>NW_022990125.1:1203682-1773021 GCF_902827175.1 Gymnodraco acuticeps | reverse complement strand
CATATCTCACACACTCACGTCACGCCACACATGCCTTTCCTCACGCTAAGTTTTCGTCCAAAATAAATGTATATAAAAATAAAGTGAAGGAACAGCAAACCGAGCGGTCTACGAAATGAGACTTCTGGCTTAGTTCTGGCTTAGTTCAGTAAAGTTGGAACGATATTGGGAGATACGGATTTCACGGATCAATAACTCATGAACAAAACGTTATTCAGACACAAATGACGTCTCCTAAGTACCGTGGTAAGGTTGACAACGAACTACAATCACATTTTGATTTAAAAAAAAAAGAAAAGCCAATGGCCTGCAGTGGAAACGCGCCACTAGATTAGTCTCTATCCGCAGCCGGAGAAGAAACGAGTGCTCAGGGACCGTCTGCAAAGTGCAACTCCGAAAAAAGAGAATACAATATGCAATCACTATTATACAGTATATTTCTACCACACTCACTACACACATCAATAGCCTCATCAATAGCCTCCTGTGTGTCATACTACAGCAAGGAGTTTGGAAGAATATGCTTTTAAATAATTTTGGGGAATATTTATAATGTAAAATCTTCAATAAATATGGCATTATCTTGAATAACTTTACTATCATATATATATATTTCTACCAAACTCACCACACACATCAATAGTCTTCTGTTGGTCATACTACAACAAGGAGTTTTGAAGAATATGCTTTTGAATAGTATATTTCTACCAAACTCACTATTTGCAATGTTGTTGTTAGCATCTGGTTAGCTAGCTGCGCTAACGGATATTAGAAGCTGTTTCTAAAACAAGGAAAGGGAGAGCTCTCTCCTGTCAGACTGAGAGAGATAACTACAGCTCAGTGATGTAAGGGTCCGGGACTCTCTGTTTAGATAGTTAACTTTAGTCTAGTTATCTCAGTGGGTCTCAAACGGTTTGGTCACAAATTATGAGAATAAATGAAAAATAGTTATGAAATACTATATGACAGTAAAACAAGAATACAGTTTAAAAGGGGAGTGATTTGTAAAATATCCATAAAGAAAAAGAAAATCTGTTTACAGTTCTGTTTCATATGGTGTTGAGAGATGTATCCATAGATCTCTCATGTTGCTCTCAAAGTGCACCAGATTGATGAATTTGAATACAAATCTTCCCGGGGGAGCATGCCCCCGGACCCCCCTAGGAGGTGAGGCCCCCCCCCCCCCCCCATAAAATATCATTTTACCTCTGCTGTGAGCTGATTATCGAGCCTTCATTGTAAGAGTCGTGGGTACACTGTGTATGTGCGTATTCCACTGTAGTGCCCGGTACATTCATGGGAAACCCTAGCAGGGATGCAAACTTGTCACCTTTCGGCAAAATTCGCCGTTTTGAATCCAAAATAGGTCGTGTGTGTGATTCATGTAGATCTGCCATAAAAATATTTTTGGGGTATGGGAGGGGGGGGTCTGGGACCCGGAGTAATCTGCGGCCGCGATGATGGTCTAGCTTCAGCAGCTACATTACCTACGGGTGCGTTCGTTAATATTAAGTGTGTGGTCCGGAGTCACTGTGGCACAGACTGGATCGCTGGTGAACAGCTGTTAGAACGGGCCGTTCAGGTGTTTAGAGCAGAGCTCCCTGTCGGAGTGGCAGAGCATGATGTGCACTGAAAGTGTTTCTGTCGCAATATTATCGTTGAGCTGGCTAACTAGCATACATTGTCACTATCTGCTAACGTTAGCTTTAGCCTTCGTTTTCTAATAGTTTTTTTCATAGGCTATAAACAGAGGTGGTATAAGTATAGATCTTGTACTTGAGTAAAAGTAGAAGCACTCAGATATTGTGCTTGAGTAAAAGTAGAAGTATTCAGATATTGTACTAGAGTAAAAGTAGAAGTACTCAGATCTTGTAGGCTACTTGAGTAAAAGTAGAAGCACTCAGATCTTGTACTTGATTACAAGTAGAAGTACTCAGATCTTGTACTTGATTAAAAGTAGAAGTACTCAGATATTGTACTAGAGTAAAAGTAGAAGTACTCAGATATTGTACTAGAGTAAAAGTAGAAGTAGGCCTACTCAGATCTTGTACTAGAGTACAAGTAGAAGTACTCAGATCTTGTACTTGAGTACAAGTAGAAGTACTCAGATCTTGTACTTGAGTACAAATAGAAGTACTCAGATCTTGTTCTTGAGTAAAAGTAGAAGTACTCAGATCTTGTACTTTAGTAAAAGTATAAATACTCAAATCTTGTACTTGAGTAAAAGTACAAGTACTCAGGTTTGAGTCAAAGTAGAAGTACCAGAGTGTAGGAACAATCCTGCAATCAAAATGTTCCTCAAATAAAAGTACAAAAGTATTATCATCAAAATATAGTTAAAGTAGCGACAGTAAAAGTAGAAGTACTCAGATCTTGTACTTGAGTAAAAGAAGAAGTACTCAGGTCTTGTACTTGAGTAAAAGTAGAAGTACCAGAGTGTAGGAATACTCTGTTACAGTAAAAGTCCTGCATTCAAAATGTTCCTCAAGTAAAAGTATAAAAGTATTATCATCAACATATAGTGAAAGTAGCGACAGTAAAAGTAGTCATTGTGCAGATTCGTCCATTTCAGAATAATATATATGATATGTTTTATAATGATTGATCATGAAAGTGTTCTCAAAGCTGGTAAAGGTGCAGTTAGTCTGAATTACTTTGTATACTGCAGGGTAGCTTGTGAATTTACTCCAGGTGGAACTAAAGTCTGATTTAAAACTTGATTATATTTCACATCATTCATCCACATCTGTAAAGTAACTAAAGGTATTAAATACATGTAGTGGCGACGGCGTAAAGCTACACCATTTACCTCTGAACTGTAGAGGAGAAAAAGAACAAAGTAGCAAAACATTGAAATACTTAAATAAAGTACAAGTATCTCAAAATTGTACCCAAGTATAGTACTTGAGTTTATGAACTTAGTTACTTTACACAACTGGCTATAAAGATAGAAAGACTAAGCCTTGCACAGAGGCATGAAAATACATTTTCAAAATGCTCAACAGTGCTGCCAAAATGAAAAACTGACTGCTACACAATTAAAATAAATGCTTTTATATATTTCTATTAGATGTGACTCTATAGCGTTTCTGTTATTATTAACACTGCTGCTTTAGTTGTTCTGACTGCTAAAATCCTCTGTTATTCTTAATTTTAAAGCCGATATTCCGTGGGGTTGGGGGGCTCGGATCCTTGTCACCTTTTTCATACCTGATGAGTTTTCATCCCTGCCTAGTTTGTACATGTTCAATACATTTGTAACACTGTACACATGAACGTTCGGTTCACCAAAAAAAAATCTCACTCCAAGCTGAACTCAAAGGTTGGCAGCCCTGCTTGACATGATCCAAAAATAATGGAAAATTGGTCCTGGGTATACGTTTTATTTTTTTTACTTTCTTTACATAAATTATACATAACTATATAAGTATATATATATATATATATATATATATATATATATATATATAACAACAAATATAAAATAAAATAAGAATACATCAAGTTGTAAATTATATAATTTAATTGCATAGACATTTCTTTTTTTAATAAATGTTTTTCCTTAAGCTTGTAATGTCCAAATTCAAACCATTTTGTTTAAAAAGTTATTATTTAGTAGGCTACATCCTAATGTATTATGTATAATTAATTCAAACAAATTAATCCATTAAATGTTTTTAAAGAGTTAACGAGTGCAGATGTGTGCAGATCCCTTTTATATTTTATTGTTGAATGCAAGTCGCTCTCCAATCAGCTCACCCTCGTTAGCTTGACTCAGCTCCTGGGAGCCTCGTTCACTGCCAGTCATTCTGCACCCTCAGCGGAGAAACAGCGCCCCCGTGTGGCAAAGGTCTGTCAGTTTAATGTTTACTTCAAGAACTTTTTGTTAATTAATGACCTTCCCTGGACATTATGTTTGAGACTTTTGGCTGTATATTATGTACATATTATTTTATTTCTTCCATTTTACATTGTAAAATGTAAACTTTAGGACTAAACAATTGAGCTGCTGTTTAGCTCATCAATGAATCAGTCTATGTATTCATTCATTCAGTTAGTTGGAATGCTGTTAACAGCATTCCAACTAACTGTTATTCTACGGACGAAAAGTGTATTATTATTATTCCGCCGGTATTTTGGCCCTCTTCTTCTCCTGCATTGAACATCGCAGAAACTCCGTTCAAACATCAAAACGTTCAGCTCGGTCGGGAATCGATGGCTATTACTTTTTTCATTCATAACTTTCATAATTCCAGAGATACATCCCATAATACATCACATTTTTAACATTGAAGTCAATGGAGGAAATCTTCAGACTTCAACAAATCTTCATGCGATTCAACTGCTAACTGTTCATTCATACTTTCACTCAGAAACCTCATTCCAACTTTAAAATGTTACACATCTTTCTGACATTATTCGTGTAAAACAACTTTTAAATCTGATTCTTACTTTTAGAGATATTAACATTGTTCAGACCTTGTTTTAGAGGTTTTCTTCAGATTTTAACATTAACTAGAGTGCGTGATGTCACAGAGGGTAGGAAATCTTGAAATGTGCCTTGATATATTTTTTTTAAACTGCCATAATTCCCAAACCCTAAATTCCTGAGACATAATTTTTCATGATAAACGTAGGAAAACATCTCGTAGCTTGAAATATGACACATAATTAAGCAAAAAATAATTAAACAAAATGCCTCTTGAGGGCATGAAGTGACAAAAACGTTCAACATTCCTCCATTAAAGCCCATTGTAATTTCAGGCAGATATTTCCTCATGGTAGCAGCCGCACACCTTTAGTTAAACTGCCAAAAAGGCCACATTATTAACCCGAAAGTACACAAAAATTACACTTCAGATACTCAACTTCCTTGACATGCTTCACGTTTTGAGATTTCACAGATATCTGTTATCGTTCTTCCACAAAACGTTCACATGTAAGAGGTTCATCTCTCATTCAGAACAATGAAGCCTTTGAAGTCTAGGCACCTCGTTAGCTCAACTATAAACACCTGTGCAATGGAACATGATGACCTCTCTCTCTCTCTCTCAATTCAATTCAATTCAAAGGGGCTTTATTGGCATGAAAGTTAAATTAAACAATGTTGCCAAAGCATCACAATACAAAATAATTAACACCATTAACATACATTTCAAATGTTTACATATTATTGATGATATATATATACAGTGATACAATTACATTTCAACACGTGTGTGTGTGTGTCTCATTCACTGTCCCTCAGGTTGTGGCATGTGTATACATATTGGGCAGCAAGATGTGCCTTGTCTCCTTCTCCTAAAAGTACTCTCAGTCTTGAGAGGTCATCAACCTCATTGAAACCTGGGATTACAGAGTTCAACTTGTTCCAGTAAACGCTCCTTACTTCGTTGAATGTTTGGCACTTCAGGAGGAAGTGCATCTCTGTCTCAGTCTCACCTCTCGTACAGTGACCACATATTCTGTTTTCTTTTGGTTGCCAGGATCTTTTGAGTCTTCCTGTTTCGATTGCCAGTTTGTGGTCACTGAGCCTGTACTTGGTTAGGATCTGTCTCTGCTTTCTATCTCTGACAGTAGAGAGATATTCTGCCAGCTCATAATCTCTGTTTAGAGCCAGGTAACATTCTAATCTACTTTGGCTTTTAGTTTCTTCTTCCCAATGTTGTAAATAGTTGTCTTTACATTGTGTTATAATGCGTTTGACTGTGATTGGTGTTTGGAGAGCAGTGTTGTTGAGAGACTGGTCAGAGTGGCTCTGAGAGGGGGCAGCTAGCCTCAGCACCAGCTGACATAGGGGACTCTTCTCTGGGGTTAGTTCTTGGTTTTGGAGGGCTTTGGAGTGGAGGGTGTCTCGGGGGCTGGATCTAAGGTGGTTAAAGAATGCCAGTGCTCTCTTTTGAGTGTTAATGATCAGTGGGTATCTGCCTAATTCTGATCTACATGCATTTGTTGGTGTTTTTCTCTGAACACGTCAAATGTATCTGCAGAATTCTGCATGTAAAGACTCTGTTGAATGTTTGTCCCAGCGGGTATAGCTCTGGTGACTGAGTGGACCCCATACTTCACTACCGTACAGCGCAATGGGCTGGATCACACTATCAAATATTTTGAGCCAGATTTTAATTGGAATTTGGACATTATAAAATGTTCTCTTAATTGCATTTAGAGCTCTTCTGGCTTTTTCAGAGTGCATTCACTGCCATGTTGAAACTTCCCGATGCTGTTACAGTTAAACCGAGGTAGGTATAACTCATACTATATTCGATGATATGATTGTTTATGGTAAAATGGTATTTGTTCTCCTGACATCTGGGGCGTTTTTGGAAAACCATGACATTAGTTTTCTTCATATTGACTGCCAGGGCCCAGTTCTTACAGTACTGGTCTACTATGTCCAGCTGTTGTTGTAGTCCTTGTTCAGTAGGAGACAGCAGAACAAGGTCATCAGCATAAAGCAGACACTTCACCTCTCTATCTAGGAGGGAGAGGCCAGGAGCAGCACAGTGATCCAACTGAACAGCAAGTTCATTTATATATATATATTAAATAGAGTGGGACTTAAATTGCAACCCTGACGAACGCCTCTTCTCTGGGTGAAGAATTCCGTTTGTTTGTCTCCAATTTTAACAGCACACTTATTCCCTAAATACATTGATTTAACCAGATCGTACATTTTGCCCCCTATACCACAATGTAGAAGTCTATAATAGAGCCCTTCGTGCCAAATAGAGTCGAAAGCTTTTTTGAAATCAATGAAACAAGTGAATATCTTACCATTTTGTGTTTGGTGTACATGTTTGTTAACTAAAGTGTGAAGGGTATATACATGGTCGGTGGTGCGGTGTTTTGGAAGGAAGCCAATTTGATTTTTACTCAATATGGATTGTTGGTTAAGGAAATCTTGTATTATTTTATTTAGAATGCTACAGAATAATTTCCCCAGACAGCTGCTGACACAGATGCCACGGTAGTTATTAGGGTCTGATTTGTCTCCACTCTTATGAATGGGGGAAATGAGCCCTTTGCACCAGATGAAAACATCCTGACTGCAATACGATACTGAACAGCTTTAACACTGTCCCCTGCATCTCTGGGGTGCTGCATCTGAGCATTTCGTTTTTAATGTTGTCTGGGCCACAAGCTTTCCTTGGCCGGAGAGATTGTGTCTGTGTGGTCAACTCTTCCCAAGTAATTGGGAAATCAAGGGGGTTTTGGTGTCTTTAATAGTTTCTTCTAATGTTTGGAGTTTCTCTTTTGTAATACATTGATCTGAATTCATTAGATTTATTGGTATGTCTTTGTACAAACTTTCAAAATGTTCTCTCCAGATGTCACCGTTTTGGATGGGTAATGCTTGTGGTTGTTTTGTGTTGAAGTTGTTCCACAGATCCCAGAATTGATTTTGATCAATGGCTTTCTCAATATCTTCAAGTTTCATGTGGGTATAATTTAGTTTTTTGTTCCTTATTGTACATTTATATTTGTTTAAAACGTCATTGTATCTAATGCGTAAGGCTGGGTTGTTTGGTTGCCGATGTTTTTCATTTGCTATTTTTCTCAGGTCTTTTCTGATGGTCTTGCATTCTTGGTCAAACCATTTGTCAGCGTTTTGCCTTCTAACAGGCTTCTGCTTTTGTTTTATAAGGTCAGCTTTAATAGCTGCCTTGTGAAATATCATATTGATATAATCAATGGCCATGTTTACACCATCTTTGGTAGGAACATATTGATTTTGGTCAAATAGTGACATGTCATTCATCAGATCAGGTGAGTTCAAGGCCATGGTGAATTTGTCTCCACTGTCTGGGGCCCATCTTCAAGTAGGATTCATTCTCATTCTCATATTCTCTCTCTCTCTCTCTCTCTCTGCGTCTCCTGCTCTATCATCATAGCTATCCTCTCTAGATCTCTCTCTCTCTCTGCTCTGCTATCTCTCTATCTCTCTCTCTATCTCTCTCTCTCTCTCTCTCTCTCTCTCTCTCTCTCTCTCTCTCTCTCTCTCTCTCTCTCTCTCTCTCTCTCTCTCTCTCTCGTCCCGTCAGTCCAGCCTTGAAGACAGTGTTGGCACCTTGAGTTTATTGTAATTTCGTTGTACCTGTACAATGACAAAATTAAAGATCTATCTATGAAACACGGTTTTCTCATAACTTCAGTGAAACTGCTTCAAACGCCCCAACACTTCACAGGTTTGGTACCGATGCAGCCATCAACGCATCTAAGCGTAGTATGGGGTGTCGACAAATGCCGTTGCCATGGCGACAGATCATTCGCCATCAAGTTAGTTCAGAAGTTTGCAGTTAAATATTCTGCTGCTTTTCCAAGCCTTTTTACTTTCTTTTCTTCATGTATCATTTCAATCTAAATTCTTCACTTCCTTCTTACACATTACATTTCAGCATAGCAGTTTAGCGTCAGATTTTCAGCATAAAGCATTCCCACTAGCAACTTCTTCAGGAATTGCATTCTCTAGTTTCTATTAATATTCACTCACATAGGCTACACATCTATTCCCAATTTCTCATTCATTATTACTCAATTCTACAGTCCGTCTTAAATTCAGTAAATTAATAGTATATTATTTATAAAGACTACAGTACATTAAGGTGTTTCATCCATATAACAGTAGGCCTATACTAGCTTTGTGGTATCATCTCTGTAATTTGTATAGTATTACATGTCTGAATAAATGTTTGTTTTTCACAAGGGGTAATAAAGTATTCAAACATTAGATTAGTAGTAAATGTCATACTTTTGTGTTGTCAACAGAGGGCAGCAGAGTACAGAAGAAAAGTAGAGTGAATATATCCAACACTTCTATTAACTATTAAGTCCACGGAGCAGCACATTTTACAAATGATGTTTTCTTTTTCTTTCTATGGTGTGTGTGTAATGCTAGTAAAAATAAATCTAAAGATAAATTGTTTGTATATCACTATAACCTAAAATAAATACAAAAAATAAGGAAAGTGTGGTCAACTCATTATTTAGTAGCTCAGTTTAAACTATTCTACCAGTTAGTTATTGGTGGATTGGTATGGTATTTTTATTTGGCACAACTATGGCTTGAATCCCTTAACGATTTCAGATACTAGCGCTCACATATGATTCTGATTCTTCAGACATTTCTATTTTTTTTTTTCAGGAACAGGCTCTCATCACCGATGCGATACCACATTACTGCTGCAAAACCCAGATGAAAAAACGGTTTCTTTCATAACCAGAAACATAAGCTGTCAATTACATTTAACTCAAAACGAACTTTAGAGAAAATGTGGGCATTTAGATGATCACACTTCAGACCGGTGCAGCATTTCTAGATGGATTTTTAAAGAAAAGGAAAAAGGGTACCGGGCCGATGGGATATACCTGACCAACCAAGAGTGGGTTACTATACTAACTGCAATTGTAAAACTTGAATGTAAATCAAAAATGAAAAAACTAAAGAAGGGCATCCTCCATTGTAACTGAGTGTCCTCATGTCGATTGTGTCATGAAAAAAAACAAAACAAGAAACCCTCTATAATGATGCTCTTTTCTCTGTGCATCACTATATCGTTATAAACAAATGTTTTTTTAATTGTTTCTCATGCAGGTATAATGTATAATTATAACAGAGTATATATGAAAGTCTTGCTATTTACAGAATGGTAGCGACTGTTTCAAACTCTTTTCAAATAACTGGACAAATTCAATTAGGTTACTGTACTGTTTATAATTTAAACCCACTATAATTCAGTACTGTTCTGCTCAGTCCGGAGGGACCAGGGATCTTGGGAACTGGAGGGTTGCCGGCTCAAGTCCCTATCTGACAAAATACAAAGTGGTAGCTGGATAGATGCCAGTTACCTCCTGGGCAATGCCGAGGTGTCCTTGAGCAAGGCACCGCCAACCACTGCAGGGCACCAGAACACTGGCAGCCCCTTTCGCTCTGACACCTCTCCGCTAATGCATGCATGTCCTGTTAGTGCATGTGCTCATGTGTGTATTTGTGTGTGATGTAAATAACACCAGAGTGAAGAACTGAGTTTCCGCTCAGGCATGGATAATGTGATGTCTTGTAATATAAAATAAATATATTTCATTATTTGTTGTCATGTATGCACAGACCCAAAATGGGTCCAAAATATCAAAGTATAACTATAAGGATATCTGATCAAAGAAGAAGAGTATGACTCAGTTTGAGATATGAGATATAAATGAATGCTCTGGACACATTTAGTGTTACGATGCGTGGAAAAGGTAGGACCCAAATGCAGTATTAAAGGATGAGCGGGTTTTAAGGGATAACAAAAAGTGAGCTTTATTTAACAAAAGCCGATGACAAAAGAAAACAAGAAACAAACTTAACATTACCAACTCAGGGGAGCACGAGTAAAGAATCCAGGATCAAAACTTCAGGGACAAACATGGAGCGTGAAGGGAAAGACAAACAATGAACCGACAGGAGAACACAGGGAAAGACAAGACTAAATACAGAGAGGGATAATCACGGGACAAGAAACAGCTGGGTAAGGGAGGGAGAAACACAAGGGCAACAGGTGAACACAATGAGACAATCAGACACACCAGGGGAACTAAAGACAGGGAGGCAAGAAGGATCAGACAAGACACAAGGAGGAAAACATGTGACAGGGAACACAGAACAGCAAAATAAAACCAAAACTTAACACACAAAACTCAAATCCTGATATTTAGGTTGGTACCAAAATAGTATTGTGGTCCAATTTCCCATTTAGATCATTATTATTATAATTATATATTGTTTATATGTCCCTGTTTTAAGTGCACCGATTGGTTGATAGGCCTCTGCACAGCTGTTTCCATGATTTAATGTTCAAAAAGCACTTTATTTCTCTACTGCCTGCTGCAGCACCTCTTTTCACCCTCTGTTTGAAACCAGAGCCCAGTCTGCTCTGATTGGTTAGCTGGCCGGCTGTTTTGTCATTGGTCAACCGCTTAGAGATGTCCCGACCATTACTCTATCATGGACAATGCATCACCAGACTAAAAAACAGTGTTTTCCACCAGGCTGTCAGGAGGCTGAACTCTCTCCCCCCTGCCCCCACTGGACTTTAACACCACACACACTCAGACACTCAAATCCACCACCAGACACTTTGTACGCTGCTATGGACAATCTTGCACTAATGCACATTTTGCAACAGCTTATTGAAGTGACTGTTATTTATTGATTGTTGTGCTTTTATTTATGTTTTATGTGTGCTATGTATAAATGTGTCTTTTGATTGTGTATATATAGGATATACATATTGTATACATATTTTTATATATTTGTATTTATGTATTCGGGATTGTGAAACGGCAATCTCTCTGTCTGTACACACAAACTGGAAGATCGACATTAAAGTTGACTTTGACTTGACTACAATGTGTTGGAGCACTGGCAGGCCCGCCTCTCCCTACGCAGATCAGATCACACAGACTGCGTAGGGCCTCACCTCGTGAAGGGAGCCTCATCTGATGCGCAAATGCGGCGCAATTAAGCGTGCCACAGTTTCGTCGTGCATGCTCCAGCCCCCCTAACCCCCATCCTCCCCAGTCGACACTCAGGGCAGAGGGCCTCATCTCATAACTTTGCATGGGGCCACAAGTTTGCCAGGGGCAGCACTGGCCAATAAAAACATGGGTGTTACATGGTGATGTCATCATGTGACATCCCTGTGGAGGTAACTTTGGGATTTTAACCTTTGCAGACCATTTACATGCACAAAAACCTATATAACACACTACAGGAAAGGGTTAATCCAAAAAAGCAGAATAGGGCACCTTTAAGTACAACATGCTTCCTTTTTATTTATACTAAGGTTGTTGTGACTCAAAGACCAAGTGAACCTTTGGTGATAATGAACATCCTGTTCCAGTCCCAACAACAACAACCTCCATAACAATCATAAAAAGAGAATGATCAATCGGTGACTCAGGAGCTAGACAACAGATCATTGTGTTGTAGCGCTGCTGTTGATAACACTGTGCCCCCTCACCTCTCCCCTGTGTTATTCCTGCAGATATGGACTGTTTGTCTGATCCTGCCGGTGAAAGTGTCTCTGTCCCTGCACATTATCGGTTACCTCCAGCTGAGTGACGCAGGTTATTCAACAACAGCAGCCGCACCAACATGTTTTCACTCTCACTCAACTGCGCTTGCAAGCGGCTGAAAACATTGTAAACATTTCTTTAAAGCCATTGCTGGAAAAATACCATAAATACAATTAGTATAAGTATGGTATTAGTAAAGTTCAGTTTTCAGGAGCAGGGTATTAAGTGTTCTATTTTTTAACTTCACTCCATTTCAGCATTAATATTCTAAAACACCATTGTGTATATTGTAATATTCATGTTGTAGTGATGTGTAAAAACATTTATTTTATCTTTTATTTGACATCTAACTTCTTGCGTTATAAAATACAGTATATAAATAATTTAATTATAATAATTTATATATAATAATTTAATTTTCTATTGGACATTTTTGACTTTAACTTCCTATTATTATTATTATTATTATTATTATTATTATTATTATGAGATCCTTTTTTTTTCTTCCATTATGTTCATATCAATATATTATTATAGTGTTTTTGTTTGTTTTTTTAAAAATATTTTTTTGGACATTTTTACTTTAACTTCTTATTCATATACAAATTGTAAAATGTAGCAACTGTCCCAAAACCTTATTTCCCTCAGGTTAAATAAAGTATTCTGATTTTGACTTATTCTGAACACCTTGGAGGTAAATAATGAGTGGAAGACCAACTCAGATCATTTACAAAAGTATTTATAGAAATAGCACAGACTTAATATAAGTCCGGCATTCAAAATGTTGCCAAGTCGTTTTGGATCGAGTTGTGGTCAGCAGGGCTCTGTGCAGGGTTTCTGAGTCGAGTGTGTCAACACAAAACTGTGAAAACAACATTGTCATGGGTGTCATGTAGAGACAGAAAGGGGCTTAATTGTCTAAAATATAATATATATGTCGGATCAGCACCTCCAAATCTGAGGCCATGGTTCTCAGCAGGAAACCGATGGACTGTCCACTCCAAGTAGGGAATGAGTCCTTACCCCAAGTGA
Source organism: Gymnodraco acuticeps (assembly GCF_902827175.1). Lineage (NCBI taxonomy): Eukaryota > Metazoa > Chordata > Actinopteri > Perciformes > Bathydraconidae > Gymnodraco > Gymnodraco acuticeps. Next base: position 1,759,929 of record NW_022990125.1, on the reverse strand, counting down.
AGGAGTTCAAGTATCTCGGGGTCTTGTTCTCGAGTGAGGGAACAATGGAGCGTGAGATGGGCCGGAGAATCGGAGCAGCGGGAGCGGTACTGCAGTCGCTTTACCGCACCGTTGTGACGAAAAGGGAGCTGAGCCAGAAGGCAAAGCTCTCTGTCTACCGGGCCATTTTCGTTCCTACCCTCACCTATGGTCATGAAGGATGGGTCATGACCGAAAGAACGAGATCGCGGATACAAGCGGCCGAGATGGGTTTTCTCCGCAGGGTGGCTGGTGTCTCCCTTAGGGATAATTACATTACATTACATTACATTGCATTTAGCTGACGCTTTTATCCAAAGCGACTTACAATAAGTACATTCGACCAGGAAGACACAACCTTGAAGAAAACAGAATCATATAAGTACATCAGGTTTCATAGAGCCAAACATTTCAAGTGCTACTCAACTGGCTTTAGGTAAGCCAGTCCTTTATTAGTATAAAAGTGCTTCGTTAATAGTTCTAACGCTCGAAGTGGAGTCAAAAGAGATGAGTTTTCAGTTTGCGCCGGAAGATGTGCAAGCTATCTGCCGTCCTGATGTCAATGGGGAGTTCATTCCACCATCTTGGAGCCAGGACAGCAAACCTACGTGTTTTCGCCGATGGGAACTTGGGTCCCCCTCGCAGCGAGGGCGCAACGAGTCGTTTGGCTGATGCAGAGCGTAGTGCACGCGCTGGGGTGTACGGTTTAACCATGTCCTGGATGTAGGAAGGGCCAGATCCATTCGCAACATGGTAAGCAAGTACCAGTGTCTTGAAGTGGATTCTAGCAGTTACCGGAAGCCAGTGAAGGGAGCGGAGGAGCGGAGTGGTGTGGGAGAATTTAGGAAGGTTGAAGACCAGACGAGCCGCTGCATTCTGGATGAGCTGCAGAGGTCGGATGGCACATGCAGGTAGACCAGCCAGGAGGGAGTTGCAGTAGTCTAGGCGTGAGATGACGAGAGCCTGGACCAGAACCTGAGTCGCTTTCTGAGTCAGCTGGGGACGTATCTTCCTGATGTTGTAAAGCGTGTATCTGCAGCAACGGGTTGTAGCAGCGATGTTTGCAGGTAAGGTGAGAAGTTCGGTCATCCGGGAGGGACTCGGAGTTGAACCGTTCCTCCTTCGCGTCGAAAGGAGCCAGTTGAGGTGGTTCGGGCACCTAGCTAGGATGCCACCTGGGCGCCTCCCTAGGGAGGTGTTCCAGGCACGTCCAGCTGGGAAGAGACCAAGGGGTAGACCTAGGACCAGGTGGAGGGATTATATCTCTTCGCTGGCCTGGGAGCGCCTTGGGATCCCCCAGTCAGAGCTGGTTGATGTCGCCAGGGAAAAGAAAGTAACTTTATTTTGGATGGATGGATGGATAATATGTATGCTGCAGCAAGAATTGCATGTGTTGTGTATTCTGCCGGCGTTCCTCCAGATCCATTTCTGGCTTTTGGTGCTCATCCTTTTCCCAGTTCATTTCCCCAGCCTTCATCCCCTGTTAATTTATACCTATGGAACATGTCATACGTTTGCAGTCTCAAATGTTCCTATTAAGAGTCAACTGAAACTAGCAGGAAACAATTATGATGAATCTATATTTGGCTGCAAATAAATACAAATATCTAAGAGAATTAACCTGCTTAGTAATACTGCCATATTGAATATTTCCTTTTAAATCTTTGGAAAAAAGTGTTTTTTCCATGCAAAACCCACGAATAAAGTTTGATATTTTTTTCGAAAATCCTTTACTTATGTGAAAGTAATATGTTGTCCTAAAAGCAGGACTGGTATATGTCTTAATTGGTGGATAGGACTTTACTTAATTGTACATTTTTTGCAATACTAAAACACATACTAAACAAAGGTTGGCCATCCATTACTAACTTATGTTGTGGCCCTGTCTTGTAAATGTAGGGTGTAATCAAACGTATTCTTACATTCTGAATATTTATTATTTCAACAGTAGTTGGGAGATCATGGCAAATATACCGCCAATATGCCCACCGCTTTTGCAGCTGTTTGAATGTCACTAAGGACTGGATTGGACAATTGTTCACGATGGATGAAAGAAGAGACAGGATTGGTTGTTCATTGTTCATTGGCTTCTCTGCACAAGAATAAGGCGGGACCGAGCCGATCCCCATCAATGGGCGGGCTCAGCGATTGGTCAGTAGTAAAATTACGTTATGACGCAGGACAGCCAATGATGAAGAGCTATTCGGTGAAGAGGCGTGCACTGGCATTGATGATATTCTTCAGAAGTCGGGTGCTTCCTCCTTACCGGCATTTCAGTATTACCCCGTGGAGGAGTGAAACTGACAGAGCAGCGCTATTTATTTATTTATTGTAGTGTATTTTAAGATTTACGGAACCAAAGATGCTCGGCCTGTGCCTTTACGTCCCTGTCTCCAACTCAGACACAGTTGAGGTGGAATATTTTGAGTCAAATGGACTGCCGTCGGAGCTGAAGTCTCTGTTCAACAAACTGAGCGTGTTCCTGCCTTCACAGGAATTTTCATCCTACAAAAGATGGCGAAAGGTGAGGAAAAATGTCCCTGTTATCGTTTCATATCTCAACACACAGTCTGTGTAGCTCTACAATCGACAAGTTATTAAGATATTATTACTACGACCGTGACTAGACCTTTATTTCCGGTCGCTGGAAGAATTAGCGTGGGTTTGTGAAAAGCCTTACGACTAGGCCGCAATAGCCGGCTTCAAAAAGAGCTGCGACAGAGCATTTCAAATGTAAAACTTGTCGGAAAAACAATGCAACAACTATTTATATAATGCTAAACGTAGATATGTGTTATGGTAATTTGATTTTCGCCTATCCAATGTAATTCTCATTCATATGTTTTAATACTGAACTGAACCTGCGCGGGCTAAACATTTTTCAGTGAAATTCCACCCTAAAAAAGGAATGTATGCTAATGCTATGCTATGGCAGTAGGGTAAGGAAAGTCAGTATTTGCTGCCATTGCCATGTGTGCAATGTAAGTCAAACTATTGAGGTTATGCGCTTCTGAACTCAATATTTGTAAAGTGCAAAACAAAGGTGTATTTCTAATATTGTATTGAAAATATAAATATATATATATATGTTATCCAAACATCCACCCTGAGACCAAAAAGGACATTGGTAGTATATATTACTATATATTAAATAGGTGGTTACAACTTTTCCCTAGATACTGTGTTCTGCTGTACATTGCTCCTTTTTAGGGTTAAGAAACTCTTGTTACTTGCACATGAAATACAAATCTGGCACTCTTTGATTTTGTGATGAAAGGTTCCACTGAGCTTTGACAAATGCACCATCAGCAATCATTTGGTGGTTTTAGTTCTTGGGCTCAGCTGAAGTTCACATTTTTGTGCAGCTTGCAATACAGAAATAATCAGTAAACACATTATTTGGTCTGGCAACACCATTTAGCACCATTTGCCTTCAGCAAACTCAACTGCAATCTTTGTGTTTGACTGAATTAGACTTTAGAGAAAAAGGCCCCACATGTAGCAGAGGAATGGCAACACATTTGAACTGTATGCATGTGTACAGGTAGTCAAATGTGATCTGCAGGAAAGAGCAAGATGTCCTGCAGAGTGTGGTTACAGTGTGACAGTCTTATGCCTGCACTGTGTGTTAGAAGCAGTGTCAGATATCAGCACTTGACTGCTGGTGTCCTCATCTTGTTTTAGGCTCAGCAGGTTAGCGCTGGATTACAACAGTTGTCTGCCTGCCGTTGAGGTCAAACATAGACCAGATCTTACTATCTAATTACCCCCCCACCTGGTCCTGGGAAACGGACGTCATTCCAGAACACTTTGCAGCTTAGTCAAAGGCCATAGCGCTGTCCAACATGGTCATAAGCCACAAGCCAGACACCTTGGCGTAAGGACTGGCAGGCAGACAGTACATTCCAGAACATGTGACCTATGTGAAAATATTGTACTACCACACTTAGTTTGCGCCTTTGCCTTTTAAAAATTGTAATTCTTATTCCCCCCCCCCCAACAAGCCTCATTATTCAAACTGCACACTTTTATCTGAAGTTAAGTACCATGTCTCACTGTTGTGCTCATATTTGTCCTTACAGAAAACCTTAAAAAGGGAAGAAAGTAACTCAGGTGGACAGCTGGACTTTGAAGAGTTTGTTCACTATCTACAGGACTACGAGAAAGACCTAAAGCTGCTGGTGAAAAGCCTCACCAGCAAGAATACAGGTATGAGGCGCTGCCTGACATTGCAGATGTGTCAGTGCTAGCTTGGTGTCACCTTTCACCTTGATAGTAGTTCACCTACATTGTGCGAGACCTTTTTCTTACAACTTGTCTGTGTTCCCTTTGTTAGGCCACGTTGATCATCAGGAGTTCATGCAGTCCCTCCAGGACCTTGGTGTGTATATTTCCCCGCAGCACGCGGAGAAAGCCCTTAAAAGGTAATTTCATTCATCCGTTTCATCCACTGCAATTGTTCATTGTTGGATAAAGGGACTAACTTATTATTTTTATGTTTTTAAAGCATGGATAAGAACGGAATGATAACTATTGGCAGTAAAGACTGGAGCAACTACCCCGTGGAGGAGAAGACCGAGAACATCCCTGAAATCATCCTCTACTGGAAGCACTCTACGGTAAGTTCAACCAGTTACCCGTTTAGCCTCCAAAATACCAGGTAGAGACAGTTGTGCTGTGACAGGGAATATCTGAAGGAACCAGACGTTTCTGCTCTCTGTATCTGTCGTGGGTGATGTATGCATCTTCTGATGACTTATTTTCACAAATCCTTCTCCGGTAAGGCTATCGGGGCGTCCGGTCATGTTGTCTGGAACTAATCAAAGGGCAGTGTGTTCCACCTTCCACCTGGAAAGAAGTCAACTGAAGAGCTAATTCTCTTAAAGCTCTATCACCACAAACCGTGCGTCAGCAATAAAGCCATATTAAGCTTTGAGAGGCATTGGTTACATTCCTAATGGATTATGTCCAAAGGATTTGTCTGCAGTTATGTAACGCAGAGCCGCAGCGGTCAGTTAGAGCAGGTTGAGATGAAAGTGCTATAGCAGCGCTCCTGCTAAAGGGCAGCGTGATCATGAGTGTTATTTCAAGGCAGGTCTGTCTAATGAGTCCAGCTGCCTCAACTCTGCACAGAGGAGACACTGACAGGCTGGAGGGCCAGGAATAGAGCGGGAGTCACCCCTCCTGGGGGCCAAGCAGTAACTCGTGATTTACAGATGAAACATGAGCTGCTATGGTCATTTCCCTCGAAAGAAATCTGATATTAAATTGGTTTACGAGACACCCGTATAATCCCCACAGTGTGACCGTGAGACTCCCCATCAGCTGAGTATGGGGAGGCTGTTGAGGCCCTCTAATTTGAGATGTGCAATATATCGTTACAAATCTAATTTAAGTCAGATTGATAAATCAAAGATACAATTTACCAAATGTATTTGTTGAAGAGGACCAGATATCTAAAGCTGCAGGTTTAATCCGAACCAATTGTGCCTTCTGGACTTTACTCCTTTGCCTATGGAGCCTCATTAACATTATAGCTCAGTACATACAGTGCAGCAAAAGCAGCACAGCGGGTTCCTTATTACCCACTGCAAGCAATACCATTTAGATCTCCACCTGCAGTGTCTCAGTGACAGGCAAACAGGTTGAACATTACTGTGGAATGAGGATCTGTTGAATGGTGTGGTGCCAACAAACATTGAAACTGTGGTTTCACTGTTTTGTTTTGCACAGTAAATGTGCAGCTTTCAGTGCGATCTGTAAAGATGAAGCAGCTACAAATGTGGCCTGCAGTCAGTGGGGGATTCATGGCGCCATTCATATTCTCTGTACCTAATACTTCATGTATGTTCTGTTGACAGATATTCGACGTGGGGGATAACCTGATGGTGCCCGATGAGTTCACTGTGGAGGAGAAGCAGACCGGGATTTGGTGGAGGCACCTGGTTGCCGGCGGAGGAGCTGGAGCTGTTTCAAGGACCTTCACCGCTCCACTGGATCGACTCAAAGTCATGATGCAGGTAAGACTAAACTTAATCCCAGGTTAAATCTCATTCTAGGAATGTTGACTTAATCAGGAAACTGAAGTTTGGGATGGTGTTCTTCAATTGTCCAGGCCTTGAGAACTAGACAGTTTGTGGGGAAGCTTATGAAAATCTTACCGTGAGAATTATCAGTAGCTTGTTGGTAATTTAGCTGGCATCACGCTACAACCCTCAGGCCAAATGTAAAGACTTGAAAATCACTTGATAAATGAAATCAAGGCCTTGAGCGCATTATTAAGCTTATTTCACAAGTGTCCCAATTGATAAGAAACCCAATTGCGAAAGACTGAGTTACCCAAGCGCAATAAAGCAGTTAATGGTTGACACACAGTTTGTGAGAGTAAGGTTCCACAGTCCACTGATTAACCGTCAGAGACAGAACACACCAGCGACCAATGGCTACGCACATTCGGTCATCACACACTCGGCCGCCGCGTACACCTTGCCGTCAGCAATGGGATAAAGGTCTACTTCTGATTCAGGATCTGTGTCAATGGCCCCGATGTGTGTCACTAATGGAAGATTGACTTTGAGCCCCTGTTGATTAGGATTGATTTGCTTTGGCCTTCTCCCATCGATTAATAGAACATGCCTAGTTTTGGACCGATACATCCCAAATATCAATTGTTATTTTATAAGTTCCAGTTAAATCACATCAGATCTTTTAAGACTATAACAATTATAATTTCTTCCCCTTCAGGTTTATGGATCCCGAACCAACAACATGTGCATCATGACCGGGATGATGCAGATGATCAGAGAGGGTGGTATGAAGTCATTGTGGCGAGGAAATGGTGTGAACATCATCAAAATCGCCCCGGAGACGGCCCTAAAGTTCATGGCGTATGAGCAGGTATGATGAGTGGCTTTTGCTTTGCCTAAAAGGAATAAATGATGACGCTGATGTTCCTGTATTAATGTGTTTTCTTTCTCTATCGGCTTGTGCAGATAAAGAAATTGATCTGTAACGAGAAGCAGACTCTGGGGATCTTGGATCGATTTGTTGCAGGATCTCTGGCCGGAGTGCTCGCACAGAGCACCATCTACCCAATGGAGGTGATTACCAGCTTAATTACATCTACTCTCAAATAAAAAGCCAACTGGAAACTGTATATAGGAGTTCTCAAGACTTTATAATGAAACAGAACTGACTTCCTCTGTCCCCCAGGTTCTGAAAACCCGCCTTGCTCTGAGGAAGACCGGGCAGTACTCGAGTATCTCAGACTGTGCCAAGCAGATTTTCAGGAGAGAAGGACTCTGTGCTTTTTATAAAGGCTATATCCCCAACATGTTGGGCATCATCCCCTACGCAGGCATCGACCTGGCAGTGTACGAGGTGAGCAGTACTATAGGCACTCCAGCAGTGTTAAACCTGTGGGTCTGCTTCCATCCCTAAGAATGTTCATATCTTATCGCTAACCTCCTTAACACATACCAAAGGACATTGTACTAAGAACATGCTAGTGTCTTTTCCTCATCTCTTTCTACTCCATCCTCAGACGCTGAAGAACAGATACCTGCAGCAGTACGGCACCAACAGCAGCGACCCCGGCGTGCTGGTCCTGCTGGCCTGCGGCACCGTGTCAAGCACCTGCGGTCAGCTCGCCAGTTACCCTCTGGCTCTGGTCCGCACCCGCATGCAAGCACAAGGTAACGCTCCTGAAAGAATGCACCTTAGTCATAGCTTTGCTCACACCAAAAAGTATTGCGCAGATAAGAATGTGGAACAGGTTCCTTTTAAATGTGTAAACAATTATCTTAAGGAAGTATCAGCTTCTTAAAGGACTACACTTACTTTATGTTTCTCAGGCAATGAAGATGGTTCAGATAATGTCCTCATTTCAAGATCTAAAATGATCACTATCTCCCATTTATTTATTCCTCACCATTTTGTTTCTTGCATTGTGTGTAACCCTTTTCTTTTCTTTTGCATCTTTACAGCAGCAGTGGAGGGCAGCCAGCAGATGACTATGTCCGGTCTCTTCAGGCAGATCTTGCAGACCGAGGGCCCGAAGGGGCTGTACAGGGGCCTCGCCCCCAACTTCCTCAAAGTCATCCCTGCCGTTAGCATTAGCTACGTGGTGTACGAGCATTTGAAGACACAGCTTGGGGTGAAATCGCGCTGAAGCTCACCCTCTCATTGTCAGGACACTTCTGAGGATTCATGTGACATACCTCACCCACTCTCCCTCCCATACTGCTCCTGCTAGGGAAACCCAGGGGCCTTTTGGTTCCTGTAGCGGTCTCATTCTGTGAATGTCCGTCTGAATATGAAAGACGAGAAAGGACACTTAAGTTGAAAAGGTGGAGGATACGGACTCTGTGAGCTCACGTTGTCGGTATTCTAAACTGCTGCTATTTTATTTTAAAAGAAGTTGAAATGATGGATGTGGGTGATCAGCTATTGGAGGACCAAATGCTTATATTGTCCCTGCTGTTTGGTGCCTGTGAGTTTTTTTTCATAGTAGTGTGATTGCAAGCTCTGTTCCATTCACCAGCATTTGTGTTATGCAACTCTGGGGGGGAAACTCCAATTACGAGTAACTTTAGATGGCAGATAGCATTAATAAGCAGTTTCATTATTCAACCATTCTGCCTATAGGAAGAAATGTGTTCTTAACTGAGAGAACTTTGCACACGTGAGTTTGATCTCTCATCCCTCTCCCGAATGAATCAATGAATGGATGAGCGGATTTCCTGAATGACAGTCTGCAGTATTTATTGTTTTGAATGTCTAGGAGAGGAAGGAGGTACAATGCTGCGTGGTCCTGGAGAGCCAAATGTGCAACCTTTATAAATGCAGTGATTGTATTCAGGGTGAAAACTAACACCAGAGACGGCCTTAACATGCGCCTTTGAAACGCTAAATATAGTCGTCCGGTGAAATGTGTTTTGTCTCATGAGTCACTGTAGCTGATGTTAGACCTGGAAAATAACTTTTGTGTTGTGTGTGTGTAAACTGTTTCAGATTATGTCTGTTCACTTGTGTAGATGTTCTTACCCGTTTTCAAGGTATAAAGGTCTTAATGTTCACCTCAGGTTACGGGCAGATTATTGTTTAATTCACAGAAAAGCGCACAAAGCCAATGTTTTTTTGTTTCACTACATGTTCACTAAGAAAAACCAGGGCTTTAAAAAAAGATGGGTGACATAATGCACTTTAATTGATGCTGGAAGGGCCTCTGAATGAATGTCATATCAATCCAGGTATTAAGATTGAATTATTCTTTTGTAAAGAATTAGTTTTAGTCTTGTTTTAATGGACCATTTTGATGCAAATAAATGCAAATTCTTGTAATACTGAGTCTGATGTCTTCATTTTTTTTGTGCAGAATGATTTGTATCACATTACTATTACAGTTTCACCTCAACAACAAGCTACATTATTCCTGCATTCAGCAGCCACTCGTACAAGTTTAATATATTAATTTGAACACAATTTAAAACGTTCTTTTAGGGATATAATACAAAAATATATAATTTAATAAACCATATACTGTAGTAACTCGTCTAAGATATCAACTCGGAGAGGTTCCTTAATTGTACTAATATCCAGAGCTAGACGTATAACAGTATAATTGTTTTGCAGATTTATTTGTTTGTTATATCCGTTAAAAAAAACATTTGACTTCCTCCTTTGCGCACGGTTCGCCTATTATGTCCCACGCAGGCTACCGTACCTAAACAAGCCAGGGGCAACAACAGGATGGATAACATAGAACCAGGGATCAAATAAAACATATAAAATGCTCGTATATTACGTCCACTAGATACATTATAACTCTATGGACTGCATAGTTATTTGTCTAATATGGTTAACATGGGATTTATGATATATGTATTGGTCTTATAAAATAACTATGTTGTTGCTAGCTAGTTAGCAGCAGCAGCGGTGCTAATGAAAGATATTTAAAATGGGGCAGAACATGTTCCGGACCGGGTTTCTGGTCCGGGCCACACACACCCTGCTCACCTGGGTCATTACCCTCATACTGTTCCTGCACAACACCGGTAAGTTCATTTAGACTAATACAACTTATCTGAAACTACTAGCATCGCGACGGACCACCAGGGCTTTTAAGCACACCTGGCTTCAAAAGGATGATAGTAACTAGTATTAGCAATAGTTAAGTAGTTAAAGAATGGCTTGTCCCAGGTCGCCCTGTCCGGTTCCAGGTTCACTAATGGCCCAAATAGAATAGTATTTGGATAGTCGTAAAACCTTTAAATACCCTCTCAATGCATTGGGTATTATTTATGCTCCTTCTTATTTTATATAATTGTTTTAGGAGTAAAGCAGCATTCCTGCATTGTCAATGTTACTTAGGTAAAAGTATAATACAGTTAAAATACGTGTATAGTCAGGAAAATGTACTTTATTTCAGAAACACTTTTTGTTATATTCCATGGAATGCTCTTAACATCCCGATAGCTATGAATATATTAAATGCTTTGACAATAAATACATAAAAAAAAGTAATTTGTGGAAGCCGTAGCGATATAAAAATTACGACCAGTCATTTTAGCGGCCCGGCTAAAGTAACTGGATGGCCTACCTGCCTGTCAGCCTTCTATCTGTGCACAAATTTATCTCGTGCCCTCATTGGTCATGTGCGCGTTCGTGTGTGTTGGAGGAGGGGCTCTGTGAGGAAGTGGCAGATTTTTTCCGGCTGTGTATTTTCAAATTCTAGCGCACTCGAAAATTACATACCCCACCTTTAAGTATTAAAAGTTTAAAAATTCGATGTTAGAAAGAAACTCCACATTATTTAAAATAGGTTGATATCAAACTAGATATATCTCTTCTTACATGTTGCATCGTAATATGCCACACAGTCTTTTTCTGATGTTCAAGGCTCCATAATACTAAAGTGGTGTCATTTCTCTTGGCTTACTAGACTGTTCCAGAGCCCTAGAGATACTAGAGATTAGTATCTCTAGGGCTCTGGACTGTTCTATCGGCCCTACTGTTTTCCTTTAGCCATTTGTTTAATTAAAAAACAGTTAAGCTATTTAACCGTATTAGTTTCTAAAAAATATATCATTGTGGTGTTTGGTTATTGTTACATTTTTATGATTTAATGTTGTAATTTCCTGGTCTTAATTTCTATTTACAAGTTTCTGAAATGATCAGACTGTTCTAGGTCATATAATCCAACTGTTGGTTAGATTAACTATTGCATGAAATCACTAATAGTCTTATTGCAGCACTATATTTAGGTTATGCTAGTTTATCTCTATGGTGTGTGTTTGCAGATCTGCGGAGATGTGAGGAGCAAGGAGAGCTGCTGCTGCCGCTCCTCTTCTTCCTCCTGGTCGCACTCTCAGTGCTCTTATACTTTGCTGTTTCTTTAATGGACCCTGGCTTCATTCTCACTGACTCTGTCAAGGTGAGTTTAACTAACCCACACCTTAAAAAGCAATAATGCTTACTGTCATCATCAGACTCTCAGGTCTTAAATGGAGCTTAAAAGATCTCACATGATGATGCAATAATTATAATGCAACTTTAACAGAAAAACAAGTCAAGCTGTGCTCTATAATGGAACATCTTGTTACCTTTCACATGTTTTAAAGTCTGTGGAAATTGATTTTCTGAGCTGCGTAGATTAAAGGAGTTCATCTAGAAATCCTTACTGTACCTCAGAAATTGGACAGCAATGCTGTAAGGTGATTTTAGGTAAACAGGCTACGTGCAGTTAAATGACAGAAAGTCCTGTCCAGGTCAGAGTGTGCATATTTGTGTGTGTTCATGTGTGACCCACGTCATTCTGTGTTGCGTTCAGGGTTCAAATGAGGAAATGGAATCGATGATTCCTCAGTCTTTGACCCCTCGGCTGAGGCGCTGTGGATACTGCCTGCTGCAGGTAACCAGCTGACACCAACTCACACCGTTCATCAGCACCTGGAGTTCACCATCAGCCTGTTTTCTACATGTCTGAAAAGTCCCATGTTTTTATACTCTTTGTTCATTTAATATCTCATTTTTAAACCTGTCTAACTCAAACACAGATTATGTATATCACCTTGCTGTGTTGAAATGCTCAAGACTTACATGTTATATTATCGTTGTCTGTTTGTATTTAAATGGTTTTTTTTCAAAGATTTTTATTGATAGTGTAACTTGGGGAAAAATTCAATCCGACAACATGTTGACTGTGATAGGACAACTAGTCAACCTTTGGCATGATGTGGAAGACCATTTCTACCAATGTGATTGGAGAACAATCCTGTTTGTCATAATGTAAAGAAGCTAAGTTATCATTTGAGATAGTAAGTCAATATAACGAAACGGTTTATCATTATTTTGAGAAACTATGTCATTATTTAACCTACTAAGTGATATTTTAATATACTAAGTCAATATTTTTTAGATACTAAGTCAATATTTTAAGATAAGTGATTAATTATTTAATTATTCTATTTATGTTTAAGTTTTACAAAAAAAGAAGTCTTACAAGCTCGAGATCAGTGCGCTCAATCGGGCTTTAAAGGAGAGAAGACACTGCAATATTTTTGACATGCTGCTTATATCCTTCCATACCTACATCTTGAATAGTGGATTGACTTCTCCCAGTTACAATACAACTTGTCTCTCTCTCTCTCCCCCTTACACATTTTTTAAGCAGCAGCCAATGAGAGCGAAGCACTGTCAGACGTGTAAGCGCTGCGTCCGTCGCTTCGACCACCACTGCCCATGGATCGAGAACTGTGTGGGAGAGAGGAACCACCGCTGGTTCATCGTCTACCTGCTGGTGCAGCTGCTCGCTCTGCTGTGGGCGCTACACATCGCTCTGTATGTCTGCTGAACACTGAACCTACCTTGTGCTCTTTAAAGATTACGCTTTTTGGGGTTTCCCTTTGCTCTAGTGTGGTAAATAGTTATTTGTAAATGGTCTGCAACGGCTAAAGTTCCCTCCAGAGGGTGTTTTCTCTTCCACACTATGTAACACTGGCACTTCTATTAGCTAACTACAACTAAATGTACGTGAAAGGCTAAGGGGTGGCAAATCTCTAAGTGGTTGACCAATCACAACAGAGCCGGCCATCTGACCAATCAGAGCAGACTGGGCTCTGGTTTCAGACAGAGGGTGAAAAGAGGAGCTGCCGCACAGGCAGTTTGAGAAAAATAAAGAGCTTTTTGAACATTAAAGCATGGAAACATGTCAAAGCAGAGGAACACATTACAAATATGAATCTGAAAATTAGCATTATATGGCCTCTTTAGAAAAGAAACCAGCAGAATTTAACAATGAAAGGACGTGATGTGCATGTGCATGGAGGAACACATGTATTCTCAGTAACCTCAGTGAGTAGGGCCTGCCTGTTACGTTTAATTGAAGAAAAGGAGGGACATAACCAGTTAATTGGTTGAGGTGAATGGCAGGTACAGGATCGGTGTTGAACACAGCTTGGCAAGATACTCAGCCTGCCAGACCTTGATCAGGGCAGAGAACAACCCCAAAGACAATAGTGACTCACCTGAACATTTGTTTTTGTCCTCCAGGTCTGGCATCACCCCCACCCTCACCTGGGAGCAGTGGTTCAGAGTGAACGGGTTCCTGCTGGCGGCGCTGGGTGTGGTGGGGGTCTTCTCCATGGTGGTGATGCTGCTGTTGGGCTGCCACCTGTACCTGGTCTCCATCAGCTGCACCACCTGGGAGTTCATGTCACGCCACAGGATCTCCTACCTGAAGAACTTCAGTGACGAGGAGAACCCGTTTGACCGCGGAGTTATCTGTAACCTGTGGGACTTCTTCTGCGTGTGCAGCACGGTGGTGTGGGAGAAAATGTACACCAGAAACACCCCCAACTCTGTCTGACCTCCAACCAGACGGAACATGAGAATCTAACCCTGGGTTGGACACTACTTTCAGGGAAATAACCTTTAATCATTATTTAATTTGCCCTTTTGGGTAGGCCTTAACAACTTGAGTGGACCATGAAATATGTCCTTACTACCTGCAAAAGTTGAGATACAGTGTTTATCAGGTATTTAGCAAACTAACTGCTGGTTTTGCTTATTTACTCAAATTGTACAATATTTTTTAAGCATAACAGAACATAACTCTTTGCTGGAGTAAAAACAAGGTTTTCTACAAAAATACGCCCTTTAAACCATGCTAGCAGTGATGCCCCAAAGATGGCAGGGTCCGTCTGAACGTCAGTTTTTATGTCGGCCCAGAACTTTAGACCTGACTGAAATTCCTCAAAAACGTTTAAATGGATTGCCTTAAAATGTTCATGTCCCTCAGAGGATGGATCCTATGCAGTTCAAGGGGGCAGGGCTTTCCATATCAGCATTTCAGTCTTTTTAATAGATCCAACCACAGTTGTTTATTTATTTGTCTGTTTGTCAGCAGGATTACGTGAAACTACTGCCCTGATTTTGTATGCAACTTTTGAGTCCTTGTAACCCATAATATTTTGGAATGGATCAGAATCAGTGGAAAATGCACACAATTTTTGCACTTACAGAAAAGGCCTTAGGGGGTCCTCTCTGATTGATCCTTATAGATTATTAACACTTTTGTTCCAATCCACTTTACCTACAGAAATCTAAAATATTATTTTCATACTGCTTTCCTGATAGTGTCAGTTGAAGCCCAAACTATACAGCGCCTATAGCAAACATGTCTCTCTTTTAAATGCTTCCTCTAAGACTTTCAAACATCAGATTTAAAACGCAGTCCAAATAAAAACTGAATGCCTAGCACAATTATAGGTAAAAGCTTAATCTGACTTAAAAATAGAGAACAAGGCTAAAGATCTGACATTCTGTGCTCATTTCTGGTCCTTCTATGATCTATGATCCTACAGACAGATACAATTTCACAACCATGATTAGTTCAGTGGATGGTTATTTTCAGTGGTGGAAGGTACACATACTCAAGTAATGTACTTAAGTGCCTAATTGAGGTACTATAATCAATGTACTTTACTTGATTGTTACCATTTAATGCCACATTATAATTATAATCCAATACATTCTGGAGTCAAATACTTTTCACACAAAAAAATCTAGTTACTTTGCAAATTCCAATTATTCAAGCAAAAATATGTTCAATTTATTCTGCATAATAAGTACTTTTGGTTTTGTTACTTATGTATTTTGATACTACTACTTTTTTTACTTTTTCTTAAGTAACATTTGACTTAACAGAAATGCATTTGAAAAGATCTCAATTGTTGAAAACCTGTGTTTTCCTCTCAGGTCTGGTCATTACTTGCTCTACTGTAAATCGTTGAGTTGTTGCCTTGTGAGAGTGGTGATTTTCATATTGAACACCTTTTGCCTTTATGTCTAGGGCGATTCAGGTCTTGTGCCTTTGTTTCTTTACAAATTGATAATCTACACAAAGTGAACCAAACATGTTTTTTTTACTGTATTTGTTTTGTTTGTATTTATTGACAAGAGTACATTAAAGCACTGATGATATGCATGTTGTTATAGAGTACATCTGTACAGACTGACATTCCCTTGTTCACATTCATACATAAATACAGTACTGACACAAAAGTAACATATAATATTCAGCAGCATGAACTTAAAGTGCTACAGCGGCTACATCAACGTTGTCTTGATAGAATTCATTCAGTTAGCTTAATTCAAGAACATTCTATTTGTTTAAAGAGCAACTTAACACTGTTAAAGCTCTAACAGATAATAACTCCCTTTAAATAAATAAGTTAAGTAAATAAATGACGAAAAGAACTGAGCGAGTACGAAAATACCTGCAAGAGAGAGCGTGTTTCAGTTCGCCCCATTGATTTGACATTACATTTGGACTCAAATAAATGTATATCTGTCTGTCTAGGTAGGTAAACAACACACAAACAACAAACATTTTTAGAAGGCAGACAGAAAGGAGAGGTTAGGTGCTTAAATTGATTTTGCTCTTGCATGTTGACTTGCAGACTGAACGGCGCCCACATTTGTCACTCGCTCAGTCCTTTTCTCGTATAAAGGTCCACATTTTCCCTCTCAATTGTAATCAAAGGGGTTGTTTCATTTCTTGAGTTTCACTACTATCTTTCCTACATTCTCCACCTCGTTTGAAGTGGTTACAACTGAGGTTCTAGCAATGTATGACACCCAAAACTGTATTTACATTAATGTCTTGGTTTCCAGCGTCTTTGGCAGTCAGGAATAAAAAAAACAGACCTTTTCAAACCGTTGATTTCTCATTCTGTCCGATTCTGCCTTGTACTTTTTGGGTGCACAGAGCACAAGACAGCAACACATATTTGTATTCTTTGTGTTCTAGATTACATATTTACTCAATATTGCTCTGGAAAAAAGGATTCAAAACAGCTTAACACTAAAGACAATCAATTAATAGTATGATACAATTATGCTAATTTAACTGGTTTTAGTGTTAAGTTACTCTTTAAAGTATAACTCTGTTATAGTTCTCAATAGTTCATCCACCTCTCCCGTCAGAGTTAGGGTTTTTCTATTCAAATGTGAGTGTGATAATATCAAAAACAGATCTTAAAGGGATTCGTTTTTTTATGAATTTCAACTATATCAAGACATGCTTCTAAAACCTTCGTCCCTGCGGCTCCTCTTCTTCCTCTTGATTTATTGTAGGCTACTGACATTTGCTAAATTCAAAATACAGTTATTTTTCTTACTTTTATGGCTATATGATATTCTCTATGGCTTCCCTTTTATTTATTTATATATATATATATATCACTAGTATTTATAGGATTTCTAGTGCACAAGTTCATCACGGTGCCATGCACTTCTAATGAAAAAACAGTTGGTCAGGTGAGATGGATGCATCTTTGCTTTACGAGGGAACTACTTGAAATATGTCCATGTTTTAAGAAAACGCTTGTTACCAGAAATTGGGTAAGCGTGTTTCATTTGTTTGGTCAAGGCAGTGAGCAAAGCCTGTCACAGTGATGCATATAATTGGCAGAATGTACTGTATTTCGGAAAGACAAATATTGTATAATAAGCAAAGGCCACAAAGCTAGCAGAATCTGTCTCGAACACACGGGATGCTTAAAGAGGCTAAGACTGGTTATTCATATGTAGCCTATTGTGTAATGTTTCTGACCAAGGACATGCTTGATTAGCATGAAACAAGTGCTTGTTAGCATAGGTCAAGTCAATGTTATCTAACACTTGTATTGCTAACAGCTATGGTTTTAGTTAAAAGCCTTGTAGTTAGCTTTAGTCAAGTAAAAAAAAACATGACATTACACATTTTAATTGGTTTCAGGAGGGACTAGGCAGTAAAGTCTTGTAAAATAAAAACGAGTGTTAACAGCTAGCATACAAATATTATCATGAGTGACTTAGCGAAAGCTAGTTTAGCTAGCTCTTACGGTCGTTTAACTAAGCTAAATTGTTTTGGAGGAGGGATTATTAACCGAACAGGCTTGGATTTGTTTAGACCGATATACAGTCTATAAACACCTGGTGAACCTAATAAATTAATTTAGTGTTTTTTTTTTTACATAATCAAGGGTGTTAACATGCTATGGATTACAAAAAAAAAATAGTCATTGGAAGACATGATTTTCAACCTCAAAAATGGAAATAAATTGATCCAAGACCTTTCTTGACAGTCTTACCTGCATGGCTACAGTAATTTGAGATTTAGTTTGCACTATTTTGTAAACCCCCTGCATTTGTTCTGATACGGAACACATTTTCGAGCATTGAATTCATGAAATGAAACCCTAAAGATGGCGTGATAACGTTATAAACTCTTCAAGCACCCTGTTTGTAGACATTTCACCTGACCAGATCTCATAAATATACTCTTTATAGCAACAGCATGTGAGTTATTATTATTACTGCTTGAGCAAACAGAGCAAAGCCTGATTCTCCACAGAAAATATAAAGGGTATCACTTTCTTTTGCTCTGTTACAAAACAAAATTCTGCCTCGCTTATTTGATCGACTATTGGCCGTCGATTGGATGGCGGTCACAACAGTCAGCAAAATCAGCCATGGGATTGTATGTAGAGTTCCTGTTGTAATGATTGAGCTGCAGAATTATACAGGGTGTTAGTTCAGTTGGTGCTATCGAGACCAGGCTGGGAAACGTATAAAGGTACTAAAGAGGTACTTGTATTTAATTTCCATTTTATGCTACGTTGTACATTTTACTCCACTGCCTTTTAATTTGTCCTTTTAGGCAACTTTGCAGACTTTCAGATCTATCTGCCGACTATTTTCTGGTTATTTCCCCTCAATACATTTAATTTTTTTCGGTTATAGTTTGGTCTATAAAATGTCAAAATATTTGTGAAACATTTCCTTTTTTATTTCCTCAAAGGCCATGTTGATGTCTTTAAATGTCTGTTACATCAATCAAAAACCTAGGATATGAAATAGAGAGAGAAGACATCTCTATATTTGAGAGCGTGAAAACAGCATTTTTTTTGCTTTAAATATATCCTTAGTGATCAATTGAGTTCACAAATAGTTGCCATATCATTTTCTGTCTATTGAATAATTGCATCTCTAAAACATATTATTGCACCAATAAAATATAATCCAATTATATAAAATGCATTATTCTAAAATGGGCTATACTGTTAGAGTACTTTTACTCTTGGTACTTTATTTTATATTTAGATGATAATCACTTATAATAATTGTCACTGATTATGCTCATTTATGCCAATTGACAGATAATAAATGAGCTGATACAGCACATTTTAAGTGTTGTTTTCAGTCATTTGGCTAAACCAAACCGTTTTACAAAAAATTGTAAATGGCTAGGTAATTTATTTATTTTACTTGCAAGTATAGGTTGGATATACAAATATGTAAATGATGGTGGTTGGTGACTCCTAAAGTGGACAAAGTTCCATCCGCAGACTAAATGTTATACATTTCCCACCCTGGTCCTTTCAGCTCCTCTTTTATCCGTGCAAAGCGCAGAAGTCAAAGTCTGCGAAGGCTTCCTGCTGCTCGGCGGAGAGGATAAAGGGTTTGGCGGGAGGCGACAGGATTGGCTGGAGTTGAGTGAACTCGCTGTCAAAGTTTCCGACATCCATTGACTCTTTGATTGATGGCAGGAATGGTGGCTTGGCTGTCTTAGCCAGGAGGGCTTCCCAGTCGATGGTCTGAAAGACAAAGTTATATTTTCTTGTTGAATCAATATTAAATGCTGTACACTCTTTTTTGTAATTTAGAACAAAATATAGCAGTAGTGGAAACATGTACTCAAACACTGTGCTTAAATTCCAGGTATGTACTGGAGTATTTCCATTTAATGCAGATTTAGACTTCTACGTCACATTTTTAATAAAAGTTTAGAGCAAGGCGTGTGCCCCGAGATCTGGAAGGAAGCCAAGGTCATCCCATTACCCAAGGATAAAAGAAAAACCTTTGCTGGTTCCAATAGTCGACCTATAAGTCTCCTCCCAGTGTTAAGTCAATTAATAGAAAAAATAGTATACACCCAAATTCAATACTACTTTTCAAGTAACAATCTGACAACGAACTACCAACATGCCTATAGAGATGGTCACTCTACAAGTACAGCACTTGCACAAATGACCGACGACTGGTTAAAGAGCATGGATGGTAGGAGGCTTGTAGGAGCTGTGATGTTAGACTTTAGCGCAGCTTTCGATGTAATCGATCATAGTCTGCTGCTGAACAAACTCAAATGCTATGGCTTTGGTTCTGTTGCTATGTGTTGGATGGAGAGCTACCTGACTAGGAGAAGGCAGCGAGTGTTTTTCAATGGGAGCTTTTCTGAAAGTAAGGTGTTGCAGTGTGGGGTCCCACAGGGGAGTTCGCTTGGGCCTTTGTTGTACTCTATATTCACAAATGACCTTCCTTACGTATTAAATAAGTCCAGTGTAATAATGTATGCTGATGATTCCACGATGTACAGTACAGCATCAACATGCAGTGAGTTAAACTATCTACTTAAAATAGAGATTAAAGCCATAGCAGACTGGGTCAACAATAACAAACTGGTACTCAACATTGCAAAAACAAAAGCAATGGTGTTCGGATCCAGACATATGTTAAGCAGCAATCCTCATTAAGCCTGACACTGGCTGGTCAGCCAGTGGAACAGGTAAATGAGACTAAGTTGCTTGGCATTGTTCTTGATTCTGGTTTACGGTGGACAAAGCAAATTGACAGTATCGTAACTAAAATGGGAAGGAGCATAGCTGTGGCGAGAAAATGTACAAAGTATGTAACACCAACCACTTTGAAACAAGTCATTCAGTCTCTGGTTTTGTCACATCTTGAGTACTGTCCGGTCATATGGTCATCAGCAAAAACACATTTACAGAAATTACAAATAGCTCAAAACAAGGCTGCCAGACTAGCTCTCCACTGTTCGAAGCGCACTCATATTGGAGTTATGCATAGAAGCCTATCATGGCTTCCAGTTGAGAAACGTCTGCAATCTCGTGTTATCACTTTTCTAAAAAATGTCCAATTTAGCAAAAAACCACTGTATTTTTATGATCAAATAGTTTACACAAGAGACGAGCATGACCATAAGACTAGACAAGCTACATCAGGCCATCTACTGGCACCTAAACCCAGGACACATCTTCTGTGTCTTATAGAGCTATAAAGGAATGAACTCATTGCCAAACTACCTTACTGAAATAGAGTCCAGAGCCTCTTTCAAGAAGAGATTGAAGGGCCATCTACTAATGACCATGTACCCTTGTGAGCTGTGAACCCTAATTTAATTTGATCGCATGTTCTTGATGATATTGGTGATGTTTTTAATGTTGTTAATGATGTCAGGACTTATGTCCTAAATGTTGCTGTATTATTGTTGTATTATTGTTGTATTGTTTTAAGTGTCGGACCCCAGGAAGAGTAGCTTTTATCGAGAGCAAAAGCTAATGGGGATCCTTAATAAACATAAACATAAACATAGACTTCTACACATCTCAGAGGCATAATGTTTTACTCATGACTCCACTACATTTATCCAACAGTGAAAACCATATATCTCCAGATGGGTTGATTAGCCTTTTTTTCTTAAAGGGGCCCTGTTATTCTCCTTTTCAGGTTTCATATGTATATGTTGTGCCTCTACTGCAAACTGTTTCCATGTTTAAATGTTCAAAAGCTCTTTATTGTTCTCATACTGCCTGTGCTGCAACACCTCTTTTCACCCTCTGTCTGAAACCAGAGCCCAGTCTGCTATGATTGGTTAGCTGGCCGGCACTCTAATGATTGGTCAACCGTTTAGAAATGTCCCGCCCCTTAACCTATCATGTACAATGTGTTTCAAGCGCTAGCCAATAGAAGCACACATGTTACGTAGTGATGTCACTATGTGACGGAAGTAAACAAAGGAGTCCAATGTAGGCGTTTCAGGTGGGGGGGCGGGAGTGTCTGGGAGTGAAACTCTCTCTGGAGGGAACTTTGGGGTTTCAGCCTTTGCAGACCATTAACATGCACAGAAACCTATATATATATACACATTACTATGTTTAGCTAAAGAAACTGTTTTAAAAGCCTTGAATTAAGAATCCTTCTAACACCCCATTGGATTTGATTAAATACACAAAATGATTTATTTAACGAGTACCTAAAGTTAAATAAAGGGATTTTACCTCAAAGAATTTCTCCCCTTTGACCTCATTTGCATCTCTCTCTCCAGCGCCGAGTCTTTTCAGAGGATTCCTCTTCAACAGCTACAGAAGGATGATTGAGTAATATGACATGATCGTTACAGCCATCTTAACCAAGGATCTCAAACGCTTAACATTTCTGCTATCAACATTAAACCTAAGGACCATGACAAGATAACTCGTTTTGTTTTCCGCTGGTGCTACTGTTATTATCTTCTTTTATGTCTGTCTTATGTCTACAATTATACCAAAAGATGTTAAGCTGAACTAACAAAAACATTTAGTATGAAATTAAGCTTAAACTCCTCAAGTAATTGAAATAGAATCAGGGTTTATGTGAGCCTTAGATAAGAGGCTTTTACCTTCTTGATGATGCAGACCGCATCAGGAGGAAGAGACCCTGGATACTGCACATCATCATTGACGATGCTGTCGAACACCTCCTCCTCATCCTCACCAGGAAACGGAGACTAGCAGCAGGGCAGAGTAACACATTTAAAGGGGACATATAATACAGATTTTCAAGCTTATACTTGTATTTTGTGTTTCTACTAGAACGTGTTTTTTCTCATAAAGTCTTTCTGAATACACCTGTGTTCACCCACTGTCTGGAACGCTCTGTTTTAGCATCTTTGTCTTTAAGGCTCTCCATAAAAAGGCCAGTCTGTTCTGATGAAAAATATGGTATACCTTTACAAGGGTAGTTTTCAAACTGTTGGTAGAGATGCGGGGCAGTTTATTCTAATACGCCTGCATGTGACAAAGGAAGGGGAATCAAATCCAAATGACTTGTTGAATCCTTGTGTGGCACTTCTTATACCAAAATGTATGAGCACAAGCACTGAAAGAGTAAAAATCCCCTTTACCTATAGTCCATTTAGGAATTTGATAATTTAAAGATAAATGGGTATGTAATGTTGCAATGGATGTTATAATTGTCATCAATGTTTTGAAAACTAACAGAAACTAATCGAAGAAACACAAAAACATGTATTAGCTACCTCTCCAACGAGCATCTCAAAGATCAGGACCCCCATCCCCCACCAGTCCACCGCCCGGGTGTAGTTGTCGTCTGTCAGGACCTCGGGAGCCAGAAACTCAGGAGTCCCACAGAAAGTGGAGGTCCGATCTCCGTGACCCATCCCTGTCGAAATAAGTAAAACACAATTATTACAACTATTTTACCCCAATTATTCCAATTCTTTTTAACAATCAAAATCATCCAGGAAAAATGTTAATGACCATAATCTCATACAAACACACGACATAAGGCTTTCTGTAAACCTTTAAATTGTACTGAAGAAATAAGCAAAAAGAAGAAAAAGAAATACTCATTGCAAAACAACAAAATGTTTTATAACATAGTTCTAAAAATATTCTATTAAAAGTTAGATACAAAAAACCGTACCAAAAGTAAAATCCCTCATTATGCTGACGGCCCATTACTGCTGTATTCCAACTATTGATGCATTTAGCGATCAACTCACCTTCTTTACAAAGTCCGAAGTCTGTGATTTTCACAAACCCATCTGCATCCATCAACAGGTTATCCAGCTTCAGATCTCTGTGGAAAACACCCAGCGCAGGTATAACCACGTCTGAAGCTACAGTACAATCAGGTGAAATCACTTTATTCTGTAGACTTACCGATAGATGATTTTATTCAGGTGGAGAAACTCTAAACCCAGCAGGACACATGCGGAATAAAACCTGTAGACAACAACAAATACATTAACAGTTATAATACTGAATACGAGCACACTTGCTGGACTTTCTTTCTATTTCTGGAGTTTTTTTTTAATGCATTTATAAAATTTCAAGTGTTGTCATGTTGCAGCTGATCAAAGCGGAGCTCATTTAATCCCTTTTTATACTGCCGGGCGGCTTCATTTTCTATAAGATATCATAATGTTTGAGTTGATTTGCATAAAATACTTTATACAATTGTCTCAGAATAATGCCTTGTAAACATACTTAGTTATATGCATTACACAAACATATAGGAGGACAAACAGGAACCTGGTCTGGGCCTCGCTGAACACGTCGTTGTGGATGTGGATCATGAGGTCTCCTCCAGGTAAATACTCCATGACGAAGCAGACGTGGTCGCTGGTCTGGAAGCAGCCGTGGAGGTTCACCAGGAACGGATGTCTGGACGCGTTGATCATCTCAAAGATCCTCTTCTCGCTCATAAGGCTGCAGAATAACAACTCAGATTCAATACTCTAAACGTCATATATTTACGAGACCTGTATAACAAATGACCATCTCTATACATTAGCTGAGTGTCTTCGATTTAGTTTTACTGAGTTCTTAGTTACAATCTCCGAAATATCTGTTTTATGATCTTTGACTTATTTTGATATTTGCAGGTGTGTTTTTTGGAACTATAACTTGCAAGGGATCCAAACAGTATTGGAACTAGTCCTTTTTATTATTTGTTGATGTTGCCAATACAAGGGCCTTTTCTACGGAGCCCCCTAGGGGACATGGAGAAGAAGAAAACAATTATTTGAAAAAATAAATAAATAAAATGTTTTGCGAGATCTCGCCATACTTTTTGCGAGATCTCGCAAAACCCCGTTGCAGTTTGTAGACGGTCCCTAAGCACTCCTCTCCCTCCTCAAGCTGCAAATTGTGACCAATTATTGATGTTTAGCTCGGATGACGGCGCGTATCGAACTGTTCTGATAGAAACGACTCTGTTGCTCGTTGTCTACCTTGCTATGATTGTTTGTATTTTTACAACGTTATGTTCATGAGTTATTGATCCGCGAAATTCGAATCTGTCAATAACTCAGCTCAGAGGGACGTGCATGTCCCCTCGCTCTGGGTATTCTCTTGAGGTGTCTTCACTTATGTGAAACCCTTTATATATACAGTCTATGTGTGAAACCCGTGCCTATTGCCAAGCACTGATGTTATATCTTTATATTTAAGGCCAAGCTCAAAGTAAAATCGATGAACCGCTCCATTGTTGTGGTTTCTGTGTTGCCGTAGCAGCCGAACTGACCAGGAAGTACATTGAGCTAAATGAAAAGTATTGCGAGATCTCGCAAAGGTTTTGCGATATCTCGCAAAACATTATTTTTTTTTTTTTTTTCAAATAATTTTTTTTTTCTTCTCCATGTCCCCTAGGGGGCTCCGTACTTTTCTCAATAATCCTACAGATTATTACTCTAAAGGTGGGGTAGGTAATTTTCGAATTTGAAAATACACAGCCGGAAAAAATCTGCCACTTCCTCACAGAGCCCTTCCTCCAACACACACGAACGCGCACATGACCAATGAGGGCACGAGATAAGTTTGTGCACAGATGGAAGGCTGACAGGCAGGTAGGCCATCCAGTTATTCTCAAATGATTAGTCGTACTTTTTACAGTACTGGCTTCCACAGATGACATTTTTTTATAGATTTTTTGTCAAAGCACTTAAGATATTCATTGCTATCGGGATGTTAAGAGCATGGAATATAACACAAAGTGTATCTCGAGTCGGAAATTCACAAACAAATTAGTAAGAAGACACAAAAAATGCCCTTCAAACTTAAAGCCTGAGAAATACAATCAGCAAATTGTAGCTATTTGTTTAAACTCTGTCTTGTTTTAGCTTTAAACTATTTTTAAATTACAGCAGACTTTTAATGTGTCTTTAATGGCTCTGCTAATTTCTTGAGAAACTCCCTCTAGCGTGAACTTTGGGATTTTAGCCTTTGCAGAACATTTACATGCACAAAAACTATATAACACACGACCACAGGAAAGGGAAACCTCCAAAAAGCATAAAGGGCCCCTTTAAAGCTTTCCCTTCACACACCTGTCCACTTCATCTCGTGTCACAATGTCTCTTTTCTTCAAGGCTTTGATGGCGTACAGTTTTCCTGTCTTCTTGAACTCTGCCAGCAGAACCTGAACAGAAGATTCACAACAAACAACTAAAGATGAACACCAGAAGAAGATCATTTAACAGTTTAAGTGAAAAGCGTTCAAACTTTTACCTTCCCAAAATGTCCTCTGCCCAGTACTGAAAAATATTTGAAATCATCCATCTGCATCCTTGTGAAAGAAGAGCCAACAATTAACTTAAAAGTCATTAGGATTTGTGTATACATATGCGTGCATTCGTTTGTGTGTGTTTACTTTAGAGCAGATACAGGCTGGTCTCCACTTTCTTCTGTGTTGTTTATGGAAGACTGCAAACAAACAGAGACAACGTTTGGAACATTTTATCATTCAGTCACCTCAACACATGACATCCTAACATCACCATGTCTGCAAGAGCTTTCTTAATGATCCACTGCATTTGGTATTATAACTATGTTATTTTGAAATGTATATTCTCTTTGTGTCTTGTCTGGTTTTACTTCCTGTCTTTTTGTTTTTAAACCTGTGTGATTGTATGATTGTGTTAATCTTGTGTGTATATAGGCCTGTCTCCCCTTGTGTTTGTAGGTTCGTCGTCTTTGTTCCTGTCCGGTTCCCCGAGTACCTGCCTGTGTCCTCGGGGACATGAACGCTGGTCCTGTGTTTGTTGACCTGCTGTTGGGGGAGTTTCTTGAAAATCCACACTCATTTAGACTCTAAAAGGTGCCTGGTGCGTCAGTATGAAGACGCTCTGGGATTGAGACCAACTGTATTTGAAGTAGTTAAAGCCAGTTTTTTTCCAGCTTCGTACCATGGCCAAAATCTATCTGTTTCTCTCTTCCAATAATCTTGAGAAAGTTATCCACGCCTTTATATCGTCCCGTCTAGGCGACTGCAACTCCCTATATACTGGGATCTGTCAGTCATCCCTGCAACTGGCCCAGGTATTTAACTGGTATTCAACTCCAACTGGTATTTATTTATTTGATGAAAGGTTGTCTTGGCCACCTGCTCTGTTCCGTACAGCAGTTTGGTGAACGTGGTTTGTTTTTAAATGTGCTTTATAAATACATCTGATTGATTGATTGATTGATTGATTGATGTGTATAATATTGGAGGTCAAAAACTTTAGTATTTAGCTACTGTCTTCATTGTTTCAAAATCAATTTAAAAAACAGTCATGTACCAGATTTTCTTGCGAGGCAGGCACAGAGGATGTTTTGTGTGCTGTGGTGATGATGGCGAGGGGGTCGTCTCCCGGCTGGAGGCTGGTGGGAGGCGGCTGATCCTCAGAGAGGCTGAGTCTGACTTCTGGAGACTCGCTGCGAGACACAAAGACATAAAAGATGTTGGCTCACACAGTTTGGGCAGAGATTTACACCCTACTAAGTGTCAGGTGATTCTGACCTTGGCAGTGGAGTGGTAGCTAGAGGCTCCTTCTCAGTTGGAGAGGGGGGGTTGTTGGCCACCAGGTCGGGGGGCGTATAGATGGACGAGCTGAAGGTGGTGAAGGAGCTGTAGTGAGGGAGGATGTTCATCATCAGGTGACCCCATGTGGCGAAATTCATGTTCATCTGGGCCGCTCTGAGGAAGTTCTTCCCTGAGGAAGAAAAGGTTACCATGTTACACCAGAGGAGCAGAAACACAGACGAAGTCCTTTGAAAGGAAATTGTTTGATGCTTTCGGTATTTCCTCTGTACCTCTCTCTTTGGTGAAGATACATCTCTGACGCCTCAGCTTCGGCTGCCGCTCAACAACAGTGTCGATGAATTGAAGCTGAAAAAAGATAACAGGAGAAGAATTATTTTGGACATTCACTTGTGTTATTGCTCAATTTCTCAACATCTTATATTCAAAATATATGCATGTAAATGAATGCAGCTAATGCTGGGAGAGTTGTTCTTGTTATACTTTGGTTTGTTTGGTCAATTGGCTAGTGACCCCTCTTTGTTTGGAGTCATTAAAACATTATCTTTTTAATTTTTCTGATCAGTTTCTCCTTCTTTTCTCCCAGTTATTTAATCTTTTGCCCTTTCATCCCTAGACTAATAGGGAACGTAACAATATTAGTTTTTTGGAATCATTTATTTGCTATACTTCGAGTAACCCAGAATGTATCTTTTGCTGTACTTTTTGAGAATGTATTTAAAGGAAAGCACATATTAATGATGTAAAGCAACGTTCTTTCACCACATATTAGGATGTTGAGGCCTCCGATGCAGAGAGAAACAGGTTTTCAAATGTTTCCGAAAAGTACAATTGCTTTAGGATCCTTTTGTTTTGATGTGTACACCAGTAAAAGGCTCTATAGTCCAGTTGTCATTGTTTGCCTAAACAATTTCTCCATACTACACATTCCACTGAAATGACACTAGCCTCTAAAGCTCTCCACTTATACATAAAGGGAACCCCTGCTTCCCCCTAAAATACTTCACATGTCCACACTCAGGAACATTCTCACCTGAACGATGTAATAACCATTCTTCATAAAACTCCAGTACGTTCAGAACCTGTGTGTCTGTCTGCAACAAGTACCTGAACATTTCATTTTGAAACTGTAGGCCTTAAAGGATTGATTTAATCATCAAAAATATACCCTCCTCAGAAATATGATCCGTACAAAAGCCTGTTTAGACATTATAAGACTTTTACTACCAAACACCAAGTGGTGACACAAGTATTTAAATATTTGATGTAAAGGTACTTATACCACCATTTGAAAATAAGTACAAATTCTGCATTCAAAACCTGACTTAAGTAAAACGATGTTGGAAGTTATGAGGAAATATGAGCTGCTGCATTCAAGTGTATGCCTCATTATACTGATTTAGATATTTAGAATATATATTTTGAGTCCATTTACATGTATTTAAGTAATTTTTTATTTCAGTTACATTCCAGCACTGCAAACACCAGGAAGCCGTTGCAAGTACCTTGGCATAGAGGAGGCCCTGTGGCTCCAGAGGGAACTCCTGGTTGTGGTCCTGGTTGTCCATCATGTCCTCCAGTCGCAGCAACTTGACAGCACACATCGCCCTCCGGTCCCGCCAGAACACAGCCACCTCCAGCTCTCGAGACTTTTCAACAAAAGGAGAGCAGACAGAACAAGCACAACAGTTAATGAACACAAACAATTACTGATTATAATTGATTTACAAATGTGATCCAAAAACACAACCCCACAATATGAAAACAATTAAAAAATAACTCCCAAAGCAAAAGCCATCTTATTCTAAAAATAATAGTGTCATTGCATGTAATGAATGATTGAGCTGATGAAAGAATATCTGCAGGTAGTAGATGGACACCTGCAGGTTCCAGACAAAACTACAACAATAATACATTAAAGCTTAAGAAAATGATGATACACTCTCTTGCAAGTAAGAATTAAAAAATATATCAACAGTATCATCAGGAAAATAACACAAGTTTCAAAAGGTGGCAAGTAGGAGTGCAGATTTCCCAGAATAGCTTTTCATTTTGTTTTATGATTGCAGCTATTTAATATTCTGATGGTGTCTCATTCTTCCTCCCAGCCCATCCAATCAGCCCCCTCTGTCTTCCTCGAAGCCCTCCTCCATTCCTCCACCAAATGCCCTTGGACTATTCCATCATGGTGAAATTACCACGAGTGATATTATTAAACGAATAACCACCAGTAGAGGGCAGCACTGTGACACTGCACCATCTAGTTTGCCAAATAGGAAGAAGAAGACAGTGGCTCTGTGCTGGTTCTGCAATATCCTGCTCTCACATGCGAAATGTGTAGACTATCGTGAGAGTAATTAGTAAGTTGCGTACGTGAACAGTATTGTAAGACACTCGTCCGATGGACAGAAAGTGGCTATTAGTTGTTGTACACATTCCTTCAGGCTGCACGACCGGTAATGGGACGGACATGACGTCAGCTTGGCGGGAGCCCCTGGGAGCAGAGGGGGCTGTTATTTTTCCTCCCTTTCCCTTTCTGTTCTTATTATACATCCATGGAAGGAACCCATCCGCAGTTTACTTCTGGGTTTTAGGACGCGTCACTACACCACTCTATATCAAGTCGGTGGTGTTTTACTTTATCACGACAGCCTATATTTAATTAACATACAGTATAATGTGTTTTGCCTGTATGAAGGTATCAAAACATTTCTTTTTGTATTGCGGTCCTCTATAAAAAAGTCCCAATCCCTAGTCAGGACCCCCGTGGCATTTACCTAACAAGTGCCATTTAAAGACACACTAACCCCCTAATCGCACCAGGAGCGTCTGCGCTGCGGCTGCGCCGCGCTGCGACCTCCTCCTGCGTCCTAACCCACCAGGCGCGTTTCAAAACGTTGCGGAAGCGGAGCGTCTTGTGTGCAGCCTCGCAGTTGTTGGATGAACGTTCCACTTCCTGCCTGCGCCGCGCTGCGCCGCGTCAAAAATAGGATTCATCCTATATTTTAGAAATTCCTTGCGGCGAGGAGCTTCTGGGACGCTTCGAGCCGCGGCGCAGCGTGTCTGGTGGAATAGCACCCATTGACTAGAGTGGCCGCGATCGCTAAAAACGCCGCAGCCGCAGCGCAACGCAGCGCAGACGCTCCTGGTGGGATTAGGGGGTAACCCAGAAAAAGACACAAACTGACTACAAAAAGGGGTAAAGTAAAACAAAAAACAAAACGATATAAAGACCAAAACTATATCTAAATTACACAAAACAACTACAAAAAGACTACAAATGACAACAGTATATATTGCCAGTATGTAGGTTATTGTGGGGTATCTTTCATGATTATTCCCAGGATCCCATCGGTTCAAGTCTCAGGGAGTGTAGAGTACACTACAGGTTTCAGTGTCTGGGTTGGGGCATGTCAAAAAAATTCAGCCATTACCATGACATACTGCATAATGAGATAACAAGAAAAAGGGCACGAGCACCTCTGCTGCAGGACAACGTGTCAGCTCCCCCTTTTCTTCAGAAGGAGAGCAGCCCAGAGAACAATCTCCTTCTCAACCCAACGGAAAGGCACAAAATATACAAAGAGGTCGGACCAGATCCAGATCCCCACTTCCAGCAAGCACGAGAGCCCACAGATTTATAACTTCATTTTTGTTTTAATTGCCTGCCTATAATATAATATAAAGAAAATAAGTGTTATTAAGAGTTTACACATTTAAGTATTTAAGTTATCTAGATGCAAGAAACATTAAAAAGATTTCCTTCTCAAATATATATGTATTATTTTGTAAATGTCCCCTGTAGAGGACATTGGGTCAATCTTTTCCACAAAAGCTTTATTACATGAACATTTGATAATCAAATTCACTTCCAATAATTATATTAAAGTTAATATCAAATGTTTTGTGCTTGCTGTTAACTTATGCATAGTTTTACAAGGCAAACACTGACTCTACCTCAATAAGTTAAAACATAAACATTTTTCCTCAAGTACGGGGGGAATGGTTGAAAATGAGATGAAGTCAAACTGACTCCAAAAATACCATGAATTAAAATGTGTATTTTGAAAGGCTAAAAGTTAATATACACTATACAAACTATTAATAAATTAAACACAAATAATATAATCTATGTTCCTATAATTGCATCACTTGTTATCTCCCTTAATGCTATCAAATATATTTATTTTAAAAAGACAAAACCCACGGGACACTAAAAAAATTAAGAAAGTGCTCTAGAAAACCAGAATGAACAGTTTTTCTCATTCATCTCCCGGTGTCATGTTGAGGACAAAAAGGAATTGCTTGGTTCAACTTACAGTTTTTACACACATTTTATTACTCAAGTGTATACTTCCTGTGTATTCCCTCCCTGCATGGTGCCCTTGTACACTCTGTAAGGTCCTGTGGTGGACATATTATACAACGTGTCAGCACATGCAGCGTTACTACAGCCTGTAAGCTGCTGATCCTCTTTCTATCTGCACCAATGTCACAGAGACAAAGTCCAGTCCATCCATCATACAAGGAGAACATGCTGTCTTTGATCCTGGAGTATCTCAGTGGTGTCCTGTTTCTGTTGTTCAACTTATTTCAGGTTGAAACAGGATGCACATGCAAAGGAAGTACTGCTTGGACCTGGGTGCTGGTGATCAGAATAATACAATTAATCACATAAACGGTAGCTGGACTACAGTAAAGAAGGTTTATATTATGGGATATCTGGAGCTATTGTTTAAGTTTTCCCTCCAGTTTTGGCCAAACGTGCCACTGTAATTGACTTGGTTGAATTGAGTTGGATTCAATCATTTCATAGGGGCTAATTAGCGTACAAGGTAAAAAGAATGTAACAATTTCCCGGAGTTAGTCGATTTTTGTATTAACTGGCTTTCAGGAAAAATGGCCTAACTTAGATTTCTCCATGTTTAATATAGGTGTAGTAGGGGTAATAAACTCAATATGATCATCAGAACTGAGATGCTACTGGTGTAAACATGCTGGGTTGACTGCACTTCAGTGACTCACCCGCTCCAGCTGGATGCAGAACGTCTGATCCCAGGTCAGCCTGCCGACAGCAGCCAAGCGCGTCCGTCCCACCACTCTGCTGTCCAATCGGAGCACCGCACTGATCTCCACTGTGGGACAGAAACACATAAAAGTAACTGAAACCACAAAATCACCACATTCTACAAAAGTGTTTCTAATCAGATTAAGGCAATAATCTGACTGTTGTAACCATCAATTGAACAGCTCTTTCTGTGGAGTTAAATACGATCTAAAATCATCCTTAACTTGTTTAGTGACTACAATATTTACAATTAAAACCTAGGCCTTGTTCCTATTGTTTGTCATAGTAAGAAGTCAAAGTTCTTTTTTTATTTCAACTGTGAAAACAAGATAAAATAGATTGTAAATACTGCATTTACCATAAGCTATCAACTATATGAATATACATGTATATATTTATAAAAACAAATACCGAGTACTCACAAAACTGAGCATGTTCAAAGTGGGAACAACACATTGGAACTAGAGAATGCAATTCCTAAAGAAATTGCTAGTGGGAATGCTTTATGCTGAAAAGCTGATGCTAAACTGCTATGCTGAAATGTAATGTGTAAGAAGAAAGTGAAGAATTTAGATTAAAATGTAATGTGTAAGAAGAAAGTGAAGAATTTAGATTGAAATGATACATGAACACTGGGGGCTTGAATGTGTGATGAGAGAAGAAAAGAAAGTAAAAAGGCTTGGAAAAGCAGCAGAATATTTGAACTGCAAATTTCTGAACTAACTTGATGGCGAATGATCTGTCACCATGGCAACGGCATTTGATGACACCCCATAATACGCTAAGATGCGTTGATGGCTGCATCGTTAACAAACCTGTGAAGTTTTGGGACGTTTGGAGTATTTTCACTGAAGTTATGAGAAAGCCGTGTTTCTTGGCAAGCATTGTGTTGCCATGGCAACGGCATTTGAAGAAATCTCAAAACTGTCCCGGAGATGTCTTCACGGCTGGACTGTTAGCACACATGTGAAGTTTGAGCACTTTTTGAACATTTTCATAGGAGTTATAGCGACATCATGTTTTATGGCGAGGGATCCATGGAAACGGCATATGGTGAGATCTCAGAGTTGGCGTAGAGCTGTTGAGGCATGGACCGGTGATATACAAGTGAAGATTGGGGGACGATTGGACCGTGTCCATTGGACTTATAGCGACATCATGTTTTATGGCGAGGGATGCGTTTCCATGGAAACGGCATATGGTGAGATCTCAGATTTGGCGTAGAGCTGTTGAGGCATGGACCGGTGATATACAAGTGAAGATTAGGGGACGATTGGACAGTGTCCATTGGACTTATAGCGACATCATGTTTTATGGCGAGGGATGCGTTTCCATGGAAACGGCATATGGTGAGATCTCAGATTTGGCGTAGAGCTGTTGAGGCATGGACCGGTGATATACAAGTGAAGATTGGGGGACGATTGGACCGTGTCCATTGGACTTATAGCGACATCATGTTTTATGGCGAGGGATGCGTTTCCATGGAAACGGCATATGGTGAGATCTCAGATTTGGCGTAGAGCTGTTGAGGCATGGACCGGTGATATACAAGTGAAGATTGGGGGACGATTGGACCGTGTCCATTGGACTTATAGCGACATCATGTTTTATGGCGAGGGATGCGTTTCCATGGAAACGGCATATGATGAGATCTCAGATTTGGCGTAGGGCTGTTGAGGCATGGACCGGTGATATACAAGTGAAGATTAGGGGACGATTGGACCGTGTCCATTGGACTTACAGCCTCATCGTGTTTCATGGCGAGTGGTCTGTCGCCATGGCAATGGCATTTCATGACACCCCATACTACGCTTAGATGCATTGATGGCTGCATCGTTATCAAACCTGTGAAGTTCTGGGCTGTTTGGAGTATTTTCACTGAAGTTATGAGAAAACCGTGTTTCAAGGCGAGCATTGTGTTGCCATGACAACGGCATTTGAAGAAATCTCAAAACTGTCCAGAAGATGTCTTCACAGCTGGACTGTTGAAGTCTGCTGCATGTCAGTTGGAGTGATGACATCATCGTGTTCCATTACACAGGTGTTTATAGTTCTGTAGAGATCACAGGTTTCCATTGTTCTGAATGAGAGATAAACCTCTTACATGTGAACGTTTTGTGGAAGAACCGTAACAGATATCTGTGAAATTTCAAAACGTGAAGCATGTCAAGGAAGTTGAGTATCTGAAGTGTAATTTGTGTGTCGTTTCGGGTTAATAATGTGGCCTTTTTGGCAGTTTAACTAAAGGTGTGCGGCTGCTACCGTGAGGAAATATCTGCCTGAAATTACAATGGGCTTCAATGGAGGAATGTTGAACGTTTTTGTCACTTCATGCCCTCAAGAGGCACTTTGTTGAATTATTTTTGCTTAATTATTTGTCATTTTTCAAGCTACTAGATGTTTTCCTACGTTTATCATGAACAATTATGTCCCAGGAATGTAGGGTTTGGGAATTATGGCAGTTTTTAAAAAATATATGAAGGCACATTTCAAGATTTCTTACCCTCTAGCTGTGACATCACGCACTCTAGTTAATGTTAAAATCTGAAGAAAACCTCTAAAACAAGGTCTGAACAAATGTTAATATCTCTAAAAGATTTAAAAGTTGTTTTACACGAATAATGTCAGAAAGATGTGTAACATTTTAAAGTTGGAATGAGGTTTCTGAGTGAAAGTATGAATGAACAGTTAGCAGTTGAATCGCATGAAGATTTGTTGAAGTCTGAAGATTTCCTCCATTGACTTCAATGTTAAAAATATGATGTATTATGGGATGTATCTCTGGAATTATGAAAGTTATGAATGAGAAAAGTAATAGCCATCGATTCCTGACCGAGCCGAACGTTTTGATGTTTGAACGGAGTTTCTGCGATGTTCAATGCAGGAGGAGAAGAGGGCCAAAATAAGTCGGCGGAATAATAATAATAAACTTTTCGTCCGTAGAATAACAGTTAGTGGGAATGCTGTTAACAGCATTCCCACTAAATTAGCTTAAAGCTGCATTTATTGTTTTGTTGGCCACATTTAAGCCCAATAACTGCCCAACAACATTACAGAGATAACTGTGACATAGGCCTACTGCAAATTGTCATAATGTCACCATACCAGAGACAGAGCAGTTATCCAGGCAGAAGTCATGTTTCTGTCCGCCTGATGAATGTAAGTCAACATTTCACTCTCTTTGGTTTCTGTTTTGGTCACAATTTTCTCCAGATAAACTAATCTGCCTCTTTAGCTACTAGAAGCTCCACTTTCCTCAACACATGTCTTCACCTTTGCTGCAGGTAGAATGTATACTTTGGCTTTATCAGGGTTCACTGTAGAGACTCAAAGAATAACACCATCTACAGGGATTCTCCTACTTCCAAAGATGCCAATGTATAACCACTTTTTACTTGTTTACCATTTATCTTAGAGAGTCATGCCACTTGGCAAATGGCCTTTTATAGATGACTTCCAACATTGTTTGAAACAAATATAATGCCATAAACTCACTGATTAGATTAACTTTAACAAGCATGTTTCAGTTTTCATGAAAAATGCTTTTAAAAATCTGTTTGCTTTAAATTCATGTTAGGAGAATTACAACATTGAACAATTCTATTCATTGACAAAGACCACTGGAAGCCGCGGGAAGACAGTTTGAATATGTACTTTAAGTTAAGATTGATATAAAATTATATTAAATGTCAAAAATTGTCACACACACACACACTTGTAATTTACTCCCACTCATCATGAACAAAGGTTTGCATTTTCATGTTTTTTTATTTCATCAATTACATTGCTTTCATAATTGTATTTTAGTCTATGGGGTAATAATAATTTCTAAGAATAGTCTTTGGAAAGAACTTGTTTTCTCCCCTTGACAAGCTCAAGTTAAAGAGGACATGTTAAGCTCATTTTCAGTTTCATATTTGTATACAGTATGCCCACTTACCAGGGTGTTCCTGTGTCCTGTGAGCATCTGGACTGTCTTCAGAGGGACAAAGATGGTTCTCCTGCTCTGGGTTTGTCCGGGATGTCAGTACATCCTCACATCCAAGAAGTCTGACTTCAAGTTTCCCTGAAAAGAAAGAAGATCAAAAATATTTTGACTTTTAAAAAAAAGAAACATTTGAGATTCAATTTACACGATCAGCCTCCATTAAATTCAAATAGTATCAAGTGTAACTGTTACGGTTTGCGGAAAAGGTAGGACCCAAATGCAGACTATAAAAAAGGTAAAAGGTCTAGAAACAAAAACGAGCTTTATTTAAAAGCTGATGAACATAAACATGACACGAAAAAACACAAGTAGCACCAGGTAGCATTAACAAACAAAACTGACCGTGACCAACATGGAGGGAGACAGGAAAGACAAACAACAACAGGCAAGACAGGCGGTGAACTCTTCAAAATAAAACCAAAGACAGAAAAAGACAAGACAAAACACAACACAGACAGATCGTGACATTACCCCCCCCCCCCCCCCCCTCAAGGGACGGATCCCAGACGTCCCTAAACACAAAAAGTCCCACAAACGTCCAAAAACGTTCACAAAGGGGCGAAGGCCACAGCGGGTGAACTCAGGGGGCCGGGCATGAGGGCAAAGGCAGCGGCTGGAAGAGTCAGGGGGCAGGGCCCGAGTGCGAGGACCGCGGCCGGGAAAGTCAGGGGGCCGGCCTCGAGGGTGAAGACCGCAGCACTCAGGGGGCCGGGCTCGAGGGCGAAGACCGCGGCCGGGAAAGTCAGGGGGCCAGGCTCGAGGGCGAAGACCGCGGCCGGGAAAGTCAGGGGGCCGGGCACAAGGACGGGCAGGAGCTGGTAGAACCCCTGGTGGGTCGGACATAGACGAGACCCTGGACGGAACCTGGGCTGGTGTCAGTGGGACCCACGACGGAGCAAGGGCTGGTGTTGTGTCGATGGGACCCGAAACAGGACAGGACACGGTGTTGGCAGGAAACCCGGCGGAGCAGGTGTCGGCGGGACCCCCAACAGGACAGGATATGGTGTTGGCAGGACCCCCGGCAGAAGAGCAGTCGGCGGGACCCCCAACGGGACAGGACACGGAGCTGGCAGGACCCCCAGCGGAATCTCCAACGGCACAGGACATAGGTTTGGCAGGACCCCCGGCAGAAGAGCAGTCGGCGGGACCCCCAACGGGACAGGACATAGGGTTGGCAGGACCCCCGGCAGGAGACTAGTCGGCGGGACCTCCAACGGCACAGGACATAGGGTTGGCAGGACCCCTGGCAGAAGAGTAGTCGGCGGGACCCCCAACGGGACAGGACATAGAGTTGGCAGGACCCCCAGCGGAACCTCCAACGGCACAGGACATAGGGTTGGCAGGACCCCCGGCAGAAGAGTAGTCGGCGGGACCGCCAACGGGACAGGACATAGGGTTGGCAGGACCCCCGGCAGAAGAGTAGTCGGCGGGACCCCTAACAGGACAGGATATAGGGTTGGCAGGACCCCCGGCAGAAGAGTAGTTGGCAGGACCCCCAGCGGAACCTCCAACGGCACTTGAGTAGGGACTAGAGAAGGGACTTGAGTAG
Source organism: Gymnodraco acuticeps (assembly GCF_902827175.1). Lineage (NCBI taxonomy): Eukaryota > Metazoa > Chordata > Actinopteri > Perciformes > Bathydraconidae > Gymnodraco > Gymnodraco acuticeps. The sequence continues at coordinate 1,722,375 of NW_022990125.1, read as the reverse complement.
GGACTGGAGAGGGGACTTGAGATGGAACTCGAGAGGGAACTCGAGAGGAGACTCGAGAGGGGACTCGAGAGGGGACTCGAGAGGGGACTCGAGAGAGGGCTCGAGAGAGGGCTTGAGAGGGGACTCGAGAGAGGGCTTGAGAGGGGACTCGAAAGGGGACTCGAGAGGGAATTCGAAAGGAGACTCGAGAGGGGACTCGAGAGGTGACTCGAAAGGAGACTCGAGAGGGAACTCGAGAGGGGACTCGAGAGGGGACTCGAGAGGGAACTTGAGCGGGGACTCGAGAGGGAACTTGAGAGGTGGCTTGAGAGGGGACTCGAGAAGAGACTCGAGAGGGGACCTGAGAGGGAACACGAGAGGGGACTCGAGAGGGGACCCGAGAAGGAACTTGAGAGGAGACTTGAGACGGTCGGTTCGCCGACAGAACACGGGGGGCTGGAGTCGGCCAGAACGCCGACAGGACACGGGGGGCTGGCGTCGGCCGGTACGCCGACAGGACACGGGGAGCTGGCGTCAGCCGGAGAGCCAGTACTGGAGCCGAAATCATGGCTGCTGGGGCCGGTTCTGGAGCCGGAACCATGGCTGTTGGGCACGGAACAGAAGCCTGGACCCTGGCTGTGTAAACCAGGTAATGAAGCACGGAAGCATGGCTGTGTGGGCCGGTACTGGTGCACGGATCCATGGCTTTGTGGGCCGGTTCTGGAGCCGGAACCATGGCTGCTGGGGCCGGAAATGGGGCCGGAACCATGGCTGCTGGGGCCAGGACTAAGGCTGGGGCCATGGCTGCTGGGGCCAGAACTGGGGCTGGAACCATGGCTGCTGGGGCCAGAACTGGGCTGGAACCATGGCTGTGTGGGCCGGTTCTGGAGCCGGAACCATGGCTGTGTGGGCCGGTACTGGAGCAGGAGGTTGGGAATTGAGAGGCAGGGAGCTAACATGCCTGGGGCTAGCAGGCCGGGAATCACATGTCTGGAGGAAGTCCATAATCCAGCCAGGTAAAAACTTCACTAAACATGGTTTCTCTGTTACCAACCGGTGCGCCTCTACCAGAGCGGCCCTCTTCTGCCGAACACTGGACGCTCCCTTCCACCAATCAAAGCAGCAAGCCAAAAAAAAGGTAAAATTACTTAATTCCACCTCAAATGGATCATCTGCTGGGTCCACTTCTGGTTGGTTCATTCTGCTACGGTTTGCGGAAAAGGTAGGACCCAAATGCAGACTATAAAAAAGGTAAAAGGTCTAGAAACAAAAACGAGCTTTATTTAAAAGCTGATGAACATAAACATGGCACGAAAAAACACAAGTAGCACCAGGTAGCATTAACAAACAAAACTGACCGTGACCAACATGGAGGGAGACAGGAAAGACAAACAACAACAGGCAAGACAGGCGGTGAACACTCTTCAAAAATAAAACCAAAAACAGAAAAAGACAAAACACAACACAGACAGATCGTGACAGTAACAATAACTAACCAGATGTTGGAAGTGGTTTTGAGCACAAAAAATTAACCCGGTGTATTTCAAATGCCTGGTAATGAATCTCAGTTAAGGCATGTGAGCTAGTGCACTTCAAATTAAACCTTTCATTTATCAGCGTGAAGAAATCTCTCAGACCGAAGCCTGTAATAAGTGCTGCTCTCTGGCGCACGTACATCTAAATGTACTTAATCTAACTGTAGCTGGGGAGCCAAAAATCAACTTGAGTGTATTCACTGCTCTGAGACCAATTTTTTGCCACAGAATGTGTCTCCTTGTTACATAATCAAAAGGCTTTTTGTGCAGCTTACAAGTGAACTGTCCAAAAAAAAACAGATTACACATCCTGATTATCCTCTGCCAGAGGTCAGCGTATGCTCACCATGTTCAAAAACTAGGCATCCATAATACTACTGAATATTTGAGTAAAAAAATTATTACATTTAGAAGTACATTTTATAGTAAGAGAAAATACAACTACTACTTTTTAATTCCGCACTTATACGAACGGCATGAAGATGAATCTTTCATAAACATTTTTTTTATTCATAAACAGTTTGAATTGGGTCATTTTAAGATATACCTTTATTAATTCCAATGGGAAATGTTACCGTTATAGCAGCTTAGAGCAAAATCAAAGACCAAAACCATCCTTTTCAAAAATAGATAATGCCTTATAACTTAATACAAGTTTGAGAATAGCTGTATATAAACATGTATAATGCTGTGGTGTGATAAGTAAAGTAAAACCTTGTGAGATGGACTGGTAAAATAAATGAAATGTACGGATATTAACGTTTTAAGCAGTTCAGATCCGTGTCAGTATTGCAATGTGTACCAGTCAAAAAGGCAGGTCTGAAAGAGAAGATGGATGGGGACGTGGACAGGGGACATCCAGGTCTGGAGTTTTTAGGAGACAGAGTTCCCTCAGAAGGAACGCCCCCCCCCTGCAGGCTCCTGGTTGTTTTCCTTCTTGCACTTATCCAGAGACAGCCGCAGAAGATCCAGCTTCTGGGAGGACTCCTGCACCCGGGTCTGAGCCTGAAGGAAGATAGACAATGTGTTGTTATGATCGGTCTGCTTGACAGAGAAGAGTTAAAGACAATTCAGCCTAACCTTAGTTGATGATAATATATCAGGGTATGAAATTAACCTGCAGATGTCCTCGTCCAAAATCAGACCAAACTTGTTTATGGATGATGATTTTCAGCTAGGATGAAGACCAAAACAGGCTTTTGCTACTTAATAAGTTGTTGACCCTTTCAGCCTCTACCAGACAGTTCAGGGTGGTGAGCAGTCAGCAGCCAATGACGGTATACAATAGTAATACAAAAGTTTAACATTTTTAAGCCATTAGAGTTCATAAACATGCACAAGAAGTATTGGGCTGATGTGACCACAGTACCAAATTAGCTGTGGACAGACAGATACACACTCACACGACGGGACGCTTGATCCCCTCTAGGAGTACGCCTGTTAGACAAACCTACTGCACGATGCACTTGAAAATGGTCATCAGTCATTTTATGTTAAGATTGCAAGATAGATGATTTGCAATGGGCTCGACTATACACCAGTAAAATGAAACATTATTTATAAATATATTCTTCATGTTTCTGTACTACAGTATTTTAAAGTGTTGCTAGCCATACAGTTGATATCCTTTTATGATCAGAGACATTTTGATTTAATGTTCCCATACATGTACTTTTTTGAACATAATAAATTCATTATTATCACAATTATAATAAAAACAAATATATAATAATAATAAAAATGGAACTCATATATTGAAAATCTAAAATAGTTCATTAGAATAAATCTTATTAAGTGGGGTAATAATAAAAAATGAGCACACTACCATTTTTAGAGTTAGATTAAAGCTGATTGCAAGGCTGTGATGTCAGAAGCTTTTACGCAACAGCAATAATTCTGTTATCAGAAAAGAAACTCAAAATATTAAATAAGATCTCTAAGCTGTCCTTCAGAAATGATTATCAAGAAAACCCAAATGTTTTACACATCTTTCTCTATAGCTCGATGTTATTCTACAACAAAAAAGGAGTAGGAAATCTGCTGTCATGACGATATCCTTTCATATTTTTGTTTGATACCATTTTTTATAGAGAGTTCTACCTCAGTCAGTGCCTTCTGGTCCAGCGCTGAGATTCCCTCCAGCTGCTTCACCACATCTTTGGCCAGCACCAAGGCATCAGTCTCTCTCTGCATGTAGTGCTGCAACTCTGCCAAACGAGCCTCCACAGCACTGACAGGAGAGATCCCTATAAGACGAGAGGGAGAGTATTTCAGTCTACAGGAATTCACTTCAGATGAGTGATACATCCTCATATAGCCTCTTCTCACTCTTGCATTCAATATTTATAATGCTTAGCAGAGCCCTTTTCTCTGAAATGTCTCTGTGCTCCTCGCAAAGGTCTGTACGTTACATTTTTATGTTCCTGACATTTAGCTGACAATTATCTGAAATGTATGAAAGCTCTAAAAGGAAATATAAAAACGACACATTGGGAGAAAACCGTTTATCCTTTGCAAAGTTAATACAAGGAGACAAGGAACAATGAGTTAGGTAAAAATGAATAATAATAATAATAATAGTAATAACTTGGATTTATAAAGCGCCTTTCAAGAGACCCAAGGGCGCTTTACAATAGGACGAGGGGCCGTTGTGGGGACAAAAAGGAAAACAAAAAAACAGAAATAAACAAAAGGCTGGTCACAAAACATGTAAAGGAGAGAGATCATTGAGGCTGAAAGCCTTGACAAACAGATGTGTTTTGAGTGCTTTTTTAAAGATATCAACAGTCAGCGGCCCTGTATAGTCCTGTAATGTATAGTGTTAAACATTTCATCCATTTCATCATTGTTTTTCTAAAAGATTCTCTACAAATTCTTTGTTTTCCGTGGGGAATCGGCCTTAAATGGGTCTTAGCTCATTTTAGGTTCATTTTTGTACTATGCTACATAGGGATGGGAGTGTGTGGGAGTGAAACTCTGGAGGGAACTTTAGGATTTTAGCATTTGCAGACCATTTACATGCACAAAAACCTATGTATCACACTACAGTTACTACCTGTTCTGAAGTCTTTACACTGGCTTCCTGTGTGTCAAAGAATAGATTTCAAAAATACTGCTGCTGGTTTATAAAGCTTTGAATGGTTTAGGCCCAAAATAAATTTCTGACTTCCTGCTAAATGATGAACCATCCAGATCTCTCAGGTCTTCAGGGACTGGTCAGCTTTCTGTCCCCAGAGTCAGAACTAAACATGGTAAAGCAGCGTTCAGTTATTATGCTCCAAATATCTGGAACAAACTCCCAGAAACCTGCAGGTCCGCTACAACTCTGACTACTTTTAAATCCAGACTGAAGACTTTTCTTTTTGTCGCTGCTTTTAATTAAACTATTCATATCTTAGACTGCACTGTAACTTTGATCCATGTATTTTTTCTTTTAATGTTTATTTTATTAGCTTTTCTTTTTAATGACTGATTTTAAATGCCATTTTCTTAATCTCTTTCATTTTTGTAAAGCACTTTGAATTGCCTTGTGTTGAAAAGTGCTATATAAATAAACTTGCCTTGCCTTGCCTTATCTTACAGGAAAAGGAAAACCCCCAAAAAGCATAATAAGCCCCCTTCAATTAACATTTCCTGAAGCGTGAACATGGTAAAATGGTTTCTGTGTATTATCTGTATCATCTGTATGGTATACATTGAAATGCATCAATTATGTACCTTATTTCTCAAAATGTTGTATTCAAGTCCTGAGTGTTCTTTGAGGGCGTGAAAAATAATAGTTATTTATTGTGGAAAATTGTGAATAAATCTATTATTATTCTCTTAATGACTCTTAATGTTAAGTGTTTACTTGCACCTTACTGTTTTATATTTGTAAAACTTAACTTGTTAACACCCCTGCAAGTGTGGTGTTTTGTTTTTTGCACCCCATGGATTACCCTTATTGTCTATATTTTCCCACTTTTTCCCACTCTATACTGCAACTGCTGAAAAACAATGTCCTTTGGGATCAATCCACTTTTATCTGATCTCTTCCAAAGCAGCAGCACAGTGTGTAAGGTGTAAAGTGCCCTACTGTCTTATCAAATGTAGCTGACACTTGGATACACAGTGAATCAAGCTGCTAGTAGTAACAAGAACTTAAATTCCCGACAGAACAAAACATAACAAAAGAATCAATGAGAAAAAAAGTCAGGGGTGAAGGAAATGAAACATGAGACGAGGTAACAACAAGGTACAGTTACATGTCTCGTATTACTTTTGAGCCATGAATAATTTTGTGTTAGTTTCAGAGTTTTCACTCTGTAGCACATATCTACAGTTCCGAAGTACGCTAAATGTACCGTCTCTTATTAGAGGTTCAAGAGTGGTTTCACTTTCCGGATTAAACAAATAACGCTTGCAAAAAGGAAGGGTGGCAGGAAGCACGGTTCAACTAATATGGGTAGTATTATATTTCAGGACAGAAGTTTCTGACAGGCATTGTTAGCTGTTACCAAGTGTCATTCAGCTGTATTTCTTTCCATGGAAGGGTTTTTGAAACACAAAAACATTATTGAAAATGAAAAACTATTGTCACAGCTTGATACAGCATGTCAACCAAAACCTGTTTAATAAAAGGAAGGTCTTGCGTAATTTACTGGCTTTACTTTTAGGTGTGTATCTGGCTTGACATCAGCAGGGTAAATAAATTGGCACGGTTTACAAAAGAAAAAGAAAAATCCTAAAACTTTGTTTTACCCTTAATCCCCTTCCTTGAAAACAGAGTCGTGACCTCCTTCCACAGAAGAAGGACATCCACATCTGACATCATAATGTCTCTTTTTAAAAAGTATTTTTCCTGACACACAGAAACATTTATAATAACCATACAGTTTCTGCTGAAAAGTATGGAAATGTTTATCAATACCAGCGACCCTGAGGCTGAGTTTGAGATTCTGAGTTTAGAAAGTATGGTTCTCTATTACAAAATGGCATTACAGTTTGATTGTCCCAGTATGTTGTTATCTATTATGTTTAGATTCCTTCTTTCTTATAGATTGCTGGTGTAACGAGCCAGCTTGCTCTACAAAAATGACTGTGATTAAAAACCAGCGAAAATGTGTGTTACAGATGTGTTTATGTTGCTCGTGGTGAGAGATGTATTGTATGACAGTAAATATGATTTCATGCCTTGTTGGAGATAGTTTACATGCTAGAAGAAGCTGTACATTTCCACTACAAATGCCTCTAGAAATAAACAAAATTCCAACCAATCATGTAAACAACTAATCATCTTTTTGACATGCAGCGACCCTCTACAATAGGGGTCATGGCCCAGGACTCTGACCTCCATGAGTGGGATCTCCGCCACCATCCTCGCCAATTCCACTGCTGCTGCCAGCCTGGGTGACTTTGATAATCTGCAGTCGGATCAGCTCGATCTTGGAGCGGCTATCCTGCAGCATCTGCTGAGCCGTGGACAACATCTGATCCTGGATAATGAAATCACATCAAGAGACAACAAGCCCCACTTCATCACCACACTTGATTCCCCCTGGCATATCAGTCGGGACAGGGGAGTAAGATAGAAAACAGCCATTATTTATCAAAACAAATGGCACAGCATAAAGGGAATCACCATAGACATGCAGCTCTGCACACACCACTCATCTCCATATTGGACAAAAACAAGTGGCAAAGAAGATAAGTGAGAACAACGTGTTCACATCAGGTGGAAACAGCATGACTTTGCACTTCACTCACCTCAGGTTGATGCTCTCGCTCCTTGCTGAATAAGGACTAATTTGACATCCTCTGTGGAGGTAGAGGGGAGGACTTCTCAGGTTGCCACCTTCACTATCCTTGAAACACAAGTCCTATGATGTTATGGTGCGTTCACACACACACACACACACACACACACTGACTTTGGACTCCTCTGATGCCGCTCCTACATCTTGAGACCTGGATCACACAGACTTGTTTTTGCCTCTGTGAAGCCTCTTCTAAAACGTCCCCTTCCCACTGCTTCCTCATCCTCCTCTGCTCTATTAACAAATCCTCTGTGTCTCTCCCCCTCTCTCTCTGTCTCTTTTAGAGGGGGTTGCTTTCTGCAGGGGGACGGGCGGCGGAGTTCCTCTCTGGTGCCAGCACTGCTGCTGCTGCTGCTGCTGCTGCTTTAGTCTGACAGTGTTGATCGCCTGCTCTGGGCTTCGTATTGGCCGCTGCATGACCACATGTTCCTGTGTTGTCACCAACCAAAAGGCAAACAGAGCTGCTGCTGCTCTCTTCGGGACAAGGCAGTGCGGTGGTTACGAGATTTGTTTATCCTGCTCTGACAAGAAGGGGTTGTGAGAGAAGTTAATAACCTTAAGTATTGTAGTCAATATACATCTAGGGGGTGGAGAATGGTGGAGAAGCTGCTGGTGTGCTGAACATGATGCTGAACATAAAGCTTACTGACAGCACTGTGGATGATTACAAGCATGTGCACTTCTTGTCTGCAGCAAGCATGACAGCTCTATGATGCCCTGAGAAATTGGAACCGAGGTGAATGGCTCTGTTCATTGAAATCCATTAATATGAGTAACATGTACACATGAAAGGACACCAGTGACCAGTGGTTCATTAAAATAGAAATACAATGGTATTGCATTCTAAATATTAGCATCAACATTTACTAAGTGTTTAGTATTTACTAAGTAGTGAGAATACTATATTTTGTCATATAAATAGACTATAATGGTTGATGAGCAAATGTAGCGAATTACTTTTAATGATTTGTATTATAATGTAAATCTGCAAAGTAACTGCTGTCAAATAGAAACAATTAAGTAGTCAAATAGAGTAATAAAAGTAAATAGAAAAAAGTACAGTATGCTGTTTCCTTTTGAGTTGTTGTGGAGTAGAACTGTAGAAATATAAAGTAACATGTAAAGGAAATGCCAGGGTATACCAGTATACCTCAACGTTTTTAAACAGGGGAAACAGAAACGTACACACGGCACCAAATCTTCCATATTGTGGCACACATTGGGCTAGTTTGAGTTATTGCCAGTATGCTTTTTACAAGAGTAATTTAATTGAACTGACTGCAGGCCTACCTATAGCATTGCAGTCCTATTTGTATTTTAGGCTATATTACCTTTTAATTACATTTTAAATACAGATATTTCTAAACGTCCTGTTTACTTGTCCTTTTCGTATCAAACACGAACAATTAAATCCTAAAACTGAAAAGCTAATTTGCATTGACCACCAGAACGAGGTCCCTCCTGCCTCCAATGATATACAGCATCTTTTTTAAAGTGCGCAAGTGCGAGTCGGTCCAAATGAAGGTTTGGCCTGGTCCTAATAAAATATTTTGGGCGGCCATTAACTTCAAAATTGTTTCTGAGATCAACATTAGTACTAATTAGAAATGTAGTTCAATTTGAGTGATATTTTAAGAGGAGAAAGAGGTGTAAATCAGCAAATGTGAGCAAGGCAGTGAGACCTATTTTGAGAGGCGGAGCTCGCCCTCTTCTCCATTCGGCGAGGCGCGTCGTAATGAAAGGAGCGCGTGAGCGGCGGTTGCTGTGACTTCCTCGCTCGTCGGCAGCTACATTGTGTGGAAGCAGCACGTTGTTGGCTTCTGCACGCTGTGAACTTTACACCGAAAATTCTCCTGTTCAAGGAGAAACCAGATTTCAAAGCTACCAGCTAGTTTCTCATACGACAGTTAGTTATCCCAGCTTGAGAAATCATGTCTACCTCGGCGGCAAAAGTGAGTAAAAAGGAGCTGAACTCGAACCATGACGGAGCGGACGAAACCTCCGGTAAGATGGGGAATCATGGCGGCCTCCCGTTCACCGCCATTTTCACTTTCTTCTTCTAACACAATTTGTATTGCTACAGGGTTCAATATTGTTGATATATACTGTGTGTATTGCTTTAATTTAGCTCCAGGACCGTATTTGTGGTGGACCGCGGCTGTTTGCTGCGTGTGTTCGTATTTCGATAACAGCAGCTAGCTCGTCAGCTAGCGCATTTATTAGCATGCCCGCTGTTGTTCAGTTCAGACCGGCGCTGAGAGGCCATGTTAGCTAGCCCTTAGCATCATCAGCGTGGCCAGTTGTGTCGTTCGCTGCCCACTAAGTGGATGTGTGCGATGCTGGGTGATCCCTTGCATTGGGTGCTGTTCTAAAATGAGCTTTAATTGAGCAAGCCACCATTACATCGCTTTTATTGTGATTTTGGAACGAGGAAAGTGACAATTTCATTCAGGCGATAGCCGTTAGCCAGCTACTGTTGTTGTTATAATGTTCCCTAACGACGTTATGTTTTGTTACTGGTCAAAACGCATCCATATTTACCAGCCTTTCTATCAGTTTAACGTGGTGAATATTATATTTATACAACTGTACGCAGGGCTCTGCCGTAAGACCACCGGTACGACTATTAGGGGGGGTTGTTCTGGCATCTGTCCTAGCTTGGTCTCACGTTATCGCGGCAATGTATGTGCAGACTCACATTTAAACCACGCGGCCTTGTCGGTTGCAGCCGGCAGGAAACGCAGAGTGTCTGAGCCGCTAGAGCTGCAGCTATTGGCCGCTCATATTACGTTAACCTCCGGGGGAGCCCGCATTTTACCGGGCGATTAAATATTGTAATCTCAAAGTCTATTTGAATCAGTAAAACTTCGAAAATCTTGAAAGTACACTAGGGTTTCATTGTGTCAAACTCACACACATGACTTGAAATACGATAAGTTGTGCATGCACGTAAAAAAAAAGTATGCATGTATCTTTTTCTGAGCAAATCTTTTTTTCCCGAGCTCTGTTATGCATCTTTTATAACATAATTTTTATTTTCACAGAGAAAGAGCAGCAAGAAGCTATTGAACACATCGACGAAGTTCAAAACGAAATTGACAGGTAATTTTAAAACACTTTTTTATTTTTAAGGTCAGGGTTGCTGTTTTGTAAAAGTAACTAATGAAGTCAGATGGGGCAGCCTGTTTTGTGGCATAAACAAATTGCAGATTCTGAACTGTTTGACTTCCTGTTACTTTTCAATTTGAAAGCATCACGTTTTTAAAATAAAAAAACACTTCTTCAACTTTGTTCTCCAGGTTGAACGAGCAAGCCAGTGAGGAGATCCTCAAAGTAGAACAGAAATACAACAAACTCCGTCAGCCATTCTTTCAGAAGAGGTCAGAACTGATCGCCAAAATCCCCAACTTCTGGGTCACTACGTTTGTCAACCATCCACAAGGTGAGCTACTCAACATGAAGTGTTTATTTTCATAGCCTAGTCATTCGGAAGTCATTTCATTACCAGGTTAAAATGTTTTGGACAGTGGCTCAAGTTAAAGTCTGGTCTGTTCCCCTCCCCCACAGTATCTGCCCTACTGGGAGAGGAAGATGAAGAAGCACTTCATTACCTCAGCCGAGTGGAGGTGACAGAGTTTGAAGACATCAAGTCGGGCTACAGAATAGATTTTGTAAGTATTGACACACACGGTATGGAGGTACATGTTGTTTCATATATTCTTACTCATTTTGTAATGTTTATGTTTTCTAGTATTTTGACGAAAATCCATACTTCGAAAACAAAGTACTTTCCAAAGAGTTCCATTTGAATGAGAGCGGGGACCCATCTTCAAAGTCGACAGAAATCAAATGGAAATCAGGAAAGGTATGTGTATTTTCTAAATCTTTTTGCAAAATAGAGTTGATATGCTAGTTTGAGTACTTGACCAAAAGCAAATATCAAAGCAGTATGACCTGACAAAAGGACTTGCATAGTGAACATTTTTAATCTGAATTTGTTTTGTTTATGCTCCCTCTGTTTGTAGGACCTGACCAAGCGCTCCAGCCAGACACAGAACAAAGCCGGAAGGAAGAGGCAACATGAAGAGCCAGAGAGCTTCTTCACTTGGTTCACTGATCACGCTGACGCCGGTGCTGATGAGCTCGGAGAGGTCATCAAGGATGACATCTGGCCTAACCCCCTGCAGTACTACCTGGTATGTCTACAAACAGGGTTATCTATCTTTAGCTACCACTTTCCACAATAAGCAGACCTGTTTTTGACTTTATATTAATTTATTGTATTCCTTTTTGGGGGTTCGAGGCATGCTATCTTTTTTGGTATGACTTAAAAGACACACATTCTCAAAGTGATTTTCATTACTAGGTTCCTGACATGGATGATGAAGAAGGAGAAGGTGAGGACGATGAAGAGGACGAGGAGGGTCTGGAGGACATCGACGAGGAGGGAGATGAAGATGGAGAGGAGGACGAAGAGGAAGATGGAGAAGATGGAGAGGTATAATGGATAAAGTCCAAAATGTTTCTTTAAATGGTTTGTTTTCAACAAGTCGCTAACTTTATGATATCTTGTCCTTTCAGGATGATGAGGGAGAAGACGACTAAGTAATAACTTGATCTACCCAAACCCTAAATCTTCTATTCCCTGTTTGGTTTTTCCACTCACATTCGGGAGCAAAGGCTTTAATTTTATTTTTTTGGTTACTTTTTTTTATAAATAAATCTGTGCTTCATTTTCCATTCTGAAGCCTCTTCACCTTGGTGGTGCCATGTTATGCTCTCCTTTGAATCATCTTAGGACAATGGCACTTTGCCCTGAATTGTGAGTACCATCCCGTCATCTAAAAAAAATAAAATGTATAAAAATAGAATCAGCACGGCATCCTGAGTAGAATTTTTAAACGACCATTCACAATGAATTCCTATTGTTTAAGGTTGTGTTTTGAATTGACTTAAAGCCATGGTGTAGTGACCCAGTGCTAGTTGACCCTTCAATTTCTTTTCCATCTATTTTTTTCTTTTCGGTTGGGGTTTGATCCCTAGAAGAAAAACTGTTGTTTCCCTTATGTGGTTAACGAGTACCAGCTCATTCCTTTTGACTTGTAATGTTTAGTGGGAGGGGGGGTGGGCCAGGAGTATGTTGGTTATTGGGGAGAGTGGTTATTTTGACACCATTTCTATGGGACTTTTTTTTCATTGTATTGTTTTACAGATATCCATGAGATTTGAAATGACATTTTTAATAAAGAACAAAATGGAAAAAAAAACAAGCTTGTACATTTTGGACCCCACTGCTTTATGGGTAAAAAAAAAAACGACTTATAACAGAATTTACATGAAGTCACCTTTCCTTTTCTGCTGGGGGAGGGGGGTAAATGAACCATTTTAAATTGGAGGTGTAAAACTTTCTTTGTTACAATAATAAAACAATATTTAACATGTGGGTGCATAGACATTTATTGAAAAAATATATTTAGGTAGTGGCAGAGGCACCTGGGTTCATTGAACAGTTGAAAGTCCCATCAATTCTTGAAGGATTTTGGAATCATAAGCAGGCTTGAAGCAAAGTCTTCTCTTAAAAGACGATGGGTGATTAAAGCCAGGAAGGTATGCTCCGACTCCTCAAATCTGTTTTTCGTGACTGTAGCCGGCCAGTCACTGGGCTGGAAGGCCCAACCTTGAGTGAGGGGAAAAAGAAAGATGATTTAAAACAGACAAGACTGAATAAACGGGCATTCTAATAATAAAATCTAGCTCAAGGCAAGTGAAAAGTGTTTGAGATGGTCTGTGTCATATCTAATTCTTCAACATAAATTATGCATTTTCCTATAAAGACTTGCTTTACAAAATCCTGATGAGAACATGTTTATAAGTCTTTCAAAACTACTGTGTGTTTGACTTGATTTAATATAATTATTACTTGTTACATTATCAAAACACTGATAAATAATATCATGAATATAGCAATATAATCATTTAAAGTAGTTAATTGGCGTAAACTTTCTTTTTGGGTGGTGCTACTTTAATTATTCAAGTTACAGTACTACCTAACAGACCATCTATATTGTAATATAGACTTATGTGACGTTAGTGTAAGTCCTACACAATTATGCCCATACAAAAAAGAAGCTAAATAACAGTTTAATGTTGTAAAGTGATCTCACAGTACACCGTCTGTTACAGTTCCCACTCCCAGTATTGAAGTCTTTATATATGTATATTTTTGAAACACGAAAACTGCATATTTGCCCCGTGATGGGTACGCACCTAAATGAGTTCCACACCGTGGACAGGTAGCCAGCGTCCACGAGAAGCCCGGGAACCAGGAGAAGTGTTTATCTGCCGGCCAGTGCAGGGTAACGTCCGATTTCCTGAAAGTAATCACCTCAAACTGGTGTCCGTGGGGGTTTTCAAAAAGCTGGACGTTAACCCTTCGGCTCCTGATCGACGTATCGTTGCGGATGAAGAGCGCCATCCGGCTCTGAACATTGTGGATGTCCGTCCCGTCCGCGAGCTCGTGTCCGCACGCCCTGCACAGTATCAGGGCTGCGGCGGGGCTGCTGCTGGTGCCCCCTTCCTCCTCTCCGGCAGCAGCACACGCCTCACTGGGCTGGTATGCAGCAGGATAAACCAGAAGTAATAAGGAAATATACTGCATTATTATGAATATGTCCTGCATCATTCCTGCTCCCCGCGCACATGGAAGGCTAATCACAAACTAGCTTAGCTTAAACTCCTTAACATTTGGATGTGTTTTTAGCTGAAGTGATCTTACATCGATGTCGCTTCCTTATCGTATACCAGTCCAAGGTGCAGCAGATAGGAGTAGGAGTATTTTAAATCCGACTAAAAAAACACTTTTAGTGTACATATACTTCTACATCATCATTCATTAATTTAAGAAGAGAATAGTTTGCTAGCTCTACAGGCTAACTTATGGGCGGAAGTGCCGTCATCTCAACAATTTCCTTTAACATTACATTTAGCTGACGCTTTTATCCAAAGCGACTTACAATAAGTGCGTTCGACCAACAAAATACAAACTTGAAGAAAACAGAATCATATAAGTACATCAGGTTTCATAGAGCAAAAACATTTCAAGTGCTACTCAACTGGCTTTAGGTAAGCCAGTCCTTTATTAGTATATAAGTGCTTTGTTAATAGTTCTATTGCTCGAAGTGGAGTCGAAAGAGATGAGTTTTCAGTCTGCGCCGGAAGTTGTGTAAACTATCTGCTGTCCTGATGTCAATGGACAGTGGCTACATCGCAGTACAACATCAACTCTTCTATACAGTCTATTAACAACACAACTAAAAGTCCTGCAAATAGTCACTTGTTTTATGATGTCAAGGTTATTAAAAACTTTTTGATTGTGTGAGATTTAGGTATCTTTATTTATCGAATTATCAGCTAGAGTACATTAAGTTCCCACATTCATACATCCAGTGTGTTATCGTTTATTTACTTTCAAACTAGAACACGTGGATTATGTGAACATGTTTATACATTTACCAAAAAGCTGTTCTGCGGTTTAGTATTAAAAGTAGTAGTTTTATCGGTAGGCCTATAGTGTATGAATAGTCATATTTAGTCAGCAGATAAATGTGTTTTACTGTTTATTGATTAATATGACTGAAGCACAAGTTGTGTTGCATTTCACCGCATGAGGTTTACATGTAGGAATACATTATGTGTTCATGGTTTTTAATTACTGTTCTATTTACTTTAATGTTGCTCCTAGTCAAGCTGGAATCTAATTTTAATATTTAATATAGTTTAGGAGCTTAATCTTAAACAAAACATCATCTAATCTGAATCTTTAAATTAAAATAATGAGTAACCACTTCTGTGGTTACCACGGACAACGTTTATCATAAACTCGCCTCCACCAATCACAGACGAAGATACTGCAAATGAGCCAATCAGAGAGGTCGTTTGTAAATCCAAACTGCTCCACAGCAGACGGTAGAAGATAGACAAACGACGAGATTTATCCTGAAAGCATGTAGCTGCTAACTTAGCACGGTAACATTAAACTACCCATTAGGCTTTCTAATGACAGTTTGTTTGTGTTTCTGTTGTTGTGTTATGTTTTAACATCCTAAAAGAATGAAAACACGGGATTCACCACCGCCGCCGGTCCACTTCCATGTACCGGAGACCACACCTGTACATGTTCATATGAGGAGGAGTCCCTGCAGGACCCCTCAGGTTATTATGCTGTTTGTTCATTATACTGGAAATACAGGTTTTTATATTGTTTAGGGTTTAACTCGCTGATGTGTACAATTCACAGTGGTAATAAATAGTACTGCTTTCAAATGTTACTGAAGCAAAAGAAGAGGACAGTTTTGTTGTTAAAAGATACTTCAAGTACCAAAAGTAAAAAGTAGGCTACTCATTATGCAGAGCGACCTATTTCAGGAAACAATTACACATTATATTATTCGTGCATCCTCACTTTAAAGTTTCAGCTGAGGTGAGAGTGGAGCTAATTTGTATTACTTCATATACTGCTGCTGGGTATATTGTGAATTTCCACCCAGAAGTCAATAAAGCTTGATCTTAAAATGTACTATAACATTAACTTGTTTATAATGTTTCTGTCATTTATATTCGGAATCTGCAAAGTTGTGGCGTAAAGAGTACAATATTTACCTCAGAAATGTAGAGAAGTAGAATTAGAAAGAGGGATACAAATGTATCACTGATCCTGATTTGTATGTCGTTTTTACCTTTTAACATGCTTTTTAAAGTGTTAACAATAAATAAACTAAATTATGGTGAGAGTGAAGATGTTACAATAAGTTCAATGTGTTTTACCTGTGGATTCCCCCTGCAGATTAAAGCAAAAGACACACAGTTGAGGGGAGATGGCGGGCGGCCAAAGGTCCGTACGCCGTGGATTCCTCCAGGAATCCTGTCCTGCAGAAGAGATGTGGGCTCCCTTAAGTGCCAGGTATTTTCATAGTGTGTATCTATCATTGCAATGCTTTCAACCAGAGCCAAATACAAATAAATGTGCTTGCAAATGAATGCAGTGAACGAGAGTGCAGGATATTTTGTAAGTTGTGTTAATTTTTGTCTCACTGGCAGAGAAGCAGAGTAGAGCATCGGTCAGGAAGTGGAATCGGACATCAGTGGGTTGAAGAGGAGCAGGAAGAAGAACTCGCCGGAGTATCCACAAATCTCACTGTCCTCCTCAGAGAGCAAGACAGCATCCGTCAGTTAAAGAAGTAAGCACCGCATCAGCCGCATGCCACCTGTCAGAGGAAGCTGTCTCCAAATTACTTTAATAGTGTTCAAAACAACTTTAAATTATGTTCTTTTCATATTTTATTTAGTTAGGAATTGCCTTTTTTTGGTGGATACATCAACTGTTCAACATAAAGACAAGGACACATTCCATTCAGATACTTTTAGTTGGCATTCGTTTTGTTGCTGTTGTCATTCCCCTCAAAATCAATATAACATCCCACAGGAGAGGTTTGCTGGCGATAAGGCCTAAATCCAGACTTTTGTCGTGACAGTCTGAAACATTTGAAGCCAATAACATTTTGCTTATAATACTTGTACACATTTTACAGCTTGATAATCCTCTCAAATTCATACCACTGTTAGGATTATGGAAGCGTTAAAGGGGTTTTCCTTCCTGTAGGTTTTTGTACATGTTCATAGTCTGCAAGGGCTAAAATCCCATAGTTCACGCCAGAGGGAGTTTCTTGTTAGAGTAAAGATGTCGCAGCAGAGGCAAATTAGAATAATAGGGCCCCTTTAAAGCTTACATTTGACTTCCACTACAACACCACTAAGCTTTAAGCAGGCTAGGAAGTAACACAGGAAGTAACACAGTTAACAATTGTTTACTGACTTATATATTATTTAATTACATTATCTTATATACAGAACATATATAACAAAAAACACTTAGTATCATTACTTTATCATCATCTTATGTACATTTTTAATAAGATATAGCCGACTTTCTGACTTGATTCTTTAAACCACACCATTGTCACTTTATCACTTAACATTGTCTTTCATTTGGCATGGAAAAATTAAAATTATATATTTACTTATTTACTTATTAATCATCATTATCAATTTGTTTATATTCTATTTACTCGATTCTCTTTGTATATCTGTCTTTGGGCTGTTGCAACACCTGAATATCTCTTCTGGGGATCACTAACCTAATCTCACTTTGATTGTTTCCCTCTTACTCACAGGTCTGATTCCAGAAGTCAACACAGAGAGACCGACGAGCTCCTGAGGGCGCTTGTAGAGGCAGAAATCGACGGTGTAGCAGTAGCCAATCAGCTGACAGCCCTGAAGGACACTATCGATAGCCTCGCTAAGGTAAACCTGGAGGGACAGATGAAAGATGAGTGATTGGTGGGGGCTTTTTGCTGTACATGATTGTGACTTTATTTATGTTCTCAGGACAAGAGGCTGTCAAAGTTGCACGCATCTTCACTGGCACGGCAGCAGGACTTGTTGCTAGAAAAGATTGAGATGTTTGACCACACGAATCACAGCCTGCGAGAGCTCCTCAGAGACTGGAGTGAATATGAGGTACAGGAAGTAGAAAACAACTCAAGGAGATAAAAATAAATGCCAACATGCAATACATGTCTACTGCCTGTGATAAGCATACTATGTTTTATCCATAGAGAGAATCCTTGGAGTGGATACAACAGAAAGATGCCATAAAGAAGAGATTGACTGCCAGTGAAGCAGAGAACACTGTGAGTGTTAACCACCCAGCATGTGCAGCGCTGCATCCGAGCAGTTGTTTCATGTTTTTCTTTTTCTCCTACAGCGACTTTTGACAAAACTCACCAACAAAGAGAATGAGGCTTCGAAGCTCGCTGAGCATTTGAACTTCGAAAAGGTTTGAAACTTAGCATGTGCTACTCAAAGACAAAAGGTTTTCAAATCTTTTATTTTGTTATGACTTGGTAGAAATATGTTAATTTCTCCCACACACATTTTTACAGAAGCCCTATTATGCTTTCTGGGTTTTCCCTTTCCTGTAGTGGTAAATATATAGGTTTTTGTGCATGTAAATGGTCTTCAAAGGCTACAATCCAAAAGTTCCCTCCAGAGAGACTTTCTCTCACAATTTGACTACTTTGTTTACTTCTGTAACATAGTGACATCACAATGTATCACTCGCACTTATATTAGCTAGCGCCCCAACACATTGTACATGAAAAGCTAAGCAGGGTGTCCTCGGGGTCTTAATAAGTATTAAAAGTTGATAAATCAATTTAGCGAAAATTAAAAAGTATTAAACTGCATTTTCCAAGGTATTACATTTTGTAGCTTGTTTTCAATAAGTATATGAATGGTCCAAAGAGGTTGTATTCTACAGTGTGCCTGAATGTAATCATTGCGTAGGTGTGTAGTGTGATTCTGTGTAGTTTATTTATGGCATCCCGTTGGATTTGACGTCATCTGAACAGGACATCGCACGCTCACTGCTTGATAGCGCGAAGGTCCGTTTACGCCGGTTGTTAAACAACATCGTTATGGGGAAATGCAAGTCTGCGTCCAAATGGTTGGAAGATCAGGAGGAAGGACAATCAATCTGTATATAGTCAATGTGAGGTGAAGTGTGTCGCCAAGGTAACCGGTTAAAACTCAAAGTGTCGATGAGGTCTTAAAATCTATGGAAAGGGTCTTAAAAAAGGTCTTAAAGGGTCTTACATTTGACTTCAGGATTCCTGCATATACCCTGCTAAGGTGCAGGACATCTCTTATCGGTTGACCAATCACAACAGAGCCGTCCAGCTAACCAATCAGAGCAGACTGGGCTCTGGTTTCAGACAGAGGGTGAAAAGAGGTGCTGCAGCACAGGCAGTATGAGAATAATAAAGGGCTTTTGGAACATTAAATCATGGAGACATGTCACAGTGGAGGAACTAAATACAAATATGACACCTTTTAAGGTTTACGGTGTTTACAAATATACATTCTGCATCACCTTTCTCTGTCCTGGCAGGAAAACATGAAGCAGACGGAGGAGCTTTCAAGAATCCTGCGGTCAACCCACGGCCATCTGGAATCAGAGCTGAGCAGAGCAGAAGCGGAAAAGATCCATCTGGATGCTCAGATTCAGGTCTGTGAACATTAACAACACACTTGAACTGTTGGAGGTGGACCTGTTGGTCCAACATAAGGACTTTAATTGGGTGCTGCTGTTGATATTACAAGTAGGCACCATTTATTTACATGATATCAAAATTGAAGTATGGGCTAGTGCAATTTTCAAAATGCAGGAAATTAAAACATTTGTTTAAAGGTTCATTATCGCCTACAAATCATTGTCTACAACCCTAACACAACCCAAAGGTTTGCTATAAATCCTCTTTAAATTAATCCTGATAATTGTAATATATTTTACGATTATGTGAATAATGTTGCAAAAAATATCTATATAGTAATTGGAATATATTGCAATTTTTTTCAGTTCATAAAAGTTATTTATAACAATTTAGTTGCCTAAAAATGTATTTTCCTATTCTCTTGTTCAGTTGTACTTCGCTCCAGCTTACTGTTTCGTTTAGTGACTACATCCTATTCTTATATACAGTCTATGTCAAAAGATAAGAAACAAAGTGTAAAACATTCATATTACATTACATTACATTGCATTTAGCTGACGCTTTTATCCAAAGCGACTTACAATAAGTACATTCGACCAGGAAGACACAACCTTGAAGAAAACAGAATCATATAAGTACATCAGGTTTCATAGAGCCAAACATTTCATATAAACTTTGCAAGCAATTCCTGTTTCATTATACACATTGATATGAAAAAGCTTCTTCGATTGATCTTGGAAGTAGCATATTAAGCAAGATATTGGCAAAGTGACCCTACAGACCGGGGATTGATGTTTGCTAACTTTTGCTATTGATTGCTTTTATGAAATGTTACCCAGTCCTTCAGAATATAAAAATGTGGCTGCTCTTACTTTGCCTTTTCATCGCTTTCAGACTGTTAGAGCAGCATATACGGCCTTAGATATTTAGAAAATCATTCAATAAGATGAAATAACTCCCCATTTTACTTTATTTTATTTTAATTCTGACCTTTAAAGGTGAGATTTGTACGTTATCTGAAGATGGAAAGTATGACCAAACACTGTTAGTGTTGTTGTCCTTGTCGTTGCAATGTATTATATTGTTTTGCTTTGTATCGTACTACTTTAACATGACACTGTCAATAATGACTGCTTTGCCATTGCTGTCAATTTGTTTTAAAAATCCATTAACAAAGATAGTTCAAATCTGTCGGAGAAATGTAGTGAATTAAAAAGTACAATATTTTTCTCTAAAATGTAGAGAAGTAGAAGTAAAAAAGTGTCATGAAAAGAAAACTCCAGTGAAGAATGGCTGGATGTGAAAGTTTGTTTCCCACTCTGTGTGGAGCAGAGGATGCAGCAGAGCCAGGAGCTGCAGCAGGAGGAGCTGCACACTCAGCAGGGGGAGCTGCAGACCCTGAGGCAGCGGAGAGACGAGGAGCAGGAGGAGCAGGAGCGGCAGGACCAGGAGGAGCTGACCCTGCTGACCCAGAAGGCCGAGCGAGCGGAGGAGAACACCAGGCAGCTCGCAGAGAAAGTGCAGGAGAAGGTCAGCATTGAGAAGTATCACAGTGTACATCACGAGGTCTGTTTGCTTAGGTACCATGGTTTTACACAATAGGAGGAATTCAGTTTTAAACATAAAACTACCGTAAGAGCTATTTAAAAAAACCTATAACCAAGTTAAAATATGAAAAGAACTGTTTATAAGAATTTTAATATACAACAAAGGTCAGTACAGTACATCATATCTGTGAAATAACTTCAAAGCAGAGGTGCGAGAAGTACTCAGATATTTGACTTGAGTAAAAGTAGAAGTACCAGAGTGTAGGAATACTCTGTGACAAGTAAAAGTCCTGCATTAAAGGTCCCATCATAAGGACAGAGAGTGAATACACATACTATACTGAGATGCTGTATGAGAAACCAATGTGCGTTTGGAACATTGAACAATGTAAATCTATTCTAGTAAACCTCAACAATGGAATTATGATCAGTAGAAATGGCCATGACATGGGACCTTTGAAAATGTTAGTCAAGTGAAAGTACAACAGTATTAGCATCAAAATATACTTAAAGTACCAAAAGTAAAAGTACTCATTATGCAGATTGGTCTATTTCAGAATAATATATATGATATGTTTTGATTATAATTATGAATGCATGAAAGTGTTCTCAAAGCTGGTAAAGGAGCAGCTAGTTTGAATGACTTTGTATACTGCAGGGTAGCTGGTGGATTTACTCCAGGTGGAACTAAAGTCTGATTCAACACTTGATTATATTTCACATCATTCATCCACATCTGTAAAGTAACCAAAGGTATTAAATACATAGTGGAGTAATTATACATGATTTACCTCTGAATTGTAGTGGAGTAGAAGTACAAAGTTGCATAAAATGGAAATACTCAAGTAAAGTACAAGTCCCTCTAAATTGTACTTCAGTACAGTACTTGAGTTAATGTACTTAGTTACTTACCACCTCTACCCTGTGTTTTGTTTCAGGAATCCCAGTTGGCCCAGGCTCTGTCCACATCCAGGGACTGGAGCCTCCGCTGCTCCAGAGAGGCCGCTGCTAAAGCCCAGCTGGAGGAGCACGTCTCTGCTCTCAGATTGTGAGAACATGTCAGACACAAATGTTTTCTTGTTTCTGTGAATATCAGTATGCACAGCAGAAAGCTCCTTAAAACCACTTCATATTTCTTCTTTTTTTTTGAGGATTTCTCATGATAGAACTTAGATTTGTGACTTTAAAGTGAAGACAGAATTTAGGTCAGCACTTCAAGACACAGTTACAGTCTATTCACAAAATAGAACTGGTTTAATGGATTAATTCATTCTTGCTGGAACACACAAAGAAGAAGAAGAAAATAATCCCCATGATAAAAAATCTAAATTATGCGATGTGAAAAAAATATACAATATATATATTATAAATTATAAAAATTATATTATTATAAATATATACAAATATGATTGTGACAACAAGTATATAATTAAATATAAAATAAACTTTTTTTTTTCTTTAAAGCTGACTTTCATAGAGGACTTTCTGCAACCTGAAAGCGTGAAAGACCATTTAGAAATATAAAGTAGTCCTCTTATAAGCCTGGCTGTACCAAATCAGGCTTCTTTGAAGGATACACATAACTTTAGAACACGTTTTACAGGCCTGTTTCCCTCCCAGTCAGGTGACGGAGCTGAGCTCTCAGCGTCTCGCGGTGGAGGTGGGGAGTCGGGCGGAGGAGGAGGGGTTCAGGGAGCAGCTTCATCATCTCAGTGCTGAAAACACCTCCATCAATGTGGACAACCAAAGACTCAAGGTACCTTTAGGTACCAGAGGATTTGAGTTTCTCACAACTTCAAATCACATAAGGCGGTGTTCAAGCATTCATCAATTAAAAGCGCAGTATTCAGCGCATTATTCTATTCGGAAGAATAACATGTTTCTAGGTCAATGTCCTATCAATGGAGGACTGCCTTTTACTGTTTTATTTAAAGGTTTCCTATTATACTATTTTTAGGCATATATTATAGGTCTCAGATATAAAAAACATGTCTATGAAGTGTTTTGCTCAAAATACCAAACAGATCACCCATTCTAGCCATGCCTCATACACCTCTATTTCAGCCCTGTTTGAGAAGGGCTGATTCTGGGTCCGTAGCTTTAGAGAAAAAAAAGAGAGGAGAGCTCATGCAGGAGAATTCTACCCATATACTCAGCTAAACGCTGCCGTGATTAAACGCCATATTATGTCAAAAAGTGCATTTTGCATAATAGGGGACCTTTAAAGCTTTTATGGGTTTTAAAGTTTTGGAAAGCTTTTTACGGTTTCCTTATTTCTGTGCCGTATTTAGGGTCACTTGACATCCGCTGAGGAGAAGCTCGGAGCGCTGCAGTCTGAAGCCCGTCGGATGAAGTCGTCAATTAAAAAGCAGGAACAACTGGTGGAGAAATACAAGAAGAAGGTAAAGTCAAGTTCTGAGTGACGAGCTCCACAGAGATTTAAATCAGCTAATCAAATATCTGCACCATGCACAGATTCACTTTAAGGTTTTTATAAGTCCTTGGATGCAAAGTTGATGTAGAAACAAACAGATATCTGCAAACATGCCCGGGGAACAACAAAATACCTCTGAATAAGTTTTTCTGTTTTGTTTCTCACACAAATGTAATCCGCCAAACAATTCAAAATACACAATACAGGAGAGCAATATATCTAATTAAAATAAGATATACAAGACATCGAGTGAGAAACCCTAAAATATTCGAAATAAGTAGAAATATGTATGATAATCAAAACTAAAGACATTTTAAAAAATAAAATACTTTAAATGCATAAAAAGATACCAAAACATTCAATCTGTTGAATAGGCCTTTTCATTTGGGTTATATTATATTACAAGAAACTGTTAAATTATATACAATCAAAAAAAGATGAAAAAGGTGTTTTTTTTCAAAACAAAAATGTCCCAATAAAGTGAAAGAAAAGTTAACAACATAGTTTAGGGATTATAAAATAAACTATATAGACAATAAAAGTATTGAAGATTAGACAACATACAGTTCACACACAATACACAAATCATAATAAATGTGCTAGGTTGATTGATCTTCCCCTGTCGTGTCTATTAAAATATCATGGCAGAGAACGAGACTCAGTAGTGTTAACTTGAAAAGGTTGCTAAGGGTTGAAAGCGGAGTGCTTTTAAACTGTACTGTGATGAAGTGACGTCCTTCTCCTCCGTGCAGGTCCAGCAGGTGCGTCTGGAGTCGGAGGAGAGCCTCCTGAAGCTGGAGACGACCCAGAGGGAGGCGCGGGAGGTGAAGCTGAGCCTGGAGAGGGGGACGGAGCAGGTGAGGAGGGGGCTGCTGGGCCGGCTCCGAGAGATGGAGGCGCTGCCCGACAGACTGAGCAGGGCGGAGCAGCAGCTCAGAGACACCCAGCAGGAGGCAGAGGACCACCAGCGGAGGAATGTGGAGCACAACTCCGCCCTCTCTGAAGTCAGACACAAGGTACTCCAAAGTTTATATACATCATTATACTAACTGGCTCTAACCGGTATATACTTATATATCCTTCACCACCAGTAGCCGAACCCTTTTAAACTGTTCAATTCAGCACTAATATCTTATTCATACTTATACAACACTGTATATATTGTACATGTAATATATTGTAGTATAATATGATAAATTGCACATTTTGACTTTTTAGGTTTACATACATTTATTTTTTTATATACAGTGGGGCAAAAAAGTATTTAGTCAGCCACCAATTGTGCAAGTTCTCCCACTTAAAAAGATGAGAGAGGCCTGTAATTTTCATCCTAGGTACACTTCAACTATGAGAGACAAAATGGGGGGAAAGAATCCAGGAAATCACATTGTAGGATTTTTAATGAATTAATTGGTAAATTCCTCGGTAAAATAAGTATTTGGTCACCTACAAACAAACAAGATTTCTGGCTCTCACAGACCTGTAACTTCTTCTTTAAGAGCCTCCTCTGTCCTCCACTCGTTAACTGTATTAATGGCACCTGTTTGAACTCGTTATCAGTATAAAAGACACCTGTCCACAACCTCAAACAGTCACACTCCAAACTCCACTATGGCCAAGACCAAAGAGCTGTCAAAGGACACCAGAAACAAAATTGTAGACCTGCACCAGGCTGGGAAGACTGAATCTGCAATAGGTAAGCAGCTTGGTGTGAAGAAATCAACTGTGGGAGCAATTATTAGAAAATGGAAGATATACAAGACCACTGATAATCTCCCTCGATCTGGGGCTCCACGCAAGATCTCACCCCGTGGGGTCAAAATGATCACAAGAACGGTGAGCAAAAATCCCAGAACCACACGGGGGGACCTAGTCAATGACCTGCAGAGAGCTGGGACCAAAGTAACAAAGGCTACCATCAGTAACACACTACGCCGCCAGGGACTCAAATCCTGCAGTGCCAGACGTGTCCCCCTGCTTAAGCCAGTACATGTCCAGGCCCATCTGAAGTTTGCTAGAGAGCATTTAGATGATCCAGAAGAGGATTGGAAGAATGTCATATGGTCAGATGAAACCAAAATAGAACTTTTTGGTAAAAACTCAACTAGACGTGTTTGGAGGAGAAAGAATGCTGAGTTGCATCCAAAGAACACCTACTGTGAAACATAGGGGTGGTAACATCATGCTTTGGGGCTGTTGTTCTGCAAAGGGACCAGGACGACTGATCCGTGTAAAGGAAAGAATGAATGGGGCCATGTATCGTGAGATTTTGAGTGACAACCTCCTTCCATCAGCAAGGGCATTGAAGATGAAACGTGGCTGGGTCTTTCAGCATGACAATGATCCCAAACACACCATCCGGGCAACGAAGGAGTGGCTTCGTAAGAAGCATTTCAAGGTCCTGGAGGGGCCTAGCCAGTCTCCAGATCTCAACCCCATAGAAAATCTTTGGAGGGAGTTGAAAGTCCGTGTTGCCCAGCGACAGCCCCAAAACATCACTGCTGAGGAGATCTGCATGGAGGAATGGGCCAAAATACCAGCAACAGTCAGTGTGTGAAAACCTTGTGAAGACTTACAGAAAACGTTTGACCTCTGTCATTGCCAACAAAGGGTATATAACAAAGTATTGAGATGAACTTTTGTTATTGACCAAATACTTATTTTCCACCATAATTTGCAAATGAATTCTTTAAAAATCAGACAATGTGATTTCCTGGATTCTTTCCCCCATTCTGTCTCTCATAGTTGAGGTATACCTAGGATGACAATTACAGGCCTCTCATCTTTTTAAGTGGGAGAACTTGCACAATTGGTGGCTGACTAAATACTTTTTTGCCCCACTGTATATATATATATTTTTTACATTCTTTATTTGATTTCATTTCATTATAAAATCAAGACACTGTCAAGAAACCCAATATTCCCGGGATAAATAAAGTATTCTGATTCTGATAGCATGGGATGGGAGGGTCACTTTGAAAATGTATTCTTAAATAATTACCCATTCATTAAAAATCAGAGACCTTTTCCAAGTATTGCTATATTAGAGTCATGTTATTAATCTTTTTATTTGTGATAATATGTTCTGAGAAACCGAACCCCGGTAAATGGCCGATAGCAATACCAAGTGATCTAAACAGGGGCCCAAGTTATAGAGCTACTTAATACGAGTTTTTTTGTTTTAGTGTCACAGCCGAGGCGATATTTGCCTGATATGAATTTTGTTTTTGTTTTGCCATCCAATTGCATAGAGCGAAATGAATAGAATGCAGATGATAATTTATTCGTGTAAATGTGCCCTAAAGCATTTCTTCAGCAGAGAAAAACATTTTGGAGCAAATAGAAAGGCAAGTGTTACATAGTGATGTCACTATGTAACGGAAGTAAACAAAGGAGTTCAATGGAGGTGTTTCAGGCAGGGGGGAGAGTGTGGGAGAGAAACTGCCTTTGCACAATAGGGCCCCTTTAACTGCAAGTGATGTCGGCTGACACAATTATTTAACCCCTAACTTTCCTGAGTTTTTTGCAAACAAGTCTTCAGTTCCCAATTGACATCCTTGTAAATATTAAAACAGTTGTACAATTCTGGCTACAGGTATATACATTTAAGAGAATCACTCATTTCAATTATTCTTAGTACAAACTGTAATTAAAAAGATTTACTTACTTCTCCACAGTCATTCTTTGCAAAAAAACGTTTATTTCCTGTAATAATGTAGGATGTATGCATGGATGTGTATTTATATTTTTTTCCATGATTTGGGGTATTTCACCTTTATTTTAAAGCTGACAGTATAGACTCTGGGAACAGGAAATGAAACGAGAGGCCTGCAACAGAGGTGCAGGTTCGTGGCTGGAATCGAACTGTAGCAGTGCTGTTATATTTTCAGAGATTGGCGCTTCATGGAGGGGATTAGAATCATCAGAACTGATCATTAATTGTGTTTCTTCACAGGTGGAACAGCAAGGCACTCAACTGGAGATGTTGCAGCAGAAGAACCTGCTGCTGCAGGAGGAGAACAACGTCCTCAAAGAAAAAACTCACAACTTTGAGAGGTATGGACATTTATAGAATGACCTTTACCAAATTAATATATACAGATAAAAACCATCTGGACATCAGTATGTAAACATCACTACCTCAGTGTAGCATCACACCTAATCCGTGACAATGGATTAATTTGCTTTAAAGGTCCTCTATTCTCCGCCTTTCAGTTTGCAGCAGCTGATAGCTGGAATATCATACAAAAAACCTTGAAGATGGAGACCTTTATCTCCCCCCGGTCCTTCAGGGACACTATTACAAATACATGCAGCTGCTTCGCCTGATGCTCACTACCAATAGGCGCTTTCACACCAAGTACTTTTCCCAGAATTTCCGGAACTATCTAGTAGATCGTGTTCACACTGGAATAAGTCCCTGAGGGAGGATTAGGCAAATTAAGCCGCTGACGTCACTTCTTCTTCTGCTTTGGGTTTACTGGCAGGCCGCAAACAACTTCACGGCGTATACTGCCACCCGAAGTCCCGGGTAAATCGCCAGAAGCGCCGACACCTCCTCATCACTCCACCGCTCCCACGTTTTATTTTGTGTTGCCATAAGTTAGTCTCTTTGTGTTGGTGCGCTGGGCTAATGCTAATGCTAATAATGCTAATGCCAGCAAATAAAATGGCGGCTTCACAAAAGTTTTCGGAATTTTAACGGGGCGTGGTTTGCAATTCAGAAATTGGAACCTTTTCCTCCCCAGGAAAGTACCACCTCTCTAGCAGGGACTGAAAAGGGGTGAAAAGGTTCCCGAGAACTAGGTTCTAGTTCCAGATGTTTTTGGTGTGAACGCAAAATCCCAGGAACTATCGGAACTATTCCTGGGAAAAGTACTCCGGTGTGAAAGCGCCTAATGTCTTGACCTCTCCTATAGTATGCATTACCATGAAGGAATGAATGGATGGATGTTCTATATTATTTTAATGACTGATTGAACTCCAGCAGTATTATTTTAGATATGTTATATGTTTAACTGCTATGCCTGCCATCTCTGCTTTGTGTCATCGTGTTGTCTCCTGGGTTCTGTAGTGACCGGAGTCTGTCTTCTTCTTTTCTTCCTCCCAACCCCCATCCCCTCAGGAAGCCTTTTGCCTCGTGTCAGGTCATCATTGAAAATAATAATTTGTTCTTAATTGATTTTCCTGGCTAAATAAAGGTTATACTACTACTACTACTAATACTACTACTACTACTACTACTACTACTACTAATACTACTACTACTCTTTTGCCTCAATATATTATAGTTTTCAGTTCTATACAAAACATGTCTCTGAAGTGTTTGACTCGAAATACCAAACAGATCGTGCATTGTAGCGTCCCATAATCCCCTCTGTTTCAGCCCTGTTTCAAAAGTGCTGATTCTCTGTCTTTTACTTTAGATGAAAATAAGGAGCACAATGGTGCTCTAGGAGGAGATTCAGGGGATAAGGTTGTCGGATGTTACCTTGGTTGGTGATGGGCTAATGGTTACACAAGCCAAAACATCGTTATGACATCATAAAGTGGCCAAAATCTGATCAGCTCATTTTCAGACAGGTTTTTATATAAATGGATCAGGACAAAAAGAGAGCAAATCTTTTTTCCTGAATCTTTCAGAATCTCTGAGGGGACACATATGTATGTATACAAGACATGGAAAAGTGGATTTAGCATAATATGTGACCTTTAACTTAGGTAAGAAATTGCACAGTTAGCGAACAGGGTCACCACTGTAGGGCACATTATACAGAGGGTCTTTATAGGGGAACATTTTCCAAACTGCAGCTGTAGATCTTTGTGTTATTTGTTGCAGGAGGCTGGAGGACTTGACGGTAGAAAACCAAGAGATGTCTGAGGCTCTGCCATCAAAGGAGGCCAGTCTTCGCAGCATTCAGCAGCAGCTGGAGGAGAAGAGCCACGAGGTCAGCTTCCTGTCCCGACAGCTGCAGACAACTCTGGACGACGCACAGAGACAGGTCTGAGACAGACAGACCCTTTTTACACCTTCCCTACACTTGTTACAGTCCTGACTGTTGCCTATCCCGCTTTTTCAGAATCAGAAAATGTTATTTATCACAGGGGAAATTGGGTTTTGCTCCATTATAGAATAAAAGATAATAAAAACAAATACAAAAATATGTATTTAAAAATGCAAGAAGTTAAAGTAAGAATGTTCATAACAAAGATATTATAGACCTATATATATTAAAGCAAAAGAAATTCAAAAATAATTGGTTAAAAAGGGAAACATTTAATGAACATTAAAATAAAATTCAAAAATGAATTGAAATAGAATGCAAATATTTATATAAACAAAAGAATGTCCAAAATAGATAAAATAAATATATTTATATAAAGATAAGAAGTTATTGTACAATGAGGGATAAAATAATATAACTATGTTAATATGTGCATTTCAAGCCTGGAATTACTAGTTTGAGACTATTTAGTGAGTGTGGCCTAAGTAAAACTTTGACAAAGACCAATTGGGGAGGCTGTGAAATGTGCAGGGACCAAGGTTTAAGTTACACCACAAAAGACCCTCCATGCTTGTGTGGTTTGATTGACTGCAATATTTTTGATCTAATTCTATCTGAGCTGATGTTGTATTACAATAAATGACATGCAATGTTCAATCAAGAGGGCCCTTCCTCAAGTTTCTAAACACTTGACACGTATAAAAAAAAGACTGCATTTGGTAGACACAAACATTTTATTATTTAGAATATACTGAATGTCCTTCATAAATAACAAGGGGTACATGTTCTCCTCCCTGAAGGTGGACGCCAGCATGCAGAAGGTTCTGGTCAAAGAGAGAGCGTCTCAGTCTAAAGCTTTGGACCTGCAGAGCCTGCTGAGCCGAGCCAAAACAGAGCAGAGTCAGCTGCAGCGGAGCAAGGAGGAGGTATGTCTCAATGTCTTTGGAATTTCATATTGGACATACAAACCGTTAGTTCTCGTGTTGTTTCCGTTTTCTTTCAGATGGAGCGGCGTTTCCAGAGTCAGCTGCAGAACATGAAGGACAGACTGGAGCAGTCCGACTCTACTAACCGCAGTCTGCAGAACTATGTACATTTTCTCAAAACCTCATATGGGAACGTGTTCGGTGACTCTTCACTTGCAAGCTGACCAGCATTCATCCATTCCCAAAGCATTGCAGTATATATAAGTGACATTTTTACTTAAGAGTTTTATAGTATCAATTAAATGAATTAAAGGTTTTTAAACATCATTGTTGCCTGAAATGAATTTATATTCTTCCATAAAAAAATGCCTTCACAATTGTTGATTCTGAGGACAATTTTAGGAAAAAAAGTCTGTTTTTTTATGTATTTAGAAACTGTTTCAGTTATAGCGACACTCGGTATGCGTTTGTGTTGCATCTACCAGCAGGTGCTCAGGGACACTAGCTGAGGCGACCATCTTTGTGGTAAAAACGTTGTCCATCACCTCTAACGAAACATTCCAATATATCACTAAAATATACATTTACAGATCAATATTTCTACTGTTTTATAGCCTCTCCAGTACTCCTGTAAAGTAAGGGTACATACAGTTAAAGTCTCACATTATGTACATAAATAACTACTTTAGATTTGAGTTAGGCCAAGTGAGGGCACATTGGATTTGGCATGTTGGAAACATGTTGTCTTAATTATAAAAGAAGAGTATTTTAAACGTACATAGAATATACTGCAAAAAAGACACTGGAAAGACTTAAAATGCAAAATAAAGACACATATTTATAAAAGGAAAAATGGGTATTTTAATATATTTCAAAGGTGATGTAGCCTAATGAAAAGATCATTTGTTTTTGGTACAGTACATTTTTTTGGGGGAAATAGACATCCATAAGAAGATATGAACTGACTTTTACCGGGGACCGCTATGGCAACATCATGAATAGTGGTGCAGTGATGACGTATTTTTGTAGGCCGACCCGGAAGTAAGCTGCGCAAGTGTTCCCTCGACAAAAAGCAACGGGATTTCGGAATATTTTAATCTCCACATGTCTACCCTACATTTATCATTTTCGAATTATAAATCTAATCGCCAGAAGCAAATTGCAAACGTTATGCTATAACTGAACAACAGCTGAGTACAGCAGAGTCGCACGACTTCAACGTCACGTTTTCACCTTGTATTTGAATTTTGCGTGTTTGCATATTTTAACAAAGCTTTTCCTTTTAGCCACACTGAATTTAACTAGAAGTCATGACTGTTTCAATTACCAGTCTGATATCGTTTTACAAAGATGACAAACAGAGAGTAGATAGGAGAGAACCACTACAAGTCAGGACACGTACAGCAGTGCAGCCTAGATGAAGGTGTACTTACCGTTTTGTCAGGGCCAGCATGAGGGACAAGGTCTATAGAGTGTCAGTGAGTAGTGATAGCAAGAAAGGGAAGAGTACCGTTAACCTAGAGTTCATTTATTCATATTAGTGACATTAATTCCCATCAACAAATCAATTTGATGTGTCACATGAAATCTTTATTACAAATATTACACACCAGAAAACTCATTCTGGATGTCCATTTGCTTGGGCATAGCAATTGTGATGTCCGTACAATCCAATATCATTCTGCGGATGAGCCGAAATGAAGAAGGCAAGCTGGTTTTATTTTTCTCCCGGCCGGGAACAGTTATCATTGTGTCCTTAAAAAGTAATTTGTGGAGAATGTCTATAAATGTACCGATCACATTTCTGACAGTGGTTATACTGCAGTGAAAGAGTGCAGCCAGATGAAGGTGTGTGTAACTATGACGCAGTTTCATGAGGGTAATGAAAACTTGGTCTTCAAGACTCAGTGTTTTGGGGCTCCAACCTTCTGGGTATGTAATGGAACCCTCAAAACGAGCAACATACTCACACACAGATCTGAACGTGTCTCTATCTGGCAATCCTGTCTCCATCCGAAGAACCTTTTCACTCAGCTGAGAGGCAGAATACATGTCACGGCAGTAACTCTCCTTATCTTTGAGGGACTTCAACTCTGCCTTGGACTCCGCTAGCTGGATCTCTAGCTGCATTCTGTGTCTTTGCTCAGATTGAAGTTTTTCTTCTACCGTTTCACTGGTGGTTTGCTCCTCATCATCCTCAGATAGTGGTCGAAGATACTCATTAGCAAATGGATCTGCTTCCTCCTCAGTCATTAGACACTTGGCTTCTTCCTTTGTTCCATGAATTTGAGTGTCATTCCCTCTCAGACAGTAGGAATGATCTTCTCTATTTAGTTTGACAATATTCTGGGCTACAAATAAAACAGGCATTTTTCCCTTTCCTTTAGGAAAATGACAGCTGCAGATGCGGGAATGGGCACCGGGCTTCCTGTCAGCTCGTCTGTTGGGAGAAAAATGTTCGAGATATCAAATATTAGTTTAATGGCAGTTACACCGTCACATATAAGAGCACACATATCTGACAGTTGCAAACAAAAATAAATCATCATTTAAATGCTCCTACAATTAACAGTTTAGGCTAAAAACAAAAACATCTAAAGATATAACCTTGCACTTTGATAAGTCTCGTGAACATTTTCACTATTTTAACATTTTTATAGATCAAAATTGAAATGAAGAAATAAATGGTAGATTAATCCATAATGAAAATAGGGGTCAGCTGCTACACTAATTATAATAGTTATATTTCTTAATTAGTTCAATGTCAAACTAATTTCCCTGACTACAATCTTTAGTTACATGGCGAAACGTAATGCTGCTTGAACTAATTCAATTTATAAGCCACACAGGTTTTAATAGGATTTATTAATTATCTTTACTTATGTTACCGATACAGGACAACATTCCTGCCCACTGCAATAACAACAAATCATCTCTGGCTGGCAGAGAACTCACTGCTCCATAGTTTCTCTTGGAATAAAGCCACATTGTACATTTATATAATCTGTTCAATATGTAATATTCCATCTGTCATATATGTATGTATATATAACATCTGACCTTGGTAAATGTATATTTTCTACTTTCTTGTCTTGAATTTGTATTGTACAATGCCATGTCTTTTTTACGGAGCCCCTAAGCCTAAAGGTTCATGGAAGAAGAAAAAAAGTATGCCCACGATATACTTTCTCGTTCGCACAAGATACTTTCTTATGGTTAGACACATCAAACTGCCCGATTATTACGCCATTTTATTAGTTTTATGAAGAAGATGTCCGGTCGCCAGGGCGTCTGTGTTTGTTTGTGTGTGTGGGCATTTGTTTTCAGAATATATTATGATCGTGCACTCCGACAGGACGAAACCAGCATTCAATTAAGATTAAACGAACTTCTTTCACTTGGGAATACACACACCATGTATATCAAACTGCCCGATTTGATCAGATGTGTGTAAATTACTGTTCATGGTAATTCTCACACACGCGCTGAATAATCGGGCAGTTCGGTGTGTGTGGTTAAAACGTAGCAGCCTCGATCTCTATTCAGAGGTTCTAATGAAGGTAAACACAGTGAAGGCGGCGCGTAAAAGGCACAGCTCTCTGCACGCAGATAGCCGATACTGAGAGTCACGACATTAATTCATAGATCAAGGCAGACTGGTTCACACAGACTCTCCGGTGCTTAAACAAATAGCTCTACACCTCTGGCCAAAATGTCCGTAAAATGAAGTAGGAGTTTGAAATATATCTAAAATAATGTATCCACTGCCATTTCCCCACGCTCCACTTCCTACTTGGCAAACGAGAAAGTATATCGTGCGAACGAGATACTTTTTTTTCTTCTCCATGAACCTTTAGGGGCTCCGTACTTTTTATGCCGCTGCAACACAAACATTTCCCAAATTGGGATCAATAAAGTACTATCTTATCTCTTATCTTACCGTATAACACGAGTCCAGACTCTCCTTTTGACAACATCTGTCGGGAAACGATAGAACGAGCAAGTTCCATGCGAAGACTTGTGGCTGCAACCCGGAGCAAAGCAACAAACCATTGCGTAGCAATATTAGCTAATCGATAGCTAACAATCACTGCTGATGTATTTAATGTCGTCGAACAACACGTGGTCCGCCTCTTACATGTGTGTTAACCACAGACTTTATTTCGAGCTATTTGTATTTTCCAAAAAACTGTTGACTCTGAGACGAGGGAACCGGAAGTGGTAAAATACTAACTCACTTCCGGGTTTTAGGACTCGTCGTCACTGATGAACTGGATACAGCGTGGGAGGCGGGGCCTCGTTCATTCCTATGAGAGTTGCTCATTGGCGCATGAAGACAAAATGGCCCAACTTTTGAGAGAGTGAAAGGTCAGAAAAAAAACAGAGAGATTTCAAGAATAAAGTCGTAATGATACGAGAATAAAGTCATAGTTACGAGAATAAAGTCATAGTTACGAGAATAAAGTCATAACATTACGAGAATAAAGTCGTAATATTACGAGAATAAAGTCGTAATGTTACGAGAATAAAGTAATAATTACGAGATTAAAGTCGTAGTTTCATAAGTGACTTGAGAAGCGGACTTGGAGGAGATTGTCTCCTTTCTGCAGGAGGAAATGGCTGGTTCTGGCCGACTACATTACATTGCATTTAGCTGACGCTTTTATCCAAAGCGAAGTGCATTCGACCAACTTTCGAGCTAAAACATTTCAAGTGCTACTCAACTGGATTTAGATAAGCCAGTCCTTTATTAGTATATGTGCTTTGTTAGCAATTATGTATTAGTAATTCTATCGCTCGAAGTGGAGTCGAAAGAGATGAGTTTTCAGTCTGCACCGGAAGATGTGTAAGCTTTCTGCTGTCCTGATTTCAATGGGGAGCTCATTCCGATTCCACTACAAGGCTATCGTTCGACTCCTTCTGGATTCAAAGCCTTGATTACAAGTCTCATCGTTTCTTGTGAAACAACAAATCCCCTTTGAACAGCTCGTAGATGTAACCAACGATAGCCTTATAGTCGGCCAGAACCAGCCATTTCCTCCTATTTCGTTATTTGAGAAACCTAAACTAAAGTACTGCTTTACAAGATGCTCCACATTCCTCATTTTATTGCAGGACGCTGCTGTTGTCTCCTTCTCAATTAAGTCACTTATGAAACTACGACTTTAATCTCGTAATTATGACTTTATTCTCGTAATATTACGACTTTATTCTCGTAACTATGACTTTATTCTCGTAATATTACGACTTTATTATCGTAACTAGGACTTTATTCTCGTATTATTACGACTTTATTCTCGAAATATCTCTGTTTTTTCCCCTAAGTGTGGCCCTAATACTCCGTCGTAGTTACTGCATGTTGATGAACGTAATGGGATTTAAAAAAGTACATTTGAATTTGGAAACGAAATGTGCGCAGTGATTACGCATTACACTGCCGGAGCCACAGTCGTACACACTGATACGACATACTGTGCAACAAAGGATATTTTTGCTCATTTCCTCTTGATTACATATAAAGAATTCTGACATCAAATGAGACTAAAGAAGCCAAACCAAAGAAAACACATGTCAGACGTCCCAGCAAAGAGCAGGAATTATACTCGATCCGTGCTCTTAAAAAACGGAGGATCTACTTTCTTTTGGCTTTTTTGGCTAATTGCAAGCCCGTAGAGTCCTATTGTGAACCAGGAAAGGCATACATTGCAGAAATCTTCAGGCTATATAACTTCTTCATAGTGTCATGGAGACACAACCGTACAGCAGGTGGCGGCGTGCACTTGTAACGATGAAGTGTTGTCCGCCAGTAAAACCACAGAAGAAGTAGAAGGAAGTTGTTTTGATTGCGGAAGTACAGTAATAGAAGTAGGCGCTGCCGCAGCCCACTGAAGTTATTTTCTCTTGAGAGGAATACATCAATTGAATTTTGATTAAGGTGTATGTAGGTCTCTTTGAGCTTCCATTCACAGCTCGATCAGGTAAGAATGAAGCTGCGCAGCGGTGGTTAAGTTAACGGTTTTAAACTGGAACTGTGCTTTGCTAAGTTAGCTTGGCTAACGCGACGTCGCTGAGAAACACCTCAGTGACAGGTTATGACTAGTGACTAGATATCAACAGCAGTGGAGGGTGAAACATATCTGTATGACTCCTACAGCATGTGAGTAGACGAGGTTTCTAAGTAATGTGGAAGTCATGTTGTGTCGTGGTTGTGTCCTACAAAAAAAGGGCCTACCGTTTCTCATTGTGTCTCATCTCAAACTGACCCTTTAAAACTGATTCTGACACTAAATGAACTTAACATAATACAAATATAAAGAAACTATAGATGATAATGAAAACAGGAAGTATGGTGATAAGCTGTGGTTACATTCTGAAAGTATGTATGTCATTTACTTAAGTCAAAGTATCAATAGTACATTCAAAAACGTATTGTAAGAGTAAATACCACATTAAAGTACACTTAACATGTAATACTTAAAGTTTACACACTTATTTATACTAGTAAAAGGGTCCCTGTCATTTCTTCTTCTATAATTCATCATGTTTTTGCATTAATATGACTGCTTCGTTAATGTTTATGTTGCATATTTTGTTATAAAAGCTGAGCACATATGAACTACTTTATACTGTTGGGTAGTTTAAATATACAGCAATGAATGGTACTCATCATCATCATATGTTTGTGTATTTTATTAAAATGTTCACTCATTGTTTAAACGATCAAATTAACAGTGATACATTGACAGCCTCTGACCATTGTGCTTGTTATGGAACAGAGGGGTAGAATATGCTGGAAAAACAGTATTATTTTCTGTAGACTTCAAGGAAAGTATATACACTCAAACGATTTCAAGTACCTCCACCTTTCCCTTTTTATTAGAGCCCCACCTCTTGATAACAATTTGTCTCTCTTGACTTCCTGTGTTTCTGTACCAGCTAGCCAAGATGTCACAATCAATACAAGCTACCTCACTATTATTAAGCATGCTGATGGAGCACCTCACATTTGATCAATACAGAGTAGAAAAGCCCAAGTCATGGACCCTCCACGCAAAGTCATTGCTTTATTTTCGAGATGTATTCAGCCAGTTGTGGCCAGAATACAGGGTGTGAAGAGAGGCCTATTTGTTCTCGTTTATACAGCATATTGATTCATCTTTCAATAACGTACAAGGAAGCTTAAGACTTCAAATTATAACCAAAATGACAGTATGTTTAATCAGATGTACAGATATACAATTGTGAATTATAATACATATTTCATGTTGACGTCAAATCCACTCTAAATATTGTGCATTAACTTCCAATTGAACATTAGTTAAAGGCTTTTAAAATGTAATTGATTAAACAGCTATAGAAGGAAATGGAATACAGCAAGTCAGATAGGAACCTGGTTAGCAGAATTAAGGTCAAAGCCTTTATAAAGGAGCCTTTTTCCAGAAAACTGTCCAAATGCTCTGCTGGAAGAAAATGTTTCCAAATTACACAGTGTTTGACATAAACTGCAAGACAAATATAATGTTGTTTGCTGCAGCTGCTAAAAGGGTCTGTTTATTATATTATGGGTTTCCATATAGCTCAGTTGGTAGAGTTGGCCCATGTACAGGGGCTTGGTCCCCATGCATGGAGACCATCTGCAGGGTGTCGTTCCCCCTGTTTTCACCTTTCAACACTGTCAGTGAAATAAAGGCACTGGTTATATATATATATATATATATATATATATATATATATAATGTTATTGTGGTATGAAATGTCATTTTAGCTGAAAACTGAAATTACAGTATCTGCATGGAGCTAAGTATGCAGTAAGTCTGAAAGTATAAAACACATTTTCTTGTGATTCCGATGAAAATACATTTAGTTATGAAATTATTCAAATCTAGAAATCTTTTAAAGTAATGATTTAACCAATAATCACAATAATAAGAACAGGTGTGCCAAACTTCTTGAATGTCAGTGTAGAAAGTTATCACCTCAGGGTAAGTCGCTGGTTCCACTTGCTGTTTTACATGTTCTGTTATTCTTCCCAGTGTTGCAGGTTGAGCTGTCGGGATGGCGGACCATAACGACGTCAGTTTGCAGCCGGAGGAGCGAGTCCGCGCTCTCACCAAGAAGGGAAGCTCGGTGGAGGTGAATGACGACGTGCCCCCGCGCCGCTACTTCCGCTCCGGCATGGAGATGATCCGCATGGCTAACATCTACGCAGAGGAAGGCAACATCGAGCACGCCTTCGTCCTTTTCAATAAATATATCACGTGAGTGTTTACAGCGATAAGGCTGGATCATTGTGTGTATCAGCTTTTATTTGTTTGATTGGGTTTCATACACTAAGTTCTTTATACTTTGATCGTCATTGTAATGGATTTGTTGGTTTACAGAAATGAATACATTAGATCAGGGGTACTCAAATACAAATCTTAAAGGTCCAAAATAAATGTTTCAATAAGACAAAGGTCCGTTTATTACGGTCATTCAAACCTTTAAACAATTGCAACAAGATTCTTAACACGAGGTTGCAAAAACAAAAATAATCTGTATGCAGCAGTTTTCATTGTTATTGTGTCTGTGCTTGACCCCTCAGAGTCGCAGTGGTGTCAGTGGACTCACCCACAGCTAAGGAAATGCACTGTGCATTTTTTATTCCATCACAAAGCTGATGAATCAAATCACCAGCCAGTATTTCTGTTCTTCTGGTTGCTGTGGAATCTGAGAGGCGGATTTGCTTGATTTGCCTGTTATTTCCTCTTTTTGTTTGCCTTCAACATGGTCTCCATCACTTCAGTCATGCATTATTTTATACTGCAGTTATTATCCAGTGGAAAGTCCTTACCTACTGGCCTAGTTCAATCAAAGTGGTTACTTTTTTTTGGCTGGGCAGTGTAGTTTTACACACCGTCTTATTTGACTTTCTCAGGACTTAAAACTGTTTTTTGGGGGCAGACCCCCTTAAAGAAAAAAATATATTTACACACGTAAGGTCATCATCTTAATAGTTTTGTATGCTCATCCGTGAGCAGAGCATCAAGTTGACATGTCTATTACAGCTGAATGCGGTGATTACCATTTTGAGAATGCTTCTCGTTTTGCGCCGTCCCCACTCCCCAAATGAAATCGCCGCCAATCATATGTCCACGCTCGCACCAGGACCGGGGGAGGGGTTACATGACGTGCATCTTGTGCTGCATTCACTTGCACTCGGACATTAGAGACTTTCTCTCATAAATGTCCGATGAGCCACAACTTTTCTTTCAAAACAAAGCTGCCAACTGGGGTGGCAGCTGGGGTGGCAAGGCCTATTTTTAGGGTGTCAGTTGCCACCCCGGTAGGTGAAACTAGGCTACTAGCTACAGTACAGATGGAACTAGATGAGCTGTTAACTCTCGCTCTGAATAATTATTTTTTTAAACTCTCGCTCTGAATCAGACAGGTTGAAAGAGACACACACATTTTTCCCACCCGCATTCCGCGAAGACCCGCCCTACTGTGCCTCTGATTCGCAGATTGTTTGGGGGGAAAAAACGCTGACGGGATGCTGAATGTGATTGGACCAATGCGTTGACAGACACACACAGACAGTGGAACAGGACATGCAGAGCGCTGTTTGCAGTCGATGGACATAGCGGATCATTTTGACTCGTTGCGTTGTGGCGATGTCTCGCAGATAACACAGATAATACAGATAATACATATGAAAAGTATAATTTGCTCAGAGTCCAGAGACAGTTGTGGTTCGGTCCGGATCCGGACCGGAGCCCGGACTTTGAGGATGCCTGCATTAGATGATGTGGGTTAAAGTTGAGAAAAAACAAGCCGGGAGCACAGGACAGTTTAAACCAAGATCTATCTCAATTCATTTCATTCACAATCAGTCCAAAAGTAAAACCATAAGACATAATGGAGATATGTAAAAATGGGCCAACCCAATAAGCCATCTAAAGCCTTAGAATAGAGGCCCAGACACTTAAAGGTGGGGTAGGTAATTTCGGAGAAACCGGCTCGAGTGCGCTAGAATTTGAAAATACACAGCCGGAAAAAATCTGCCACTTCCTTACAGAGCCCCTCCTCCAACACACACGAACGCGCACATGACCAATGAGGGCATGAGATAAGTTTGTGCACAGATGGAAGGCTGACAGACAGGTAGGCCATCCAGTTACTTTAGCCGGGCCGCTGAAATGATTGGTCGTGCTTTTTACAGCGCTACGGCTCCACAGATGAATTTTCGTTATGTATTTATTGTCAAAGCACTTAATATATTCATTGCTATCGGGATGTTAAGAGCATTCCATGGAATATAACAAAAAGTGTTTCTGAAGTGAATTACATACCCCACCTTTAACAGGAAGTATTTATAAAATATCACCAAAGCATTTAGAATACAAAAGAGCTCATATATTATAAAGAAACATTTACAAGCTATAACATACCTATCACTAACCAAATACCCCAAAACAAACTAATATATAAGGGATACAAATCGTACAAATTAAATGCATTTCCAAATAAAGTAAACTTAAGTAAACAGCCATTTAGTAAAGTCAAGCTTTTTTTTAAACGGACACTTTTAGGGACATTTTTATAGTGTTATCAATCTTATTCCTTACATGTGGACTTCCGCAAACCACACTGGGATAAGGTCACATAGTCTTTCATTAGGCGCGTTCACAGCGCAGTACTTTTCCCACTTTAGTTCCGATATAGTTCCGAAATGTTGCGTTCACACCAAAAAAATCAAAAAAAGTATTGAGAAAGATATTAGAGACTTATGCTGTGAAAAAGAGGGTCAGTGGGAGTATTGATCTTGGACCATGATATGGCACAAATCAATTAATTCTATAAATCTGTAATTTTTAGGAACTGCAGTCTCACTGTTCCTATTTTTAAATACTTTTGTATCGAATATTTAAACAAGTATTATCAGTGCTGGAAAAATCACTAGGTAATAACAACAATTTGTTTTTACCCAGTCTCTTTATAGAAAAACTTCCCAAACATCGGGATTACAAAACCGCTAACATTCCTGAGAAGAAAGACACACTAAAGGTACTTATATTGTTCATACTTTCCTTTATAAGACATTTGAACTGTTCTCAGGAAATGTTGAAGTAAAACCTTGTTTTTCTTTCTTCCACAGAAACTAAAGGACGTTGCCTTTCCTCAAGCAGAAATCCTGAAAAAAGCTCTTTTGCGGAGATTTGAACAAGAGCATGAACAGTATCTTGTCAAAAAGGTAAACTTTAAAATACTGACACACTGAAATGGATCTGTCTGTGGTAGTCATTGCTGTTTTAATGAATGACTCAGAAATAAAGATGAATTACCATCTTAAACATGTAATAAACACAAATATCTAAAGCTCATTTACAATACGACAAGCATTGTAAACTGATTTTACAATGTGTTTATTCGGGGGAAAGACTAATCAGCAGCGCCATTTCACCTTGTTATCAAAGGAAGCGTTCGTTCACAGAATAAATGGAGAGAATCAATGACATCGACCTTGAATAGTCACATTTAATGATTCACTGATCCAAAGAGATATTTCATGTATAATGCGTAACATGTCTGTATTAAGATGTCTAAAAATGACTAGATATATGTTATATATGTGGTTGTTTAGCTGTGTAAAAAAAGTTTCCAAACATTTCAAACCTGGAGAAATGTAATTTTAAGCAAAGTACTTGCCCATTTTATTTGCCTATAATGGCAACAGATCCTTCGCAATTATACCTTTGATCCAATTTAACCAATACACTTTCCAGTTCTTCGTGGTTATATGGTATATATTTCAACCAGGCGTTACTATATTAAGTTAACAGCAACATAAGCTAAGCAAACACTGTTTGGTGTTTTTTTAACCGGTTTAACTTATCTGTATGATTGTTTTTAAGAATATGAGACCTCTCTGGATAATTAGGCTCCTAGTAAAAACATCCTGAAGCTCTGGATCTTAAAGGTCCCATGGCCATTTCTACTGATCATAATTCCATTGTTGAGGTCTACCAGAATAGATTTATATTGTGCAATGTTCCAAACTCACATTGGTTTCTCATACAGCATCTCTGTAAAGTATGTGTATTCACTCTCTGTCCTAAACGGCTTGTTGGAGCTCCTGCCCCCCCCCCCCCCCCTCCCTGTGAGCCCAGTGGCCGTCTGCGACACAGCGAAACCCAGCCCGAACACACACACCCGCAGCCTGGCTGTGAGTCTGTGTGTGTGCTCACACACAGACTCACAGCCTCGCCGCGTACCGCCGTCTCAGGGAGGAGAAATTGGCGGAGCTGCAGCTGAGAAAAGATTGAGTGTGTGTGTGTGTGTGTGTGTGAGGAACGTAACTGCTCCACGGCTTGGTCCATTTGGGTATGGGCACGTCACGGTACCCAGGAAGAACACAATAGAAAAAGAGAAATGTCCAACGAGGCGTTCTGGGGCAGCATAGACAGGTCTTTTCTGTGTTAGAGTTTTACTCGCTACAGGGTGTACTTTGAGGGTTTGTGACTCTGCAGACCGTTTACATGCAGAAAAACCTTCATAACACACAAGGGGACGGGTACTAACCGGAAAAGCATGACATGGGACCTTTAAGTTATCAGAAAAAAGTTATCATGAAGAATTCTTCATAGCGCAACTCCAATGAGTCTTGCTATTTCATAACGGCACAAAACTCTTTCCTTTGTTATTGTTCTGATTTAGAGACCCCTTTTGGCAAAGAATTACATATTGTCCGAATTAGCGAAGACCTCACATGAATTACAGTTCAACCAAACCTCTGCTGTAGAAGAGCAAAAGACCACCTGCTTTTTAACATGCTTGAACATGTTTCCTATATGCTCAGAAAGCGGAGCAGGAGGCGTTGGCGCGGGAACAGTCCAAGCAGCGAGCGCTGGACGCCGAGCGGGAGCGCGTGGTGGAGATGCAGCGGCGGCAGCGGGAGCAGGAGCAGTTCAGTGCCTTCGAGGAGATGATCCGCCGCCAGGAGCTGGAGAAGGAGCGTCAGCGCGTGCTCCTGGAGTTCGCCCAGCCCGCCGCTCCTTCCCCCAACACGCCCCTCCTCCCGGGCATCAAGGGTCCCGCGGCGGTCTCCCCCAGCGTCCCTCAGAGCCAAGGGGACCTGTCTGGCAGCACCAACCACCAATACAACGGCCCCCCCCGCCTACATCGGCCCACCTGCCCCCGCCCCGCCCACCTTTGACCGGGCGCTCAAGCCCGGGACTCTGGTCAGCCCGGGTAACAACAGTGAGTTAATATTATTTTCTGAAAATAGGGGGTCTGACCTGCAGAGGATTTAAATACCGCCCTACTCCTGCTTAAGTACTTAAACATCTGAGCTGATTTGTTTCCCCCTGGCCTACTTCATTTCCTGCTT
Source organism: Gymnodraco acuticeps (assembly GCF_902827175.1). Taxonomy (NCBI): domain Eukaryota; kingdom Metazoa; phylum Chordata; class Actinopteri; order Perciformes; family Bathydraconidae; genus Gymnodraco; species Gymnodraco acuticeps. Next base: position 1,678,675 of record NW_022990125.1, on the reverse strand, counting down.
ACACCATGCCTTGTCCCAGCACATCACATGAATCTAACTGTCTTTTCTTCTACATGGTTTTCGCAGATACAATGGTGGATGCCCTTCGGGAGTTGGCTGTTCCCGCGGAGCTGTGCCGGAGCTTTCTGAGGCTGGCCGAGGCCAACACGAGCCGAACTGTAGAAACCTGTGGCATCCTGTGTGGCAAACTGGTAAGACTGCTGGGACCAGCAGCACTGACTGCAATCTGTCACAGAAGCACAACAACTTGTATATGGTAGATGTTCATGAAATGTTTTTCTCATCGTGTCTTTAAATAAGGAACTACAAGCAATTCCCTTTTCCCATGTTAAATACAAGGGAGGTTTTCTGTAATGGATATTTATCATGCTTTTAATGTGTAAAGAATGTGGATTTAGAAACGGAGACATCAGCTGACCTCCCACCCCAGAGGGAAACACAATGTGACACTCCTCTTACTGTCCCCATCTGCTCAGGCTTTAGTTTGAATGAATAATTTGCTGATCGGGTAAACTTAAAGCTCCTTATATTTTGTTACGATCATGCCTTCTTTTTTCAAATGGCAAACCTTTCAGCGCTCTGTTAACTGTGTCCTTGGTTAACTCTTTGGCAGGCAGTTGCACTGCTTAATTCAAAGGGTTGTAATAGTGTGACTGTGACGCTTTTTTTTTAATGTGTGTTTGCTGCAGACGAGAAACGCATTTACCGTGACCCACGTCATCGTACCAAAGCAGACAGGTGGACCGGATTATTGTGACACAGAAAATGAGGAGGAACTCTTCCTCATACAGGACCAGTACGATCTCATCACCCTGGGCTGGATTCATGTGAGTAAAGAACGAAGGACATTTCTAGAGGGACAAATAAACCCATTCTTACACTTGATCAACCCCCACATCATATAAGGAACATAATGAATGAAATCATTCTCATTAGAACTGAGCTTTGTGTTTTGCAAAGTAACTAATATCAAACACAGGTTGCAGTGAATTCTAAATAAAGTAGACTTAGAGCTCTGAGAATTTTGTGACTGAAATAAATGTGGCACATTATAACATGGCATAGTATAACATTACATTGCATTTAGCTGACGCTTTTATTCAATGCGACTTACAATAAGTGCATTCGACCAAGAAGATACAACCTTGAAGAAAACAGAATCATATAAGTACATCAGGTTAAGTGCTACTCAACTGGCTTTAGATAAGCCAGTCCTTTATTAGTATATAAGTGCTTTGTTAAGTGCTTTGTTAATAGTTCTATCGCTCGAAGTAGTATAACTATTACTATTATTCAAATACACTTCCACAAAAGTGAATATAGTATACAAAAATATGAACAGTTAACCCTAATCACCCAGGTTCAGTAAGCACTTGGCTTGAGTTATTGTGAAATTGAATTCACAATATTCCCTTGTTTAACTTTAATCTGCGCAAGTGCTTATTTCTATCTCTTACTCGATTCTGATTGGTTACAGCATTCTACAGTTATGTCTTTATAACAGACCGTTGCTATGGATTCCGTTTGATATCCGAATACAGCAGGCAGACTATTTATTTTAGCAGATGCAATCGAGTTATATTTATGGCCCTACACTTGTGTTCAGTTATTAGTTATTTTTAAGTAGCCATCCATGTTATAAGCCTGATGATGTGCGCTGAGTTTGTATCAGGGTCATGCTAACCTTCCCGGGGTATATTTTAACTTGCATTATCCCTTACTTAAATATATAAAATCACTTTTCCTCTTAAGCTCTGCCATCTGTGGAGGACATTCTTAAGAGAAACTTATCATGGACAAAGTTTGTCTTTTGTTATATTTAATAAAGTCAATACACAATCGATCTCAAATGCAGGAACAGAGCCACTTCATCCTCAGAGGATAAAGAAGTTCTGCACCCTGAACACAGCTTACAGTCCCACTATATATTCATGAAAGGAAACCGCCAACTGTTCCTACATCCCATCATCAAACCATAAAACCACCTGGTCCTTAACCATTTGCAAATCCCCCTTTTACTCTTCCTTTTGCCCTCCTGAAATGTAAATCCTTAACATATGTCTCTGTTAAACACATACAAGACTAAAAATACAATTTAACAGTGTAAACGGCAGTCAGAGTATAAGACTATATGTTTTAAATGATTATATGATCATTTGACACGACACCAACAACTAGTAAATATACTGAGCTGTGTCGCTGTGTGTTTCTCAGACTCACCCCACACAGACGGCCTTCCTGTCCAGCGTGGACCTCCACACACACTGCTCCTACCAGATGATGATGCCTGAGGCCATCGCCATCGTCTGCTCGCCTAAGTTTAATGAGTGAGTTAGAAAAAACCACTGATGTCCCGTCATTCCTCAACATAAGTTATAATGTTTTCATGATGTGTCACAGGGATATGGAGTAGACAGCCAGAGGGGGGAGTAGCAATCTAGGGGCACGGCATATTGTAATATTTATACACTGATGTTAATTATTGCATATTTCAACCAGGTGCCTACCAGATTGTGAACATGCTGTGAATTATTGTAAAGGAGAATTACGCTCTGATCTGTTTTTTTGCTCCTTGTAAAACACGAGGCCCATCACACTGCCTTTAGCTGTTACAGATGCCCTGATCAGATAAAGAGTTTATTTGCTGTGTCTAGTTTTCATTGTAGCTAGGCAACAACCACATTTGTGCTAATGTTAACACAAACCAGGAACTGTATGCTCCTAGTAAAGTTAAAAAAAATGAAAACAGCATAACACTATCTGAAATACTGCACTAATTTACCTCCAGGCTGATTTCGGGTTAGTTAATGGGGGATACAGTTGGTAAGTCATAAAGCTCCATGTGGCAATAGTTACCACAGAGGGCCCACCTTTCAATTAATCCAATTTAACGGTGGTAAAACACTAATTTCTTTCAATTCAGGGTACTTCAGACATACATATTCAATTACAAAAAAGTGCTGTCTGATCGGTCTTCTTATGCGTTTTAGCCCACACAGTCTGTCTTAATATTCAATCCTTACTTCAACTACCTTGTCCTTTATGTGTAATTGTAGCGTGTCTAGGAGATCGCCCTGCTGTTAAAAGCTTCTAAATAAAGATTTTAATAATAATGTCTGTAGAGGGAGTTGTTAAAGCCTACTTTACAAGTTGCTTGCACCTCTGTTTCAGAATCAGCCTGACTAGTGAGAATGTCCCCTGTCTGCAAAGCAATCAATGCCGTTCTTAATGTGTTCTGTCATCAGTTATTTTGCTAGTGTTTATCAAACCCTGAAGAGGACTCTGCGATTTGTTAATCTAAATGATTTCAGTCTCTCTCTGTCTGTTTATGCTGTGTGTGACTTCATTTGATTGTGTTTGTCCCAGGATCGGTTACTTCAACTTGACGGATCGAGGAACAAATGAGATCTCCACATGTAAACAGAAAGGCTTTCACCCTCACAGCAAAGACCCCCCTCTATTTACAGTGAGTACACCTCTGCTTTCAGTTTTTCCCTGTACTGAATATTGTTCTCCTCGAACATTTAGGGAAAAATGTGTCAATATGACGTTTGTGTTTTCTGTTTCAATACAAATGGGTTATTCCTTGATACAGGAAATCTAATTTACATCTCATCTTGAGTTAAAGGGGACCTATCATGCAAAATGCACTTTAGTACGTCTTTTATACATGAATATGTGTCCCCGGTGTGTCAGGGAACTCACCAAGTGTCAGAAAACACAACCCTCTCTCTTTTCCTCCATACCCAAATCTCTAAAAACAGGGCTGCAACGGATCTGATACAGATTTGAAATTGTTCTGACGTCAGAAACGAGGAGCTCCGCCTATATGGGCAACTCTCCACCTATCAGGGGAATGAGAGGTTGCATGGCATGGTAACAGCATGGTAACATGACGCTCGTGCCTCGCCCCCCTCCTTTGCAGGGGGGTGAGGTCAGCTGCAGCTCATTTGCCACAGAATCAGCCCTTGTAAAGACAGGGCTGGAATAGAGCAAATAGAGTGAAATGAGGCATGGCTAAAATGCATGATCTGTTTGGTATTTTGAAAAAAAAACTTCACAGACATGTTTTATATAGGTATGGCCCTACAATATATTATTCAAATATAGCATGATAGGTCCACTTTAATACATACAATCACAAAAAGCTATAACTACTACAACTAATAATAATACATAGCTATTTCTGTATATGGTCATGAATTTGGCTAGATGGTCCTTTGGACTAGAATGTCCCATATTGTTGAAATTGTATTAATATTTAAGTTTTTCAACATTGAAGCACACCAAATGGTGGTGGTAGTAACTGTTAAAAAGGAGCATGATACAGTATGTCTCCTTTTTAATACAAAAAAAGTAATTAGGGTAGACCTACCCTTTTCATGTTGAAGTTAAAAGCATCAATCTGGTGCACTTTGAGAGCAACATTAGGAGATCTATGGATACATCTCTCAACGCCCAGATGAAACAGAACTGTAAGCAGATTTTCTTTTTCTTTAAGGATATTTTACAAATCACTTCCCTTTCAAACTGTATTCTTGTTTATTAATAACAACTTTGTGTTACTGTCATATAGTATTTTATACCCGTTTACTTTATTCTCTTATTTTTTTATAACTATAATGATCATATAAAGATGTGCCTTTACCTCACTGGTTGGAGAAAAAGCTTCTTATATTCGTTAGCATAGCTAGCTAACCAGATGCTAATAACAACAAAGTTATTGTCTGTATGATCAGTATGACAGATGAACAGATCGCCACTGGGCTTTCAACTAAAGACACAGTCACACAGAAACTGAGGCATGTGTACGGCTCCTTATGGGTACTGACATTTCTGAAGTGCCGGAGTGACGTTCTGGTGCTCTCCGTCAGAACTGCACCCCTGTCAGACGAGACATATACCACGTGATGACACGTTAGGCTCGTGTTGTGTTCAAGGACCCTGACATTGGCCAGCTTGTTTAATTATTTTGCGGTCTAGATTTCTTTAATTTTTTTCTTTTTTGCATGTGTTTATAAATGACCTCGAGGGCCGTACCAAATGGTCTCGCGTATTCGGCCCGGGGGCCGGAGGTTCCCCACTCCTGCAGTAGAGGCACAAAATACAAATATGAACCTGAAAATGGCTATAATAGGGCCCTTTTTAATTCATCAAATGTACCTTTTGCAAAATGTAATTGTAGTTTATCTGTTTTCCATGTTAACCGAATCCAACTCAAATCTGTTTCTCCTTTTCAGCACGCGGGACATGTCAACATCACCGACGACACTGTGTCCATGATGGATTTGCGGTGATTTCCTTTTAAAAAGAAAAATCCCAGAACTCTCATAGACTGTTTTATCAAACCGCAGACATTTTACTGGAGAAAACACCATTTATTTACAGGGCAGTACTGAGCAAATACTGGCCACGATTTGACCATTCATATGGACTTCAAAAAAAGAGGAAACGACCTAATGAATTCCACAAATAATTGCACTTTCCAGTCAAACAACTACCATCCACTTAACTGACCGACTCTTCAACCCCCCTGTTGTTTTTCACTCTGTGCACTACTTCCTAACTGTTCAACTTTAGTTTTTGTCATTAATAAAAATGTATGTCTGTCTGTCAGTGTCCGGTAACCAAACCTTTGTTTCATGATTGTCATCAAAGTTTGATTCTGCCCGACAGATAAAGTGCCAAGGACGACAACATTAAACGGCTGTTGAGTTGTTTACTCTGCAACATGAAGTTCTGCGTGAAGTCTTAAGTTTGTTTATCTGACTCGATGTGTGTTTCTGTTGAAGTGCTTAGAGTAATGGGAAAGAAAACAAAAAACGGTTGTATCTCAGGTAAGCAGGCTGTGTTGCTGTTATGTATTATTATATTTTTATATACACCCAACATCACTCCACAGTATCCTTTTATTTCTTTATCAAAAAAAGGATTTGTTTATTTCCTTCTTATGATGGAGCACCCTTTATTCTTATTCTTTGTTCATGTTATTGGGGAAATGGTTTTTAGCACACGTACAGTGTGTCCGTGCTTCAGACATGTGTGAATGTACCTTCTGCTACACTTTACTACACATTGCTAACCTCTTGGCCATGGATCATGACTCTACCCACTTGTGTTTACCGCCTTTGCTTCTTTGAAAAAAAACTAAATGATTAACAATAATTATGAGATTACCTTGAATACATTAAATGCCAAAATAAAGTCATTGAACATGAATTTATTCTGCATTGCTTTGTCATTTTTGTCAAGTTAGTAACATGGTTCACATTTAAAGCTGAAATAAAGACTGGAAATGTAGATTTCCTGTGAGAGAAAATAAACAGTGGTAAAAGGGAGAGAGATGGTGAATGCATTAACAAGTGAAAGAGTAGAACACGTTTTTAACCTTTCCTATACTCAAGGAAAGATCCTGCATAGGTAGATTTAATGGAAAGCGGTAATGTACTGTATTTTTGGGAATTGGCTATCCTCAGATATAGGATAATTGTCATGACAACATTGATTGGAGCATTGCTTAAAATGTGTTTCAGTTTTGGGGTTTGCTTTTACAGAAAAGTGGAAGAAAATCAATCAGGATATTTATAGATATATTGTCAGTAGGGAGCATAAAATTCATATAATTATTAAAATCATATACAGATGATGTATGGATTTGTTCTTCATAGAAAGAGTTTAACATGCAGAGAATGTTCCTCTAGGTCTTTTAACAGCAGTTCATCTTTTCCTTATTTGTAAAGTGTATTTCCTGTGTTGTTTTTTCTGTGATAGTATAGAAAGGCTTTGGAACATCTTGGTCGGGGACTACTACTTCTGTGTGTGCTTATTAATGTACAGTGTCCCTTTGCTCTAATTAACCTAACAGTAAAAATAAGTATCTAAGAAAAAATAGAACAGTTTATTTCATGTTAATTGTTGTATTATCCATTCTTCCTGTGGGGGCGTAGTGTAGTGCCATTGCCATAAGTGTCACGCAGTTAGAGTAGAGACGTCCACGAAGAAGAACGTAAACAGGAAGTCACAAAAAGCGAATGGTGGGTTTTGTTGACGATAAAGTCTATCGTTTTTATTCTTAATAATTTTTGGGCTCCACAAAAAAACTCAAAATGGGGAAGCGACAGCACCAAAAAGATAAAATGTGAGTATCTGAGGTTTTCCTGAACATACATCGCACGACTTAGCGTGTGTTGTTGTTGCTAGCTTAGCTAGCTTATATGCTTTGCTAATGAGTTAGCTAACTTATAGCCCTTTTTCTGGCAGTATGTTAGGCTCAACTGTATTCAAGATTCCTTCAAACATACAAGATTCATAGTCTTTCCTGCTATTCATATGTGTTTTATCTGCATAACAAAGGTACATCACATGTTCTGAGTACACACACTTCTATGGAGGGAAGAAATCAGGTGAGTTGTATTTATTTGCTAAATTACCTTTCAATATACCTTTGTTAAAACAAACAGTAGACGCTAACAGTAACGGTTATAAGTACCTGCATGATTGTTGCCTTTTATATTTTACTATATTGTTTCCCCGTGTTGGAAAACTACTAAAATAACGTCACTGAAAAAGTCAAGCTTTCAAAACATTACTTAAACAAGAAAAAAACAATAATGATGTAGTGTGCGTGAAAATGAATTTATAGTTATGTATTATGATTTAATTTGTTTATCACTTAATGTGGCTGCTGGTTATAATAATACATCGAAATATTAGCTAATTTGTATTTAGAATGGCTGCAACCATTTAATTTAATTTTTTTAAATATTGGTTTCTTTGCCCCTTTAAAAAATGTAGTCTATAATTCGTCAAAGAAATTGTCCAATTAACTTCTCAAATAAACACACAAAGTCTTCAAATGTCTTGTTTTGTTGACCAAAAGTCCACATACACAGGAAACTCTCTTTTGAGACAGACAATACTGACATCATTTCACAATTTCTGCCATATGTCTACGGTATTTAAATGTATGTAAGCATCAGCTTAATAACATGTAATGTAATGTAGGCGTTCATAATATCATATGCAATCATATTTTTTAAAAACATGCTATACAAAGACTTCCCCTTGTAACTTCAGAGTAGAGGGGAAAAAACCACAACTTATGTTATTAGATTAACACGTTGGGAGTCACTATTTGACTGAATGAGTAGCTCACCTGATAAGTGCATGCCTATATACTAATGACAAGTCCTTCAAAAGGACCCGGGTTTGAATCCGACTCGTGGCTAGGGATGGGTATCGTTTGAAATGTATCGATTCCGATTTCGATTCCGGTTCTGCTTATCGATTCCGGTTCTTATCGATTCCCCGTTTCGATTCCAAAATTGTAAAATAAAGAGGTCAAACGTTTAGATAACAAAAATATATTTATTCTTAAAAGCTTTAACTGAAATTGTTACTAAAAAATATACATGCAATACAAATGTATTGCACAATAGCTGTGCTTTATTTTAACTGAGCTATGCCTGTGGCAAGCTATTAACAGGCATTACACTTTGCCTTTTCTTTTTCTTTTTTAGTGTAGTGGAGCCTCACTTCAGAGTGTTTACCGCGACCTATCTTTGGTGTTATGAAGTGACTGAGCTCGTGAAATGTCTACGGGAGGGCGGGGGAGCATCGCTGCGGGGCAACTGTGGACCTCTGTCGCCTGTCAGCGCAATTTATATGATGCCGTTTAAAAAAATGAAGGGCGGTGCCGGCCGTCAGCGTACCGAGCCGGCCGTCAACGGCCCGCTGACGACCGGCCGTTCTGTGATTCTCCAGGTCCGCCCTGTATTCCACCGGGTCACCGCAGCACCGCGGTGCAGACGGACCCGCTGGAATACAGGGTCTACCGTGTTTAGGAACCGTTAAGCAGAACCGAAATTGTGTATTTTGTATGGGTACCCGGTACCCGACATTTTCTTATCGGTTCTCATCTGGAACCGAGTTTCGGTTCCCAACCCTACTCGTGGCCCTTTGCTTCATGTCATCCCCTCTGTCTCCTGTCTGTTTTAAGCTTTACAATCTTATAACTTGATTTTAGCTACAGTAGTTGGACTTATCCAACAATTCCATGTATACTGCCACACTGATATTAATGTCATTTAATGCTTTTACTTTTCAGAAATCCCACAAGCAAACTTCAGAAGGCTTCCATTTGACCACTGCAGGTAAGAGATTCCTCAGAACTGTCTTAGTTGTATGCTGCCCAGTAAGGCTGCGATTAGACCAGTAACACATTCTGTCCACACTCTTCACCAGCATCGAGTATAAATGACAGCAATATAATGCTCAGACGGGGACATTTTAATTTCTAAAGATGATTTCTGGGCCAGTTGAGCCTTTTATTCATGACATTGAAAGGAGGGGATGGAGGGGATGATGCGTAAAGGGTTCACAGGCTGGATTCCAGCGGCTCTATATTTAGCTTTAACAATAAAATCTATTAACACCTGGTTGTATGTGCATTTTGGCTCACTAACTGTAAGTTGAACAACGTTTATCAATGTATGCATTTTGACTGTTTTCTCTGAAACCTTTCAGCTTGTCCCTGCAGCCGTTTGAGTATCCTGTCTGTACTGACGAGGGGGTCGTCTTTGACCTGCTGTAAGTAGGATATGGTTCTGAATAACTTTTGTTTTACGTGTATGTCAGCCACTGTAGCAAGGAGCTCTTAGTAAACCTCCTTTAAGATTTGTTATTGTTGGTGTCAAACTAAACACAAGTGGAAAGGAAATGGCAAAGATCTAAAAACAAGATGAGAACAAAGGACGTTTGTTGGTAGACCATTAAATGCAAATATTTTGTGGTTGTGTCTTGTTTGACCTGAAATGAATATCCCTTCCTGCTACCTTGTGTTTCAGGAGCATCATCCCGTGGATCAAGAGGTATGGCACTAATCCAATCTCTGGAGAGGTAAGAAATCAATACACATTAAGCAGCTTCTTGGTGATCAAAAGGTTCACTTGCATACCCTAGTTAATAGTCAGGTACAGTGACAAATAAACATGAATCTGCTACTAAGGAAAGAAAAGCATTGTTCCAAATGCAGCTACTAGCTACTGTTCTTGGGTAACCCACAACTTTTAAATTGAATACCAATATAATTAGAAAATACAATACTTGACACATTTCTTTAATTTAGAGTAGTGCTTTTTTTTAAAGAATACAAGAACAATATTTTGTATTTATGTAGTGATCTATGTAAAGATCATCATGATTCACGCTTCTCAAATGTTTTACTCCTTTTCAAATACCTCGATCGTAAATGTTATATGATTTGGTTTTCGTCGGTCCGACAGATATTTAAGATTTTCTGACATTTTATAGAAAGTAAACAGATTATTTGAAAGACTCACACTTATTTGTATTTCCCAAATATGTATTTTTCAAGCTGTCAAAATGTGACTGCTGTGACTCTCGTAGTCTCGAGTCTTGACAGTTCAATTAAGTTCAATGTATGACAGCCCTTTATAAACATGAGCTCTTAACACTCAAGAGAAGTCCACGCAGCAGGAAAGAATTGTGAAAATTCCTTTTTGATCACATTATTTGTATGATTACACACTCAGTTTTTCTTCTTCCCCACAGAAACTGGAAGTGAAGTCCCTCATCAAACTTACGATTGCTAAGAACACCGATGGTAAATCTGCATGTTTCCAGTATACTTTAACCTTAAAGGGTGCAAAGGGGGATAATCGGTTGATATTTAGATTTCCGCTTTATTTTCCTGACTATAATCACTCAACTCAGACAGTCATTTGGAAAATAAAGGTCAAAGCCCTTAGCTCTTGTCTTTATCTTAAAGGGTTGACTTTCTTTTCCGCCTGTGGCAACAGGTTGAGACTCTGCTTCTGATTCTTCCTCTCTTGTTCCAGGAAAGTATCACTGCCCCGTTCTGTACAACGTCTTCACTAATAACTCTCACATCGTGACCAACAAGGTCACCGGCAATGTGTTCTCCAATGAGGTGGGTGAAATCACACATCAATATCTAAAGTCACACACACACACACACACACACACACACACACACACACACACACACACACACACACACACACATACACACACACACACACACACACACACACACACACACACACACACACACTATTGATCGACTGTGTAATAGAGTACAGAGGCACAGCCCACATGATCTTACAGAAACATTACAAAAAGTAGAATTCAACTTTGTTTTTATTATTTTCTGATCAAAAGAAAACAAACAGAAACCGGTCATATTGTTAAATGACAATAAAAAAAACAAAAACTCGCTATGTTATATTTTCTTCTTCATCTATTGGTGTATCTGTAGATACTCTATAGATATATCGTTCCACTGTTTATACCTACTGTATATTGTTTAAATATTTGCCTAACTCATGTGCAATGTCTTGTTAATATTCTGCTGTAGTAAAACCATTTCCCAATTTGGTATCAATAATATATATCTAAGCTAATCAATAAAAACAAAATGAATTAATGATCTCTTTAACCTAAATGATGTAAATGTCCAATCAGTGTTGTCTATCGAAGCAATCAAATTCCTTAGTGTGTGCTATGTTGAGCGAGTTCCCTCTTCAACACGGATCCCAGATCAATATAAAGGGTGGAGAGTATTCCCTTAAGTCCGTACAAAGAGAAGCTTTTATGTATTTCTTTACATTTCTGTTTCCACTCAGGCTGTTGAGCAACTCAACATCAAGACCAAAAGTTTTAAAGACCTGCTGACCGACGAACCTTTCACCAGAAAGGACATCATAGTACTTCAGGTGGGTTGTTGCTTTACTTCGGTTTGCAAAAAAGGCTCATTATTTAGGGAAAAGTTTCTCATTTTATTGATACAAATAAATAAATGTCTTTGCAGGACCCAACAAACCTGGATAAGTTTAACGTGTCCGACTTCTTCCACGTGAAAAACAACCTGAAGTTGTTGGATCCCGGTGAGTTTTCGAAACTATTTGGGATGGGGAGTTAAATGATTTTCTAATCAGGTTCAAATGTACTTGGTTTTGGAGTATGAACTTGCTGCTGAACTTCACATTTCTTTCCCTTTGCTGTGTTTTCCCTGGCACGGGTCAGATGAAGAAAAGGCCAAGCTGCACCCGTCCTACCACCTGAAAACCACCAACATGGAGACCAGAGAGACCTTAGCGGAGCTGTACAAAGACTACAAGGGGGACGCGCTCCTGGCTTCCACTATGAAGGAGCCAGTGGACAAGAAGACAGACAAACTGAACGCTGTAAGCTAAAACACTAAAGAGTGGTGCAGGAATGAGTTGGCAAGTCTCATCTCAAAATCAACCTTTTTTTCAAGGGTTTTTGGTCAGAGGCCTGAAATAATGTCTGTGGTTCAGCTTTTATGATATATTAATGTTCTGTTCTGAGACATTAGCTACGTCAGTGAACACCCTCTGGTGAATGTCTCAAGCTTATACATCACATTGTAAATTAGCCGCCTTTAGCTTAGCGAGGGGATACACAGCAATTTACACAGCCATCTACATTTTACAATTTATAGACAGTATACAAATGGGATGTCAAACATCATTATTTACATTATTGACATTCCTTACCCTATTAATTATTTTGTAATCAATCGTTTCATTCTTCAGTTGTGCTGCTGTAGCGTTTCAAGAGGGCTTTCATTTTGTGTGGATGTGTCATTTTAACTTTGCCCACAGGAGGGAGCTAAACACACAGTAATGCATGGACACAGTAATGTCGGCAAACAAGAAAACAACTGCATCCAGAAACGGAACAAAGACTATTCACAGTGCTGTGAGGAAGATTTCTGATATTTCATGCCTACATTACAGGAATTATATTTAAATAAGAAAATACTTATGTGTTGGTCTGAAACATCAGCCTTAGAGAGAAATCGAAAAAACAAAGCCCTTTCTTACAAATGCTTTGAGTTCATTGTCTTCAATTCAAAATCTATTTTAGATATTTACTGTTACCTTCCCCAATAAGGTCTAACTGTAGGAGGACTCACAGATGTGTAACTAAAAATGTCGAACGCGGCCACGTGTACCACCGTGACCGTGTCCTTGAATGACCAGGGGCCTCATTTATAAAGGGATATATGCTAAAAAAAATGGCGTACGCCAGTTTCTACACAATGTTTGCGATTTATAAAATAATAACTTGACGGGAAAATGTGCCGTCCTCCACGCAAACTCTAACCCATGCGTACGCACTAAGCACAACAACGGGAGAGACGAGAAACTGCGACACCGCGTTGGCAGAAGGAAGAATGGAGAGAAATGTGTGGAAATAATACCATAAACAAAATGTTACCTCTTATTTATCATATATGAAGAATTCATTTTCAAACATTGATTAAAGCCAATCTTAAAATGATTAAACAAACGCCTGTTTGAGACTCCTCAGTGCACACAAGAACATAACTTGGAGAAATAAATAAATACGGATATGTTATTTAAAACCACCTCGAATATGTTGTGTTAATGTTATGAAATGTTTTCTCATAAATGATGCGGTAAGCAGGAGGACAGAATTACATCTAAACTGACGCCGTGTTGCATTTCTATAGGTTGTAGATACGAGCATGGTTTGATATACTATCATGTTTAATCATGTTTTATGCCATTTGCCAAGACTTGATAAGTCGCTCGTAAAACACAGGAGGTATGGAAACTAAGAAAACCATATGTGGTAAATTGTACAGATATAACACAACACATTAGTTGTATTTCCTTTAACTGGTGGATTATGGATATATAGTTGCTGATCGACAGCTGGAACACAAACCACCAAATACAAAAACATAATTCAGATCCAGTCGTCATGACTCCACTCCGGAGGGATTCCCCGATCATTTCTTACAGTCTCTCATCAAGGGGGGGTCTCCTGTCCCCGGTACAAACACACTGCCTGAGGAAGGCTGTGTATTATTTTTGTCATTAACCTTTTTCGGACCACTTATTCATTTATTTTGGTGACGATCCGACCTCCATGCATACCCTCGCCGGTACGCAATGTTTTGTGAATTGGAAAATGTCGGAACATTTCTGTACCTATTTTTTTGCTTTGTACTACGTAAGCAACCTTCCCACGTGAATCCTACGCAACGCATTATAAATGAGGCCCCTGATGAGGATGGTTCAATTTGAACTATTTTGAACTTTTCTGCGCCTGCTCTCTTTTCGCTACGTTGTTTTGTTTTTTTACACCTGAGCTATTCCTCAGTTGCTTTCCATCTCGAGTTCACTGTCGAGGTGACGCTCCGACAGCATCTGAGAGAGCAGGGAATATAGGTCAGACGGAGCACACAAGGTAAAGTCTGGGCTTTCATGCGCCTTCACAATAACTAGAGCAGAAGAATGCCAAACCAGGACTGCAGAGTAGACTTGAGCTTTTGAAATGCATTTTCATCTCTGCTTTCATCTCCCCAGTTGTTATTCTATTGACTCAAATAACTCCATTCTCATCGTTTTATGGTATTACTGGATGCTGCATATTGCTATTCAGTTATTCTACTATCATTTTGAGATCAAAGAAGCTAAAAAACATCTCCGAAGCTTCTTGATCATGAAGTGGTATAAATGTACAAGCTGCAGAGGCTGTCATTAGGCACCACTTAGCGTCAAAACCGGCTATGCATATTTAAGCTGATCATAATCTCTATAGGAATATTTCAAAACAGGGGTAAATGTACAAATTGGGGCTGAAAGTACTGGTTATTTATGATTTATATTTTTAGACAAACTATACTTAAATGTTCAGGTTTTTAAGGTTCATATTTGTGTTTTGTGCCAGAGCCCAGTCTAATCTGATTGGTTAGCTGGCCGGCTCTGTTGTGGAAAACATTTCCTGCCCCTTAGCTTATCACGTACAATTTGTTGGAACGCTAGTAAATTAAGGTAGCTTTGATTGGTTAGCCAGTATACGCGTGTTTGTTACGCAGTAATGTCACTATTTTACGCAAGTAAACAAAGGAGTTCTGGGGAGAAAAACTCCCTCTGGAGGGAACTTTGGGATTTTAGCCTCAAAAGCAATTCTGAGATGTCTGCATAGTTTGGTTGTATTTGAAGTGGGTTTGTTAATTGATTTCTGACAATTTGTTTTTTATTTGTACTTAAAGTGGACCTATCATGCTATATTTGAAACATATATTGTAGGGCCATACCTATATAAAACATTTCTGTGAAGTTTTTTTTCAAAATACCAAACAGATCATGCATTTTAGCCATGCCTCATTTCGCTCTATTTGCTCTTTTCCAGCCCTGTCTTTGCAAGGGCAGATTCTGCTTTTGTGGCAGACTACAGCACCACTTACAGGCCTGGCATATGTACTACAGCGTCTCCAGCGCTTTCGAGCGGTCTCTCATTCCCCTGATAGGTGGAGAGTTGCCCATATAGGCGGAGCACCCCTTTTCTGACGTCAGAATAATAATCCGATCCGTTGCAGCCCCGTTTTTAGAGATTTGGGTATGGAGGAAAAGAGAGAGGGTTGTGTTTTCTGACACTTGGTGAGTTCCCTGGCACACCGGGGACACATATTCATATAAAAGACGTACAAAAGTGCATTTTGCACGATAGGTCCCCTTTAATTGAAGAAGAAAAACTACCATTCAATTGACTGGCTTTTGAAGACAGTCATAACATGGTAAAGGGATACCTTAACAGGGGAAGTAGTAAGAAGGGTTTTAAAACACATCATAAAAGATGATATTTTTGTTTCTTTTTCCTCAGGCTCACTACTCTACGGGCAGAGTTTCTGCCTCCTTCACATCAACAGCCATGACTCCTGCAACAACACACGTAGCAGGCAAGTGATCATCATCATCATCATCATCCCCAGCAGACGGAGACATTAGCCTCTTCTTCTTTAGTCTCTTTAATACTTATCAATCCAGGAGACAGTGGCTAGTCACGCCCACTCTTTTTCAACAAAGTGCAGCTCCGTGCTCCCAGCCGAGTGTAGCTGCTTCTGGGAGCCACTCAGTTCGCCTGTGATGTCGCTTCCTGTCATCCCCTGAGCTGCTACATGGGAGAGATGAGCTGTTATGCAACTTAATGTACAGTAGGTTCGGTTAACTTTGGAAGAGGAACCTTTTGGATTTATTGTCCCCTTTTTATGTTTCTGGAAAAGGTTGGCGTGCCATTTATTTCTATGGATGTGCTCCTCACAAAAATGTATACACAAGAAAGACAACCTAAGACAAAGGGTAATGCTGATCTTCTATTAAACACTAATTAACACTTAACCAAAAAGCTTGAAGTATTTCTCAGTGACTTCAAGGTTAAGAAGCTCAAGTTACCAAAAAATTACTATCTGCCTTTTTTCCCCTTAAACTTGACAATTAATTAATTATACAATAAATTGTACATAAAATAACCCTATACATTTTTGTAAAAAAAAGAAAAGTTAATTACTTTTACTTGAGTTCGAATTTGGGGTACTACTTTACTTACATTTTTCCATTTTATGCTACTTTATTTTACTTAGTTTTATTTTAAAAATGTTTTGCAGATATTTGTATTACTTTCTAAATTGAGTGATTTTTTTATCCCTGACTGCTTTGTATCTAGGAAAACGTTGAATATAAACATTGTTTATAGGAGAATAAATGTGATCTAAAGAAACATCTGGAGAGGCTCGCAAACAATCAATAAAATCTAAAAATACTTTTTCAAAAATTACAGCCGCTGTCTTTCAGAATAGTAGTTGTAATCTATATAGAAATTAGCTTCATATCACTTTTATCTTATAGATGCCATCGCAGATGACACAGTGCGTTACCAGTATGTGAAGAAGAAAGGCTACGTCCGTCTGCACACCAACAAGGGAGACCTGAACCTGGAGTTGAATTGTGATAAGGTAAAAAAAAAAACACACACACACACACACACACACACACACACACACACACACACACAGTGGGGCAAAAAAGTATTTAGTCAGCCACCAATTGTGCAAGTTCTCCCACTTAAAAAGATGAGATAATTTTCATCTTAGGTACACCTCAACTATGAGAGACAAAATGAGAAAAAAATATCCAGAAAATCACATTGTCTGATTTTTAAATAATTAATTTGCAAATTATGGTGGAAAATAAGTATTTGGTCAATAACAAAAGTTCATCTCAATACTTTGTTATATACCCTTTGTTGGCAATGACAGGTCTTCACAAGGTTTTCACACACTGGTATTTTGGCCCATTCCTCCATGCAGATCTCCTCTAGAGCAGTGGTGTTTTGGGG
The DNA here is from genome assembly GCF_902827175.1 of Gymnodraco acuticeps. Lineage (NCBI taxonomy): Eukaryota > Metazoa > Chordata > Actinopteri > Perciformes > Bathydraconidae > Gymnodraco > Gymnodraco acuticeps. The sequence continues at coordinate 1,661,458 of NW_022990125.1, read as the reverse complement.
CTGTCGCTGTGCAATACGGACTTTCAACTCCCTCCAAAGATTTTCTATGGGGTTGAGATCTGGAGACTGGATAGGCCACTCCAGGACTTTGAAATGCTTCTTACGAAGCCATTCCTTCGTTGCCCGGGCGGTGTGTTTGGGATCATTGTCATGCTGAAAGACCCAGCCACGTTTCATCTTCAATGCCCTTGCTGATGGAAGGAGGTTGTCACTCAAAATCTCACGATACATGGCCCCATTGATTCTTTCCTTTACACGGATCAGTCGTCCTGGTCCCTTTGCAGAAAAACAGCCCCAAAGCATGATGTTTCCACCCCCATGTTTCACAGTAGGTATGGTGTTCTTTGGATGCAACTCAGCATTCTTTCTCCTCCAAACACGTCTAGTTGAGTTTTTACCAAAAAGTTCTATTTTGGTTTCATCTGACCATATGACATTCTCCCAATCCTCTTCTGGATCATCTAAATGCTCTCTAGCAAACTTCAGACGGGCCTGGACATGTACTGGCTTAAGCAGGGGGACACGTCTGGCACTGCAGGATTTGAGTCCCTGGCGGCGTAGTGTGTTACTGATGGTAGCCTTTGTTACTTTGGTCCCAGCTCTCTGCAGGTCATTGACGGTCCCCCCGTGTGGTTCTGGGATTTTTGCTCACCGTTCTTGTGATCATTTTGACCCCACGGGGTGAGATCTTGCATGGAGCCCCAGATCGAGGGAGATTATCAGTGGTCTTGTATGTCTTCCATTTTCTAATAATTGCTCCCACAGTTGATTTCTTCACACCAAGCTGCTTACCTATTGCAGATTCAGTCTTCCCAGCCTGGTGCAGGTCTACAATTGTGTTTCTGGTGTCCTTTGACAGCTCTTTGGTCTTGGCCATAGTGGAGTTTGGAGTGTGACTGTTTGAGGTTGTGGACAGGTGTCTTTTATATTGATAACGAGTTCAAACAGGTGCCATTAATACAGTTAACGAGTGGAGGACAGAGGAGGCTCTTAAAGAAGAAGTTACAGGTCTGTGAGAGCCAGAAATCTTGTTTGTTTGTAGGTGACCAAATACTTATTTTACCGAGGAATTTACCAATTCATTCATTAAAAATCCTACAATGTGATTTCCTGGATTCTTTCCCCCATTCTGTCTCTCATAGTTGAAGTGTACCTAGGATGAAAATTACAGGCCTCTCTCATCTTTTTAAGTGGGAGAACTTGCACAATTGGTGGCTGACTAAATACTTTTTTGCCCCACTGTATATAAAAAAATGCCTCAACATGCCATAGGAAGAAAAGCTTTTTTGGGATTTTTGGGGGAAATTCCTCCAGGGTTTCAGTTTCTACTTCTCCCCAACTTGAGAAGTAGTAACTGAGTTGACTGAGGCTCAAGTATTTTTTCACATGATTGCTGCAGGATAGAACTAAAAGTGAAAAGGGGACTTTAAAGTTCTTTTAAAATCATACGCCAGGTGTATGTTTGCCAGGTAGAGTTGGAAGGATGTTAGAAAAGATAAAAAACATAAATAACTGATTGTTATAGTAGTAAATGTTTGAGACTAGCTGATCAAATATAAAGGTTTATGTAACTTTTCTAATTAAGAACTTTGTGACATTCAAGCTGTGATTCAGACTTAATAGGTTTAATTTGCTTCTAAAAAGGTTCTCAAATAATGCTGTTGCAAGGTAGCTTTGGCACTATGCGGCGGTTAAATGGTAGTTCAGATGACTCATCTAAAACACTAAAGTCAGCCTCCTGAAGAGTCTCTTCCCCGGGCTGCCAAGTTGACATCTTGGCAAAGATGCGTTTCCTGTGTTCTCCTTTTTTTTTAGTCAGGTGTGGGGCTCCAGAGAGACAGCATGAGTTCCAGGAATGCATTTCTGCCCTGGTAACCGGGGCGCTCCGTGCGCTCGGTTTTCATTGGCTTCTGAGCTGTCGAATCAGGGTAATGAGGGGAAAGTTGCAGCGGTTAGACAACCTGCCCTTAGCACTCCTCCTCCTCCCCAGTCTGCAGCTCTATTCATGGACTGCTGTTTATGAATTAATGAGTGCCGCTTCACTGTCACATACACTCTCGGTCAAAAGGATCCAGAGCCCACCTCTCTGTTAAAGAGCCCATTGGCTCACACAGCTTTGGATGTCTGGGTCACCCCCCCTCTGCCCTCATTTTCCAGATGTTGGAGTTGGGATGACGCGGCATGTACTTTGGGATACAATTGGATGACTGTATCTAAATTTACATTTTAGTCTGCCAAAACCATTTTTAAATCTAACACGGACTAAACTCAAAATACTCCAATTCATAAAACTATATAGACTATTCGAAATGTCATTAAGGCACACAATTATTTTACTTAACAATTAGTTTAACTACATTTAAAATAATAAGATAAGTATTTTAGTTATACAAAGACTACATACATGGGCACAGACACACACAAAAAAAGGACAACTTAAAACAAATGTGTATAGATGTGTGTGTGTACACGCATATTAATGCTGTCAAAATTATCGCGTTAACGGCAGTAATACATTTTTTGAATTAATTGCGTTAAAATATTTAACGCATGTGCAGAATGGCTGCCCCATACATCCCACCAGTGGCAGCGCCAGGGTATGGCTAGGGTAGGCTACACCCATACCAAGAAATGGCTTAGCACCACCTTAGCCCCACCATGAAAAATGATGTAAAAGTAAGCAAAATAAAGTCCGCCAACTCGCGCGGAGTAAATTGCACAGACGTAGTAAGATTGATTTCAGCAGCCACTTGTCTGGAAATACCGAAGACCAGAAACGGTTTTGAAAACTTTTGTCACGTAGTGATTCTCAATAGAACATCTTTGATAATGTCTTCTGGCCAATCAGAATCAAGATAACGGCGTGGTGTTGTTGCAGGAAGTCCCGACGGAGAATACTTTTGCTGTAGTACGGGGTGCACATAACTGGTACGCAGGTTATGTGCGTAATCTGAAATGCGTACCGTCACTTGTGTCACAAAGCGCATTTGCGTACCGACGTACTTGTGAAGCTTTTCCAGAAGGCGGTTAGATCACCGGACGACAGAGTCGGTCTCCGTGTGCACAGACAGGGCTGCTGTTAACGTCGGTCTGTACAACGGAATTGTGCCAAATTGTGCATGTAGACACGCTTCATTCATCTCAGTTAGATAAAGATCTCTGACGTGGGACATTCAGGTTAAACATATAATGGGATTCAGATGAAGAAGTAGAAAGTAAACTCCAAAAAGAGTCGTGTGCATTTTTTTCAGTCAGGTGTTAGTATCTGATGTGTAAACTGTTTTCATTACAAAACATCTTCTTCTTCTTTTTTGTCGAGGTTTAAAACAATAAGCTGCTTTGTAGAAAAGAGGGGAAGAGGCATTGAACAGCAAACGTAAGACATGGCAGACAAGACCCAGTAGAGCTTGGACAAACCTGTCACACGGCTGAAGGCCAATTCATTAAAATAGTTTTTTACAAAAGCATCTGGTCTCTCTTGGAGACCACCAACCATTTTTGCCAAAGGGGAAAAAGTGAGTCTCTCACGCAATCACACGCTGTGCTGTTGACGTTAATAACATCAGACCGGACTGCCGTCAGAGTCGAAGCCACGCCTCCAGCTCTGGGGACACAAATCGGCTTCTTTCACACAGTGCCACTCAGTCAAAATGAGCTTCTGTAAATGGGTGTTTTTGTTATGATTTACAAGATGCTTGAACGTTTTTATGACCCAGGATTGACCTTTTTAGCAAGAGGGGAAAAGATCCAGATGTCTGTGTTGTTTTCACACCCACGAAACTGTTTTTTAGAAGACTGCAAAGCTTGGCTTCCGGCAATATAGATATGTGAGGCCGCCTCAGGCAACAGATGAACTCTCCTTCATTTTTTTAAAAACACACAGGTCAGACACAGTAACACCTGTGTGTGACTCTGCTTGTTCATGTGAGTTCAGAGCTGTCAGTCTTACCCAGACGCTCAAATATAACCTCTCCAGTGTTTCCCCTAGGATGGAGTCATAGCAGCGGTGCTAAGGCACGTGGGCCCAGCATAATGTGAGCGCGGAGCGTGTGGAATGTTTTAGTACGTGCAAAGTGCGCCCTGCCAATTTGTTTCTATGTGTCTGCCAGCACAAGAAAGGCTCTTGAGGCCTAGTACCAGGGCTGGTTCTAGCCAATTTGCTGCCCTAGGCAAGATTTTAGGCGAGATTTCATATATAAAGAATAAATGAAAAATCTCTACAAAAGACAAATACACTACAAAAACAGAAACTTATTCCATCCATCCATCTTCTCCCGCTTATCCGTGGTTGGGTCGCGGGGGTAGCAGTTTCAGCAGAGAGCCCCAAACTTTATTTTCCCTGGCCACATCAACCAGCTCTGACTGGGGGATCCCAAGGCGCTCCCAGGCCAGTGAAGAGATATAATCCCTCCACCTGGTCCTAGGTCTACCCCTTGGTCTCTTCCCAGCTGGAGGTGCCCGAACCACCTCAACTGGCTCCTTTCGACGCGAAGGAGGAGCGGCTCAACTCCGAGTCCCTCCCGGATGACTGAACTTCTCACCTTATCCCTAAGGGAGACACCAGCCACCCTGCGGAGAAAACCCATCTCGGCCGCTGTATCTCGTTCTTTCGGTCATGACCCATCCTTCATGACCATAGGTGAGGGTAGGAACGAAAATGGCCCGGTAGACAGAGAGCTTTGCCTTCTGGCTCAGCTCCATTTTCGTCACAACGGTGCGGTAAAGCGACTGCAGTACCGCTCCCGCTGCTCCGATTCTCCGGCCCATCTCACGCTCCATTGTTCCCTCACTCGAGAACAAGACCCCGAGATACTCGAACTCCTTCACTTGGGGTAAGGACTCATTCCCTACTTGAAGTGGACAGTCCATCAGTTTCCTGCTGAGAACCATGGCCTCAGATTTGGAGGTGCTGATCCTCATCCCAGCCGCTTCACACTCGGTTGCGAACCGATCCAGTGAGTGCTGAAGGTCGCAGACCAATGAAGCCATTAGAACCACATCATCTGCAAAAAGCAGTGGTGCAATCCTTAGTCCACCGAACTGCCGACCCCCTCCCCCACGACTACGCCTCGAAATCCGATCCATGTATATTACAAACAGGATTGGTGACAAAGCGCAGCCCTGATGGAGGCCAACCCTCACCGGAAATGGGTCCGACTTACTGCCGAGGACCCGGACACAGCTCTCGCTTTGGGAGTACAGAGATTGGATTGCCCTGAGTAGAGACCCCCTTACCATACTCCTGCAGCACCTCCCACAGTAACTCCCTGGGAACTCGGTCATACGCCTTCTCCAAGTCTACAAAACACATGTAGACCGGATAAGCGTACTCCCAGGCCCCCTCCAGGATCCTTGCGAGAGTAAAAAGCTGATCCGTCGTTCCACGACCAGGACGGAATGCGCATTGTTCCTCCTCAATCTGAGGTTCGACAATCGGCTTGACCCTCCTTTCGAGTACCTTAGAGTAAACTTTCCCGGGGAGGCTGAGTAGTGTGATGCCTCTGTAATTGGCACACACCCTTTGATCCCCCTTTTTGAAAAGGGGAACCACCACCCCGGTCTGCCACTCCTTCGGTACTGTTTCCGACTTCCACGCAACGTTGATGAGACGTGTCAACCATGACAGTCCCTCAACACCCAGAGCCTTCAGCATTTCTGGGCGGATCTCATCCACCCCCAGGGCTTTGCCACTGTGGAGTTGTTTGACGACCTCAGTGACCTCCCCCCGGGAGATTGGTGTTGACCCCCCGTCATACTTCAGCTCTGCCTCTAACATAGAGGGCGGAGTTGTCGGGTTCAGGAGTTCCTCAAAGTGTTCCTTCCAACGCACTAACACTCCATCAGTTGAGGTCAACAACGTCCCATCCTTACTGTACACAGCTTGGATGGTTCCCTGCTTCCCCCTCCTGTTCTGTTTCATATGGCTCCAAGATGGTGGAATGAGCTCCCCATTGACATCAGGACGGCAGATAGCTTGCACATCTTCCGGCGCAAACTGAAAACTCATCTCTTTCGACTCCACTTCGAGCGTTAGAACTCTTAACGAAGCACTTTTATACTAATAAAGGACTGGCTTACCTAAAGCCAGTTGAGTAGTACTTGAAATGTTTGGCTCTATGAAACCTGATGTACTTATATGATTCTGTTTTCTTCAAGGTTGTGTCTTCCTGGTCGAATGTACTTATTGTAAGTCGCTTTGGATAAAAGCGTCAGCTAAATGCAATGTAATGTAATGTAATATGGGTGTTGAGAGATGTATCCATAGATCTCTTAACTCTTAAAGTGCACCAGATTGATGCTTTTAACTTCAACATTTAAAACATGCCCCCCGGACCCCCCTAGAGGAGGATAGGTCCCCCCCCCCCCACTTAAATCATATTCACATGGATAGGAAACTAAATTGCACACATCTTGTGTCCATATCTTTTTGTTTTTTGGTGGACATGCCACAACCGTGCACGTGAATGCATGCGCGAGTCATGGTAAGATATCTGGATTAAGAGGTTGCTTTTTCTTTGCACAGCATGAAAGAAAGGCGAAATGAATGGGCTGTGATTTTAGTATTTTTAAGCAGAAGTCAATAATTTGTACGGCCCTCGGAGGATGTTGAAAAAATTGAAATGGCCCTTGAGAGGAAAAAGGTTCCCCACCCCTGATCTAAACACTCAGAGTCCCTAACCTCACCTGAGCTGTTTATCTATCTCAGTCTGACAGCAGAGGACTCTCCCTCCACTTTGTTGTTGAAACAGGTCCTTATGTTTAGAGCTGCTTGCTAACTAGATGCTAACAACAAAATACAAGTAACCGGTGCTCTCTCTCTCTCTCTCTCTCTCTCTCTCTCTCTCTCTCTCTCTCTCTCTCTCTCTCTCTCTCTCTCTCTCTCTCTCTCTCTCTCTCTCTCTCTCTCTCTCTCGTGCCATACATACACACACCCTCCCGAGCTTGAATGACACACAGAGACCAATCGAGGGCTTTGATTTATAATCGGTGTGGAAGTGGCCATGTCGGCAGGCCACATCATGTAGACAGCCAGTCACCCTGTATGAGGCAAACCCACATTTGCGCAGCGTTGCGTTCACAATACATAATTTTAAAAAAATCGCCAGACCAGCAGGCCACTTAACAGGCCAGGCCATCGGGAAACCTCCCGGTCCTCCCGATGGCCTGCCTATTACATACAGTGGCCATGTCTCAAGATTTAGCAAAATACACCTTTTGAACATACTGTAACACAAATACTACAAATACACATAACAAACAAATCAAAAATCAAAAAGGGCCGGCACTTATCATTATTTATAAAGAAAATAATATATATTTTTGTTGGTACCTGGCTGGCGCCCCCTAGCAGCGGCGCACATATTTCAGCAGCGGCACAGCGCCACCGGTATTTGTATATAGGGGAAACACTGCTCTCTACCGGTCACATGTCTTGAGAACCGTCACAAAAGGTAATTGTAGTCAAAGTAAAAATCATCCATTTGGGTACAATTCGGAAGAGCTTGCCCATCCCTTCCCTTAAAGAATCACTGCAAATCAGCACTATATTCATTTTAATCTATGCCCTTCTTAACATAATTCTGTACATTTTCTTTTTATCTGGACAGTAGAAAGACTATCTTCTAACCCTGACTGAAAACCCACCTGCTACGACTGCACGTGGGCCAATTTAAAAATAAAATCTTTCCTCTGTACCGATCATTTTAAACATGCTCATTTGAATCCAATGCACTAGCACTTTCAATGTGTTTTTTCGTGTTAATAACTGATTTACACAATTCTCAATTGTATCTCTTCATGGTTTAATACACTTTTTGTAATTGACTTTGGACAAAAGTGTCAGCTAAATGAAATCTAATTTAGTGTTAACAATAACAAGGGATTTTTTTGCATTGAGTGCTTTGAGTTTTAATACTTTCAATACAATGTCTTGACTTGCATACTTATCCTAGGTAGTATTTTAAATATTGTTATTAAAGTAAGGTATCATCAGACAGTTATAGACATTCAGCAACTTTATGTAAATGTGGGTTTGTTCATTTCTGTCAGCCTTTATGTTTCTGTACTTTTGTTTAGGCTCAATGCCTTACCTCAATACTGATTTCAGTAACAATGACTTTGTAAAGTAACTGATATGATTGGCTGTGGGGAGCCCACTCAGTGTGTCGGAAACTAGAACTGTGCTGATGCAAAGCTGAGAGTCGTTGGAAACATTCTATTTAATCTATTTAGTTTTTTTTTTACTATTTAGTCCATTTCAACTTCATCACATGCAGTTTGGCTTCAGGGCAAATTATTCAACCGAAACAGCCAACTGCTTTTTTATAGAAAAGGTCAAAGCAATGGTTGACAAAGGAGGTGTTGTTGGTGCAGTATTTCTGGATTTACGCAAAGCCTTTGATACAGTCAACCATAAGGTCCTTCTGTCCAAACTGTCGGCTTTTAACTGCTCTCCATTAACACTCAGTTGGATTGAATCATACCTTACTGGTAGGCGTCAGCATTTTATCGTCAATAATCGACTCTCTCCAGCTCTAGACTTAAACACCGGAGTACCACAAGGTTCAATACTTGGTCCACTTCTTTTTTCCCTATATATTAATGACCTGCCATCTGTCTGTCCTGATGTGGAAACACAGCTATATGCCGATGACACTGTGATATATATGCATGCCAACACAAAGCAAAAGGCTGCTGATAAACTGACCTCAGCTTTAGTGCTGATCACTAGCTGGCTACACCGCTCCTGTCTTCAGCTTAATGTCAACAAAACAGTTGGAATGTTTTTCACAAAAAGAAAATGCAACATTGTGTCAAATATAAGCATCTCAGGTGAACAGGTTAACATTGTGCCTCAGGTTAAGTACCTTGGAATCATTATTGACTCTAATTTAACATTCAAAACACAAGTCAAAAAAGTGACCCAAAGAGTTAAGTTTAGCCTAGCAAATTTTAAATACATAAGAAACACAATGACATTGAATTCTGCCAAATGATACATGAATGCCATGATCATGTCACATCTTACATACTGTCTCACAAGCTGGGGGCAAACTAACAGCTCCACACTGAAGCCACTAGCAACCTTGTACAAACAAACCCTCAAAGTACTGGACCAGAAACCTAACCGCTCCCATCACTGTACCATCCTCAACAAGCATAACATCCTGAGTTGGGAAGATTTAATAAAGTTTAGGAACATCGTTCTGGTGTACAAAATCCTGCACAATACAGCCCCTCCACCTCTTAACTCATTGGTTACTCAACGTAACAACACCAGACGGACCACTAGAAGATCCACACGTGGCGACCTATCAGTCCCATTCAGGAAGAGTACTTTTGGTCAGTCCTCATTCTCGGTCATAGCAATACAAAACTGGAATTCTCTACCCACTCAAATCAAAGACATACAGACACATACCACCTTCACAGCTCACTTAAAAACATGGTTCACTGAGAACTACACTTGCACACACTAGTCTGTGTTGAGTATGGCGTGAGTGTTACATGTTGTGTTACATGTTGTGATCATGGATGTTGCCCCTGGTTTCTGTTATGTGATTGTGATGTGCTCTGTGACATGTACTGTATATAGTAACGTGTGTTGTTTATTGTTCTCTTTTATCCTCACACCGGTATCTACTTGTCTTTCCTCCTTTTTATTTTATTTTATATATTTTCTTATAACTAATGCTGTTGATATATTGTAATTTTAAGGGTGTCTATTACCATCTGGCCGGGGACAACAGCTGGAAATTAGCCATGTCGGCTAAAGCTGCACCATTTACTGTTTTTGTGACAGTTCATCGATGGGGACTGTCCACGACACTATAAATAAATAAACTAAACTAATTACTGTGGGTGTCTAAACAATCTCTGCTTGCTTTGTCGTCTAGGTTCCTAAAGCTGGAGAGAACTTCATCGGTCTGTGTAAGAAAGGCTACTATGATGGGACAGTCTTCCACAGGTCCATCAGGAACTTCATGGTAAGGACTTTGACCAGATCAAAATGATTTTCTGTGTTTTGCATACCACCACTACCACCACAGTCATCTTAAAAACTTAAAATATACATTCTAATTTTCACAATACCCAAATACAAAGTGACACCTGTTGTTTGTATTGTTGGTATGGATAGATTATATTGAGCCTAATGGCAATAGAGAGAATTGTACATGTTTTATATCTTATTACTGGTTGTTCACAAGTCCTGTGAAAATTACTTCATAGACTACATGGATTACTCTTGATTACTTTACTTGACACTGACTTGTGATTATCTTGAAGTTATCATCAATATTATTTCCCCTTTTATATAATATAGCTCATATACCTTTTTTTAAATGGACATATAATGCACATTTTCAGTTTTCATATTTGTATGTTGTGCCTCTACTTTGACACGTTTCCATGCTTTAATGTTCAAAAAGCTCTTTATTCTTCTCATACTGCCTGTGCTGCAGCACCTCTTTTCACCCTCTGTCTGAAATCAGAGCTCAGTCTGCTCTGATTGGTCAACCGCTTACATATGTTCCCCCTTAGCATATCACGTATAATGTGTTGGAATGCTAGCCAATAGAAGCAAGATTGTTACATAGTGATGTCATTATGTTACAGGAGAGAAACTCCCTCCGGAGAGAACTTTGGGATTTTAGCCTTTGCAGACCATTTACATGCACACAAACCTATTTAACACACTACAGGAAAAGGAAAACCCCCAAAAAGTGATAAGTAATAAGCTTGATTTAGATAAGGTTTATCCTCCAGAACATCCCTGTTTAAATGTAATGCTAGTCAATGAAAAAAAAGTATTTGTCATGGTGATGTCCACTGTTTTATAACAATTTATTTAGTTTGAATAATAATTTTCTTTAGTTTTTTCTGCTTAAGAGATGAGTAAACATTTTTTTCCAGAGAATATGAAACGGAGGTCTCTGACCAGCCGCTCGTCTGTGTATTCCAGAGCAGCCTCTCCCATGATTAAAGTGGCTCCAAGTGTAGATCAGGGGCCTCATTTATAAATGGTGCGTACGCTCAAAAGATGGCGTATCGCAGTTTCTAAGCAATGTTTGCGATTTATAAAAAACAAACTTGACGGGAAAATATGCGGTCCTCCACGCAAACTCTAACCCATGCGTACGCGGTACGGACAAAAACGGGAGAGACGAGAAACTGCGACACCGTTGGCAGAAGGAAGAATGGAGAGAAATATGTGGAAATAATACCATAAACAAAATGTTACCTCTCATTTATCATATATGAAGAATTCATTTGCAAACATTGATTTAAAGCCAATCTTAAAATGATTTAACAAACGCCTGTTTGAGACTCCTCAGTGCACACAAAAACATAACTTGGAGAAATAAATAAATACGGATATGTTATTTAAAACCACCTTGAATATGTTGTGTTAATGTTATGAAATGTTTTCTCATAAATGATGCGGTAAGCAGGAGGACAGAATTACGTCTAAACTGACGCCGGTTTGCATTTCTATAGGTTAGATACGAGCATGGTTTTATATACGATCATGTTTAATCATGTTTTATGCCGTTTGCCAAGACTTGATAAGTCGCTCGTAAAACACAGGAGGTATGGAAACTAAGAACACCATATATTTGGCAGCTGATATAACTCAATACATTAGTTTTATTTCCTTTAACTGGTGGATATAGAGTTGCTGAGGGGGGGGGGGGCTGCAGTTGAGACGCTGCGCACAGCTGATAACTGGAAGACAAACCACCAAATAAAAAAATAAACATTGACTCCACTCCGCAGGGATTCCCCGATACTTTCTTACAGTCTCTCATCAAGGGGGTGTCTCCTGTCCCCGGCACAAACACACTGCCTGAGGAAGGCTATGTGTATTTATTTTGTCATTAACTTTTTTCAGACCACTTATTTATTTATTTTGGTGACGATCCGACCTCCATGCTGCTACTCTGGTTCAAACTGCATCCACCAAACAATATGATTTATCTCCACCTCCCCAAAATAACCAAATCTGACACGGTGTGAAATGTCTTTTTTAGCTGTTCTGTCGTCATTTCCTGTGATCTTCTTCATAAAGTCATTCTAAATGAATGTTAATACGGGGCGTTTCTTTGACTATTTATAGGCAAATATGGGCGTTACGTGAAACCAGCAAAAGCTGCGCCGCATTTCAAGTTGATTGTGATTTATAAAGGGAAACCGGCGTAGGACGTGCCGCACGCAAGTCCTACGCCGGTACGCAGTGTTTTATGAATCGGAAAATGTCTGTGCGTATTTATTTGCTTTGTACTACGTAAGCAACCTTCCCACGTGAATCCTACGCAAGGCTTTATAAATGAGGCCCCTGGTAACTTTTTTGTGTTATTCTGTCCTTTGGTTTTCAAAGACAAGCTGTGAATTGTTTATCTATAATTACTGTGCCACTTATGCCTTGGACTCATTCTACGCAGCTGAAAAGGACCAAAGGGTGGCCTGGGGGAGAATCCTTTCATAACAACAAGCAGATTAATAATGGCAAAAATAATTGTGTCCCTCACTTTCCCTTTTTAAAGTAGTTTATCAGAACCTTGTGAGAGTACAGAACATCCTCAGGTGATTCTTCTCAAGTGTTTACTATGAAATGTGAGAGGCTCTTCAAGGCTGCCACCCTTCAGTTGCATCATAGTCTCTAGACCCTTTCTTTGAGCCTGTTTCACACGTGACTCTTCTTGGGTACCACGTTGGAGTGAATCTTGCATTTTGCAACCTACTGTCTGTCTCCATTCGCTTTGATTAGGCTGATACAAACAAAACATATAATCAAAAGTAAATGTTTTGCCGATGATGTAGTTTGAGTCGGTAGTGAAAGAACTGCTTTTTATTTTTTGTAACCTTTTTAAAGTATGATAAACTTACCTAAATACACAAATGTTCAGAGACCTTGAATGGCTATTTAACTTGTTTCGAGGCCATGTGTGTTTGACCCTTAGAGTGAAAACCATGTTGAATGCATTTCTTTACTACCTTTGTTTGCATGTTTTTAAAACGTTCATTGCTACATTTCTGGTTCAATTCAATTTCACAGTCTTAAAGTCTTTATGCAGTTAGAGTTTGTGGGAGTGAAACTCCCTCTGGAGGGAACTTTGGGATTTCTGTCTTTGCGGAAACACCTATATAACACACCACAGGAAAGTGAAAACCCCAAAAAGCATAATAGGGCCCCTTTAATTACTTACAGGAACTTCTAACTGGTTATAACAGTAATGCCTCTAAATGACCTACGTAAGCAAATGAGACCATTCGCGTGAAGATTGGCTATTTGTATATAGGTTTTCAAAATGTCAGTCATAGGTGCCAGCAGCTAAACCAGACGAAATGATGCATGTTCACCAGGAACTCCTTCAGATCACACTCCAGAAGGAGCTCTGGCAGTGGAGGAACATCAGTATAATGAGACGTTTTCATAAGGGACTTTTTACCACTTCTGTCCACAAGCACAACGTGTCCACGTCCATGTTCGTTTTTGCACTGTAACAGCACAGCCCCTCATCAAACCTTGGCTCCACAGTAGTGTTATCGGTCATAACCCCCCCCCCCCCCCCCCCCCGCCCCCCAAGTGTGTCTTTACTAAAGAAACGCACAGAGCAGTTACTCTCCAATACAAACTGTAATAGGAAAGTTGAGCCTGAACAATGAACAATAGAGACCTGTATCCTGCGTCAGTGACTGCTAACACTTACAAGAAACAGGCCACCATGTTGGATTTGTGTCAAAGGAAATACTTTATGGTTTATTTAAAGACCACTTTACAGAAATGAGACATTTTACTATTTTAAGTAATGGGAACAACTTTAATGTGCAGCAGCTAACGTCATTCAAACCTAACAGTTTTTATTTTTAAATGTTTCCAGATTCAAGGAGGGGACCCCACTGGCACCGGTACAGGTAAGATGAGGACTGCACTCAAACCACATTTTGAATTGCGTAACACGTCTCTGTTGAATTATTTATAGCTCTTTTTTTGGAAGCTTTGTGTAAATACAGCTTGCAATTCCTGATGCAAATCAAAAGTGTTACTAAATATACTCTGTTAAGGCACAGGGGAGTGAAGACCACACTTTAGCACACACAGATGGTGCAGATGGAAGAAGGCTGAGTTTATGGTGTTTTATAGCATTCAGTGTTGTTTTCCTGTCTTTAAAACCCAGTTTAAAAGGCTCTTCAGTGTAATCGACTGGAGGCCTAATGCAGTTAAGTTACAGAGTTTGAAGCACAAGGGTGTGCCTTGTGTCTGTGGGCGTCTCTCCTAACGCTAGGCAAAACTAGTCTACAATGACAGATTTATGAAGGTGCTAAGTCCCTGGCCTGTGGGTAAAAGCTCTCGACAGCACCTAGATGGAACAACATGTGAACACAACCCATAAATAGACATTTGGCTGGACTTAAAAGATGGATTTCCCCGGTAGTTTTTAACAGTCATTTAACATTCAGTAGTGACTTGCATTAAATGTGTGTGTATCATCAAAGATAATAGTACACAGGCAACTGCTTTAAAACTTTGGACTGTTGTCAATCATTTGTTGTTTTCATTCTGTATCTTTTATAAGAACAGGTGTTAAAGGGGCCCTATCATTCTCATTTCCAGGTTCATATTTATATGTTGTGCCTCTACTGTGATGTGTTTACATGATTTCATGTTCAAAAGGTCTTTATTTGTCTCATTCTGCAGCACCTCTTTTCACCCTCTGTCTGAAACCAGAGCCCAGTCTGTTGTGATTGGTTAGCTGGCCAGCTTGGTTGTGATTGGCCAACCTCTTAGAGATGTCCCGTCCTTTTTGGAGCGCTAGCAAATAGAAGTACAATGTACAAGTAATGCAGATAAAGTAAACTATATACATGTCAGAAGAATGTATGAATACAATAAGATAAATAATGCAGTTAATGTTGAAAGTGACTAAGTAAATGCAGGAGACTATATATGTAAATAGAATAAGATATACGAGAACAGAATGTAAAATAAAATATTGTAAAATAAAATACTGTTTATTGTAAATTGTAAGATGCTGACAGATTATTGCTTTATGTTATGGAGGCACTTAACAGAGCTCAGGCCTTTAGCAGTCTTATTGCCTGTGGGATAAAACTGTCTGCAATTTCATATTTTCTTTGGTATTCTGCTTTTTGGTGATACAGAAAAATCATTTATTGTCATTCTGCTTAACGGGGTTGCACAACATAATGCAGTTGTAGTTATTTTATGCTGATGAAACAAAACTAAAAAGGCTGTGCATTCTGGGCGTTTTTAGAATTTGCATTATTGGGAAAATGCAGGTACAATAAGTGTTTTGATGCAGGGATAGAGATAGAAAAATAAGATATTGAACGTCCGAGACTTGAATTTCTTTTGATTTATGTGTCAAGTAAATCCTAAGAAAATTGCCCCCTACGTTTAGAGCGGATCCCTCACACATGCGGCTGACTGCTCGCTGTAGCGTTAACACTTCCTTTAAACTTCCGTAGAGCCTCATTTATCTAAAACCCTTCAGAAAAAGATTCTTCAGAGAAAAATGTTTTAAACAATGACTTGTGAATGAAATTCCACAAGAGCATTTAAAATATGAAACAAGAAGCATACGCTGGCACTTTTTGAAATGCCGAATAATGCGTTCATTATCGCAGATGCATCTCAGTCGGTGGAGGATATTGTACTGATGGCATTCAATGAGTCTTTTAAAGAGCATTAAAAGAAATGCAGTTTGATTTAGTGCTCAACTCTTTGGTGAGAATTCATTTTCCTCTCTGGCTCTCCCTTCATTTATGATCCAGTGTTGCTCTAAGATATCAGCCAGTTGATAAATGATGCAAAGGTGTCACCAGTGGAAGTTGACGGCTGCACAAGCCGGGTTGATTGTTGGTAGTATGCACCAATACTCAGTGTGTACATACAGCACATACTGTAGTTATATATACTGTATGCACACACTGTTCCATGCCTGTACACCAGCTGGCAGCACAGTGAAACACACCTCAAGGCGACAAATCCTCTCACCCTGTCGGGAGCCAATAAGCTCATGCAGTGTATATTCCTGTATTCTCATCGTGATGACTCGTAATGATGAAGTCAATCTCAATTAATGACTCACAGCTGAAGGCGAACAACATGGCTCCATGTTCAAGGGCAAAGAGGTCTCCTGAAAATACATGGTGCCTTATGTCTGTTTCTCTATTTTGAATATGTAATGCAATTTGTTTCCTTTTTATGCAAACTATGTGAAATGGGTTTAATCATGTCACAATGAAGTGGTAACCCTCTTGCCTGAAAGCCAATGTGTAAATGCATAAAGGGGCCCTTATTTAGCTTTTTGGGGTTTTTCCCTTTCCTCTAGTGTGTTATATACAGCAGGTTGTTGGGCTGTAAATGATCTGCAAAGGCTAACATCCCAAAATTCCCTCCAGAGGGAGTTTCTCTCCCACAAATCCATTGGACCCCTTTGTAACATAGTGACATCACTATGTACCACTCTAACACTATGTAACACTCAATTGGCTAGTGCTCCAAAACATGGTACGTGATACTAAGGCAAGGGACCTTTCTAAGCGGTTGACCAACAATAACAGCTGACCAATCACAGCCGACTGGAGCTTTTTGAACATTAAAGCATGTAAACATGTCACAGTAGAGGCACACAATACAATTATGAACCTGAAAAGGAGCATAAAAAGACTCCTTGAACAAGGCGCTTTTAGTTTCTCAGACCTAAGAGCAATAAGAACTTGTGTTGTCAATCTCTCTCTTTTTCTTCTCCTCTTCCTCCCTCACCCACCTTCTTCCTTCCCAGGAGGGGAATCCTTCTTCGGGAAACCTTTCAAGGATGAGTTTCGGCCCAACCTGTCTCACACTGGCCGAGGGGTTCTCAGCATGGCAAACTCTGGTCCAAACACCAACAAATCTCAGTTGTAAGAACTGCTCTTTTTTAAAAGCTTAAACTTTGAACTCTCTGTTTTATGGAAAGGCAGTCAGCAGGGAGTTATGTTGTGTTCTTTGCTGTCTGTTACTTACTTGTTGATTTCTTTGGCCCCACAGGCGAATGAAAGAAGAAATAAATCAATACATACAGAATACATTTTTTTCTGTTGACAGACTTATGTCTTATCTTATGTATTTTGGTATTTTCTTAATTAGTACTTAACAGAGTCCTGTTTTTAACATTCTCATTCAAAAAAGTCAATTTAAACAATGACCTTTCTTACATATAGGAAAAGTATTCTAAACACTGTAAAACGTAATTTAGTTCTGATTATGAACTTAAAAAACGATGCACTATTTCAATCTGAAGTTTTCATTTTAGCTTGTAATTGTGTCTTTGGTACACTTTATTGATGGTGTAGTCAACAAGTTAAAGGCCTCTAGTGATTCTGGAATAAACCATAATGACTAAATAATCATTTTAATGTCTTAATAGGATAAGGTAAACAATGTTTAATACAGCACAATTATAAACACTTGTAAATGAAAGTCCTCATATCGGATAATAACAACATTAGAACGTTGAATTTACAATTTACTCTAAGATTATATACTGCTTATTATTATTTGTAAGGCAAAGCTCTCTTTTTATATTTCTTGTTAGTTTGCTACACGGTTAACCTATTTATTTTCTGTATCTTGTTTTTCTATCAGCTTCATTACGTTCCGGTCGTGCGCCTACCTTGACAGGAAGCACACAATCTTTGGAAGGTAAACCTATGTCGTTTTTTTTACTGTGCAAGATTGATGCATTTAACTTCAAAATATACATATGTTTGTTTTAGGTACGCCCACCATAGTCCCTTAAAGAGGCCCTATTACACTTTGGGGGTTTTCCCTTTCTTATACTGCTTTATATATGTTTTAGTGCAATGGTCTGTCGATGCTTGCATCTCAAAGTTCCCTCCAGAGGGGTTTCTCTTCCACACATTACCCCCCCCTGCCTGAAATGCCTCTATTGTAATCCTTTGTTTACTTCCTGCTCATAGTGACATCACTATGTAACACTCACACTTTTATTGGCTAGCGCTCAAACACGTTGGACATGATAGGCTAAAGGCCCAGACACACCAAACTGACACCAAAGAACACGTCCCGATGGACCCGACTGTTGTGTCGCCTCGCGTCTCTGCGTCTTGGCCATGTGTCGCACTGGAACACACCGCAAAGACTTCAGCCGACGGCCAAGTAGCACGTACGAACTGCCCATGCGTGAGTGGCAATAACTCTCCTTACCAGCAGGTGGCGGTAGTGTGTATTCGTCATTCAAAAGAGGCAACAACCGGAAGACAGACTGCGTGATAACCGAGAGAAGAAGAACAGACTGCGTGATATAAACAAACAACAAATAGCGTGTGCGTTCCATTTTCACTCTACAGCGAGAAGCTCACGGGGCTTTCCCGAACCTGTGTCGAGAGCTGGAGTTAAATGAAATCTCAGATTTGCCTTCTTAATCATTTGTTTGGGTCCCTCACTTCCGTTTCGCTTCTCATGCACTGATTCGCTAAGCTGAACAGCCAATCAGAGTGATTTATTTTGCCGACGACCTTTAGCCGGCGGAAGGTGTTGGCACGGCCGAAAAGACACGACGTTGCAGGACACACCAATCTGAGTAGGGCGACAGGACGCTCATCGACAGCCTGACATCTATCGACATCTGTCGACATCTATCGACGCCAAAAATCGGCCCGGTGTGTCCGGGCCTTAAGAGGCTAATCACAACAGAGCCAGCCAGCCAACCAATCAGAGCAGACTGGGCTCTGGTTTCAGACAGAGGGTGAAAAGAGGTGCTGCAGCACAGGCGATCTTGGAAAAAGAAAGATGCACAAAATACAAATATGAAACCTGAAAATGAGCAGAATAGGGCCCCTTTAATATCCTGTGAGAAACATTGATTGGGTAAACACCCCATGTTCACTTTAGCTTTTTATCTGTTCTTCATTATCCCTCTTTTTTGCTTTGGAAGTCCATAAATTGGTTAGATTGTGTGACTCCCGGCCAATTTAGAAGATGCTCATTTTTATCTGAAGGCTCTCTCTAGCTGCTGTGCTGGGCTTTTATCATGACATTCCTTTTTAGCGACTTTCTGCTGCCTCATTCTTCACATGGCCAACACACTTTAAAAAGCTTCTGCTCTCGCCCCCGCGTCCAGCTTCCTCTCCTTTCCAGACGGTATTCTTTGCAGATTTAATGGGAACGACAGAGATAGTCCACTTTACCCGATCTAGACATAATGTGGACTCTTTCACAAAGGAACGTTTATTTTGAAATTTAAATCGAGCAGACTCTTTCCGCCTTTTTTTGTGTAGTTGTTCAGGTTTGAACACAGCCAGGTAGTCTAATTGAGGTTCTTTAAGCTTGAAAGCTCTCTCAGGACCAGGGGGCTTTTTTTAGGCATTAAAGGCCTTTACAACTGGGGGTGTGACAAAGAAACAACGCAACCATTTGAAAAACTTGTCTGCAGGAAATGATGGACTCAACATCATTCCCTATTTTTTCAGTTTCCTTTTCGTGAAATGCTCTAAACTTAATTTTGTCAAACAGTGACGTGATGTGTATGTCGAGGGCTATTGTTTTGGTGGAAGGAAGGAACTGATGGAGTGGAGCTGGTATGCGATGCTTTGTTAAAAGAAGTATATCGGTTGGCCGTCTTGGATCAGACTAGAGAGCCACCATGTTGTCAGACTTTTGAAAATATATTGGCGTGTGAAATAATTGCAAGATAAAACTCCCTATTGTTTAAAGACCTCACTACTGCTACATCTTCCCTGATGAAGTCCAGTTATTCATTTAGAACACTAGAAAATAAAGGGAACAGTAAATTGCCTTACCTTACAATCTCTTGATATGTTCTATCCTTTGACTGTCAATGATTACTATATGGCCCCTATTGTATTCTGCCTGTCTTTTTAATAATTATTTTATTAGAGAATTGACAGTAGAGAGATGACAGGAAATATGGTGTGTGTGTGAGAGACAGCCGAAAATACTCGTGGCCTAGGTTTAGATAGGTAGATGGATAGATTTCACTGTTGAGACGGACATCTCCTAGTAATATGCCAGTCAATCCTCCTCCTACACGATTTAACCTTTCCTTGACCCTAAATTCTCTTTCTTCTCCTTATCTAAAGTGACGGCACTGCTCAAGCACAGGGATGGATTTCTTACTGAATGAATGTTGCTGCTTTTTTCCTCACTAGATATATAGTCAAAGACCATATTCCAATCTGGAAATGGGTTAAATGTCTTGGATGATATTAGAAAATATTCCATCATGTAGGTGTTAAAGTATAGGGGAAAAGATGTTTGAGATGTGAGGTGTTGAACACCCGTTACTGGGACCCTAATAGTTTTGTGTTATATTGCAAGGTCAGCACCTCATCCAGTGTTCATAGCTCCTTCATTTGTGCTAACGCTTGGATGCGATGTGGCCTATGAAGCACACCCTGCTAACTATTGGCTGTACTGTTCTAGGTAGTAAGCCGGCTGTTAAAGTACATTCTGGTAGTGGCCAAAAGGCATTACTACAACTACCGTGTAAGACCATGTCGTCAACGGGCCCAAAACTTTTTTCCATGAATTAACATTGGGAAGAAAACTCTGTAAATCAGCAGATTTTCCCCTTTTTGAACGAAATCAAATACCCAGTGATAACACAAATCGCTTATTTAAATCCTAAAAGTTGTCAATCCATTACTTTGACTGGCCAAATGACAGTGCTAATGAAAGTAAGAAAACTAAAGATTAAAGAAAACTCTATAAATCAGCAGATATTCTTCTTTTTGAGCGAAATCAAATGCTCAGGGCTAACATTGGAAAATTGCTTATATAATAATTTGTTCCTAAAAGTGTCAAATCAAGTATCAAATTTGATAAAAGATTAATCTATAGTTATTTTCCTGCTCTATTAACTTGACTGAGCAGAGATCGGCCGTGACGCTGCGGTGGGGCAGCAAATTTGAGGCGGGGCTTAAGGAAACGCAAAAGTGCATGCTCCATGGTCCTAATTGCTGGAAGACCCCTAAAAGGTAGCGGCAGGTCATTTTGACTTCATGCGCCACTGAGCGACTTTCAAAGGAATGAACGGCCCTGCCTCCAACACTATCTATCCAATTATCCTTACACATCCTGAGGTTTGTGTGTCTTCTCACTCGACACATTGTATCAGGGGCCCCGAAGGAGCAGCTGGACAAATATTTTGTATTTAAAGGAGCAAGGCAGAGCAAGTGCTTTAAAGTGCTCTGTGGCATGGGAGTTGCTCACTGATACACCTCCTGGCCCTCAGCATTTGACACACTCTCTATCTTCAGAGGTGATTTTCTCTGCTGTGTTTAAGAGGCCAGTGGTGCTGATAACAAAGACTTGTGTTCACTGTCTGAGGATTATATTCAGGTCTGCACAAAAATCTCAGCGGCTGTAGGAAATTCCTATTATTAAAAAAAGGGTGAGAGGGAAGTACACCTGTTTTTTTGATTGACCAATGGAAATATTGTGTTTAACTTTTTAAGTTGTAGGTGCTTTGTTGATTTCTCATCACTTCAATGTTGCAGCACAGAGCCAAAAGACCAAATAAAGGAATTTCTCGCAGTGAGGACCCTACAGAGCATTATCACCTGAATCTGCAGCGCCTCTTGGCTTTACAGAGCTTTATCGTTTGAGCTAATTGTTTAGCTGTCTGGCTGTAATTGTATTGCTTTGGTTTACTCACCCCACAGCAGGCAGCTGTTTTCAGAGTGAACTATCTTACTATGCATTACCTGCCAAACACCAACCTGCAGACAGACTAAGTTAGAGACCATCGGGGGAACATAGCCGATTATAGAGAGCTGCAAGAATCGGTCCTAAAACCTGATGTGAGTTAACACTAATGGTTTCCTCTTCTCACAGACAATTGGTTTTTAATGGGTTTTTGGTTTAATGCCCGAATGAACCTGCACTATAGCTCTAATGGTCTTTGTTTAAGCAGGTCCACTTTTTGTTCTACATCATAAATACCCCACTTGTGACATTTGTTGGGAAAATACTGAATGTACTCTTCTAGTATCAGAGTAGCACATGATAACAAAGGCCCTATGTAGCTGTGTACGTAACCGGATGTATGAATACCTAAAAGAGCATCAGGACTGTTTTAGGCATGATAGCTATGTGACAACGATTAACATGATGATTCAGCCTCTATGGAGATAGACATATGACTGTCATGTTTATTGCTTACGCAGGCCTTAGCTAATCTGAACTAAACATTGTATACTGCTTTGAACCGGTATTCTGCCTATTGTGACTGTAACACCCTCTCTTGTATTGAAAGCATGTCAAGGACACTGTTCTGGGAACTATTTGTCCCACGCAGCTCTGTATGTGATGACTACTTCCATTCTTGCAAGGATAATAAATACATGTATCCTGATATTGGTGGTGATGTTAAAGTCATGCGACCTTGGTGTAGTTTGTTTACAAATGACAATAGCTATTTACTTCTGGTAAATGTATTTAAGCTTCAAAAATCGTAAAAGTGTAGTCAGTTTGTAAAGATGATCCTGCTGAACGAAACATAGAATGATCACAAACTTTTGTTTGCCATAGATCTTATTTTCTGCAAAAATGCAGGCGCAATGGTTACTCCTGGATTATGCCTGCCAGGTACTTTATCGATACAGAGCTCTTTTTAGCAGCTTAAAAGATGAATACATCTCTCAGTTGTTGGTGGAGACCAGAAACGGAGCTAAAAGAGAGACAATATTTGACTTGCATTAATCTGGTGGACATAAATAACTCATTGAGTCATAGTGTTTCTCAGAACACTCAAATCTACAGTGAGGTTTCTTCTTTGATGCAGTGTCTTGCATGGAGTTGGACACAGTACTGTTGCAAGTCTGAACATGAAATAAAAGTGAATTCCTGCAGCCTCTTCCACTACAAGGTCGACTGAAGTTCAGCCGCCATGTAAATAAGAGTGATTTTGTGTCAAGCGCAAGGGCATTTCAACCGTATGGAAGGTGTCACAGGAATCTGAACTTAGTTTCGTTATACTCTTTGAAACCAACCATGCACAGCCCATGTCATGAGGGACATCAGTCTTTACAGAGGATATGAGATATTTGCAGGGAAGATTCAATCAGGTCTCTAGTGGTTACATTTTTAGATTTTCTTGAGGGATAGGCTGCCTTAATTTGATATTTTCTTGTAAAATATCCAAATGATCTGGGACCTTTGTGACTATCTCCGGTCTCTCTCGCTCTTATATTGTTGTACAGTAATTAGCTCATGAAGTGTGTTTGTTTTTCACTTTCCTCGCAGGATTGTTGGTGGATTTGAGGCGCTTACAGCCATGGAGAATGTGGAGAGTGACCCCAAATCAGACAAACCAAAGGTAGGAATCGGTGACCTTTAAGGTCCAGATTGCCTTAGAAAATTAAAATCAAGAATACAATTAAAATGATAGTATATTCAAATGTAAATGAAATCTCCAAATGTTTTTCAGCACAGTACCATGACAGTATTTTGACCCTTATATGGATTGTTTCAAAAACAAGGTGCTAGTTAGAAATGCCAATGAGGATTTATTATACTATTCTATTGTTCATTTAAAAATATGCTTTAAAAACAAAACAAATACAGCAACAAATGTATAATATCGTCAGTCAGGACTTTATGTCTTCATCATTTAGATATTGGTATTATTAGGTCAAATTGACTAACATTTTAGATATTTGAATAATTTAATGATGCCCAGCATAAGTCCGGATGTCACGTAGAGCCGTGTCCTTTTTGGTTACACATTTTTGTTTGTTTGTTTTACAGTCGGAGATCAAGATCATAACTGCCACTGTGTTTGTGGATCCGTACGAAGAGGCTGACGCTCAGGTGATTATCTCTCTGTCTGCATATATAAACAATGCTGACTTTCCTGAATGCTTAACATCCGTTGTGAGTACTTGCAGTGCAGAGCGTTAAGGATTTGGATAGTGAAACATTTTGATGGTAGCAGATTTGAATTGAAATGGTGTGCAATCGTGTCGAACTCTGCAAGTACTTCTATCTGCACAGAGAAGGTCCAACAACCAAGAGAAACACATTTAGCTGTATATGAAATTAAATAAAGCAACTCGATCAATTTACACATAAATCCTCTAATAATAGTTGGAGCTGAAAAGATGATTTGACTCATCCATAAGCCGACAAAGAAAGTCACTGACTACTTTAATTGATTCATCGGTAAAGTAATTCACCGGGTTAAAAAGTAAGGAGATTTGGGTTTTTCTTTTCTTCCTGTCATTAACTGAATAGCTTTGGGTTTTTCACTTACAAAACAAGACATTTGCAGACATCACCTTGGACTGGGATGGATCCTTTTTCCAAACATTTTATACACCTTACATTTAATCCATTCTTTCATAATTTCATCCAGGAAATTATCTGCAGCCAATAAGTTATGTCCAATAGAACCTCAAACCTTGATTGATTATTTTTTCAAACATTGCCCTACATTAAATTGACTTAAAGGTCCCATGTCATGGCCATTTCCACTGATCATAATTCCATTGTTGATGTCTACTAAAATAGATTTATACTGTGCAATTTTCCAAACTCACATTGGTTTCGCATACAGCATCTCTGTAAACTACGTGTATTCACTCTCTCCACTAAACGGCTCGTTGCAGCTCTTGCCCCCCCCCCCCTCCCTGTGAGCCCAGTGTGCTCCGATTGGTCGGGACCAGTCGGGACGTTGTGAATCGCGCTGAGCTCCGTGGAGGTGTGATTTCCTTGTTTAGCGATACACAGCGAAACACAGCCAAACTCACCCTGAGCACACACAAAGTCACAGCCGAAGTAAAAACAATAAGTGTGGCTTGATATGGAGTAAGAAAAAGGTTGATAAACGCTGTGAGAATGGGTCTGCAGAGAGAATGGGTCTGTAGAGAGAATGGGTCTGCAGTGAGAATGGGTCTGCAGAGAGAATGGGTCTGCAGAGAGAATGGGTCTGCAGAGAGAATGGGTCTGCGGAGAGAATGGGTCTGCAGAGAGAATGGGTCTGCGGAGAGAATGGGTCTGCGGAGAGAATGGGTCTGCGGAGAGAATGGGTCTGCAGAGAGAACGGGTCTGCAGAGAGAACGGGTCTGCAGAGAGAACGGGTCTGCAGAGAGAACGGGTCTGCAGAGAGAATGGGTCTGCAGAGAGAATGGGTCTGCAGAGAGAACGGGTCTGCGGAGAGAACGGGTCTGCAGTGAGAACGGGTCTGCAGAGAGAACGGGTCTGCAGAGAGAACGGGTCTGCAGAGAGAACGGGTCTGCAGAGAGAACGGGTCTGCAGAGAGAACGGGTCTGCAGAGAGAACGGGTCTGCAGTGAGAACGGGTCTGCAGAGAGAACGGGTCTGCAGAGAGAACGGGTCTGCAGAGAGAACGGGTCTGCAGAGAGAATTTCCCAACTGTCTGTTATCAGCCTGCAGCCAGGGAGGAGAGATCAGCAGAGCTGCCTGCACTGAGTGTGTGAGGAAGTCCGTGGATTGGTCAATTTGGACCAATCAGCGGGGGCTTAACGTAACGGCTCCGCGGACGTAACGTAACGGCTCCACGGATTGGTCCATTTCGTTCCGGGTACGGATGACATCATGCGTACCCGGAAGAATCAAATGGACAATGACGTATCTCCAACGAGGCGTTTTGGGGAGGTATTTTCTGTGTTAGAGTTTTACTCGCTACAGGGTGTACTTTGAGGGTGTGTGACTCTGCACACCGTTTACATGCAGAAAAACCTTCATAACACACAAGGGGACGGGTACTAACCAGAAAAGCATGACATGGGACCTTTTAAAGGCATTGAATTCATCTAAAAATAAGTGCTTCATTGTTATTAAGTTGTCTTAAATAAATCAAACATTTAAAAAAAACTTGAGCATGCTAAGACATGGGAAGAATGGTTTCTGTGAATTGTTAACCATGAGTGGAACAACATAAAACTAAATAATTGGTCATATTGAACTGTTTGCCTCTGCCGCATCTTGCAAGACATTGTCAGAGTTTAGATCCAAGCGGTGGTAACCGTTAACCACATGTAACCGCTTTACATCCAACTCTTGACCTCGTTAGATCTTCTGTCACTGTCAAATGTTTTTAGTAAGACCATCTGAATCCACCTGAGGCTCGTTGTCCCACCTGTATTCGTAACAATGATGCACAGTGCAAGTGCCAAAGTGGAAGTAACCGTTGATGAGCATAAAGTCCTGTGAGCAGATTTATTTGATTTAAAATATGATTTCAGATCGCAGCAGAGCGAGCGCAGGAGCTGCAGAAGCAGGAGGACGAGATGGAGCAGACCAGCATCGCCCGGAAGAAAGCCAAGGGGGAAGAGGCGCCGAAGACCTTCAAAGCGGGTGTGGGGAAATACATCAACCCTGCCACCACGTAAGGACACACATGCATCAGAGTTCCCGTTAGAATAGGTTTTCGCCGGTCAACATGTCCGTTAAAGTTTAAATCTTCCGGACAAAATTTGAAAAGTGCCGGTCAAAGGTCTTCTTTGTTATTTATTGAGCTTTAAAACAAATTGATATGATTCGATATTAAACAAACTAATTATAGTAGATTTAGATTAACTACATTATTCAAAAGTGTACAGTAATTTACAATAACACAGGAATAATAAACGGAGCGCTCTCTCCCTCCTGACAGCCCGTCAGTATCATGCAGCTCGCGGATCAGTAATGAGTGACCCGACAGTAAAACTAAACACATCTATAACTAGTTTAGGTAGTTTGAGAGGTAATTAAAATAGCTATGTGTGATATTCTAACCTGAAGTGTGTGTTTTGTTCCGCTCACCCGCTGCATGTGATCATGCAGAGCTGCGTGTCGACTCGTCAGCAGCAGCAGATCTCTCTCTCCCGTCAGATTAGACTTCACTCGCGTTTATGTCCCTATCGATCAGATCCAGCTAGTTCTAGCTAATGATATGACTACCTGCTTATTAAAAGACACCTAAACAATTAGCGTCACTATGCAACCGGGTGAGGCCGCAAAGTATAGCGCAGTGCCCACCGGAACCCCGAGGCATTACCAACACAATTACCAACACAATCAACCCATACAGGACATCTCTTTCTTTATTAAGTGTTAGACATTAGAATGGACTATTCTTGTCTGTCACATACTCTTTTGTCTGTCACATAAGTGGCGCAAGTTGCGCAACAGATGCGGTATTGCGCTAAGGGGAAATTATTTTGACTGGACACTTTGACCGGAGAGATTTAGATTTGCCGGTCTTCAGCATATTTTACCGGTCATAGTCCGGTAATTACCGGCTAACGGGAACTCTGACATGCATACTGATTTACTATTCACCAAACTGTACTCTGCTCCTGCTTTAGTAAGCATCGCCGCGATGTGTGGAAAATATAAGCAAAAAACAGAAGAATATTTGGATGATAAAACATTATGATTACAAAGTGACACAGAGCCATTAGAAACAGAATGTGAACAATTTCCAATTAAGTAGAATAGTATACATTTCCCCCAATGGGGATGTTTATTGTCTGTGTTTTTGTGATTTAACAACATAAGCATCATACTTCCGTAACATAGTGGCATTAATGTAACGCTTCTTCTTTTAGCTAGGGCTCCATCATATTGTAGGTTGGAAATCTAAGCGGTTGACCAATCACAACAGAGCCGGCCAGCTAACCAATCAGAGCAGACTGGGCTCTGGTTTCAGACAGAGAGTGAAAAGAGGTGCTGCAGCACAGGCAGTGTGAGAAACATAAAGAGCTTTTTGAACATTAAAGCCTGGAGACATGTCACAGTAGAGACACTATATACAAATATGAAGCTGAAAAAGTAATAATAGGGCCCCTTTAAAAATATAAGTCTGTAACAGCTGTTTTGGGCAGTGCACTTGGAATTTCTTTGTTCAAAATCATCTTGATCAAATATGATGAAGAGATAGAATCATTATGTTCTCACTTTTAAATCCCTATAGCTGCATTTCAAGGAAGGAAGAATATTTTAAAAATAATATATGCACATGTTTCATATAAGTATCTTTACATAATGTCTAACCGTGTAGCGTGAGTGGTAATATTGAAATGACTGTCGTTATGCAGAGCGAGGGTACATTAACTGAACCTGAAATGCCAAAGAAGGCATTAGAGATAATTATGCTCATAGCTTTCACTCTTTTATGGTGTTTTATCTTCAGATCTTCTTCTTCTTATCCTTCCCCTGTCATCACATCGTATTCACATGAACACAGAGTATGTCAGTATAATGCTCCCAAATGACAGCCTGTCTATTCTCCCCAGACAGTTAAACATGGCATATGGGGTGTTTCAGCACTCATTTTGGGGCTTTTCAGGGCTTTGTCAGCAGTGAGATGTTTTTCATTTATTCATTTAAGATAATAGAGCCTCATTCATCCCCAGGAAAATGCAAATGTAAAAGATATGTATGTATGTACAGAGTTATGTTTTGTATGGAGTTGTATATATTGTATGTATGTAAGAGCATATGTATGAATGTATTTCCAGAATAATTCTGAAAGGTAAGAAAGAAAAGTGAAAAGGAATAGTACGGTGGCCGACAGGGGCAAACGTGCTCTAATGGCCCAAAATAATTACATCAGGAGAAATGCATTGCACTTTCAAAAACGATGCACATATAGAAAACACAAATGTGCCAAAACGCACGCATGTGAAGAAACATCTTCACCAACTTGACACCACATGTGCAGCGTTTACTAAAAGTGCAGTAGAAAAAAAAAAGTTGCAAATATAAAACGCTGTAAGAAACTATAAACACAACAGAACTGGGGACACTAAAAAGTGACGCACACAGCTGGACCGGAGCGCTTGTTGACGTTCGGGGATTAGAAAGTTAGCAAACAATCCCTGTCACTGGTAAATGAACTAATATGTGCATTTAATTGGCTTATTTTAACAATGTGATCGCATGATACCTTCTGATATTTTTGCAGTAATTATTATTAATAATTAAAGTATTAATATAAGCTAGCTAGCTAACGCAGCTAATCTAGTCATTTCAAAAATACAGAAAAAACCCTACTAACAATTATTAAACAGACTAACGGAGCGTCCACACAGCAGCGTGCGTTGACGCTTGGAGGTGGGCGTGTCTGAAGCTTGGGGATTTTTTGCGAGCAACGCGACCAACAACCAATCACATGAATCTCCCGCCCCCGACATACAAAGCAATAGCAATGTTAAAACGAAGTAAACTGGATATAAAATCCCCAAACAGGAGAAAACCTACCAGTTTCACCCACTGTCTCTGCCTCCTCCCTCCATGCCTGGCTCCTCTGGTTTGTATCCCGGTAGATGAACAGAGACTGATCATACAGCACCGGGTGATTCACTACCGCTATAATGAATTTTCCCTCCATTTTTTGAATATGAGGAAATGACCTGCGTAGTCTCTCCCAGCATACACGCGGTCTGATTGGCTAGCGATTGTACTGGCAGATTTGCATAAACGGGATTTCATTGGCTGACGCCTCCGTCGAGGCGTCAAAAGTTGAACATTGCTCAACTTTTGAAGCCAGCAACGCGAGCAACGCTCCACGTCGCTTCCCAAAATGCAGTTCGGCTAAAAGTGACGTCACCCCATTCAAAGTGAATGGGCAGAAGCGTTGGAAGCTTCAACGCACACCGCTGTGTGTCCCCAAATGTCAAGAAATGCTCTGATCTGCGCTTGTTCCAGCTGTGTGAAGTTTCTTCATTTGCATGTTTTTGAAATAGAAATGTTGACTTTTTTTCTAATGTAAGTGTGTTAGGTTGTTGTAGTGTGTTTGCCCGTTGGCCAATGTAAAGAAGAGACACGCAAATGCTAGATAAAAACAGCTGATTGTGATATTCTTCTCCCTCAGAAAACGACCGGCTGCTGTAGATGAAAGCGGGCCGTCCACCAGCGGAGCGGCGCCTAAAAAGTCCAAGGGCAAGACCAACCTCGGAGACTTTAGCTCCTGGTAGCACCGAAACATTTAGCATTCACCAGTCTGGATTCTG
Source organism: Gymnodraco acuticeps (assembly GCF_902827175.1). Taxonomy (NCBI): domain Eukaryota; kingdom Metazoa; phylum Chordata; class Actinopteri; order Perciformes; family Bathydraconidae; genus Gymnodraco; species Gymnodraco acuticeps. The sequence continues at coordinate 1,631,447 of NW_022990125.1, read as the reverse complement.
ACTGGTCGGGTTGAGCGCAACACAATTATTGTCATTTATACATTTGTCTCTCTACATTTGTCATGTGAAACGATTAAAGTTACTTTTTACAAAGATGGTGACGTTATCTAATTGTTCACCTCTCCCTTTGAAGACACTGTGGCTGTTGTTTTTAAGACAATGTATTGACATCTGCGATAAAAAAAAAGAGCAGTATAAAGATTTATCTGCACTTATCAAAAGGAAAATCAATATCGTAAGCAACAAATCTCATCTTTAACATTCATGATAGTCTAATCAATAATTGGGCTAAAACCTGACTGATATCCGTTTGTCCTGCACAGTTTAATCACTGCAACGAGAACTTGTGAACATGATTAACTCCTGACACCTCAGTTCGTTTTCTGGTGAAGAATGACGACATGCAGGCGTTTTCAGAGACGCTTTGGCTCAACTTGAGCCCATGTGTTTTAGTGGATTTGCTCTGTCACGTTTCTATAATCATTCAGCAAAAGATTTGTACTTCTTGAGTCAAAGCCAAGGTGTCCCACACATAAAAATAACGAGCCTGGTCCCTTTGTTATATCCACACTTTTGGTTTGGTTATTTAGGACACACACAACATCGCTTAGTTTAAGTGTGAGCTGAGAATGCTATTAATTGAAACGATGGCATGCAGTCAAGGCTCCGGTTTTCATTGTTAGATGTATAGTCACGTCAGTACAGACATTTGCATCATGGGATTTGAAGGAAGGTAATTTCACAATGTTACACAGCAATTGTTTTTGCATCATATGCAAGAATTGTTTTTGATCTGTAAAATGTACAGGCAATACAATTCACTAGGTAAACCAGAGACATTTTCTGACTGATTGTTTTCAGGTTTCTAATAATGTGTATATATATATATAGACTTAAATGCCTAAACAACTATAAAATGGCTAAATCATTTTTGTTATCTGCTTATTCAATCTCTCTTTATTCCCCGCTTGCTCTTTGTGATCACCTTCACTGTTGTCAAACAGTCAAACACGATAATTGTGTCACCTACATACATTTCATATCTGATGATCTAGACACTGAATGAAGGTAAACACCTATTTTTCCCCAATTGCTACATGGAACAGAAGTTCCCCTTCACTATTGGTCTCTGTTGTCAATGGACACAGAGTGGGGAGCTTCCAAATGTTTGCTTAAATTGAGGTGTTTATGTTTTACCAGCAGCTACATTACATGTAATTTGTTAGACGCTTTTATCCAAAGCGACTTACATACATTCAGTACTGTGGACAATCCCCACAGGAGCCATTTGGGGTGAAGTGTCTTGCCCAGGGACACACCGACATGCTGACTGCAGTGGGACTCGAACTTGCTATCCCCTGATTCGAAGGCTAGCACACTACCCAGTACACTGAGCCACAGCCTCCCTCAAAAAATATCAGCTACATCAGTAGATATCTATTTCATTGGGTCTGTTTATGTACTGTTTGTCTATTGGAAGAGCAAACTGTGGTCCCATGGGAAGTCTTACAAGCCCTCAGTATCATACACTTCTAAAACTGCCACAATGGACATGAGGTACATTTTCAGACATCCCCTTGTTGCTTTCTATTCCCTATAAATGTTTCCCAGCAACACCTGTTTTGAGAAGCAAATATAAAAGCCTTCATGCTCTGAGACGGGTAATTGCATGAATCTGTGGGATCATTACTTTTAGGATCACTGTGACACGGTGATAGCACCCTTGTCTCACATAATTTATTGGATGCATTGTAAGAGAATATTTTAATCTGATCTTGATTATAGAGTTTCTTATTGTTTCTTAGAATCTGTGATACTGCAAACATCTGTTTGTAAGTATCAGTCAAAAACTCCTCTGTAGGTTGAGGTCACAGGTCAAATGCTTCTCCTATATCCGTGGGGGAAGGGTCCAGGCCTGCCTGCATTTCCTTGAGACAAGCAGTTTATTGTCTCCCATCTGCTATTGATTAGGTAAACGTGGGCTTCTGTGAGCCCGCCTCTCCTCATGTTGATGCGTGTTGGGTCTTTTCGGGGGCAGAGATGATTTGGTGGAAGCACAGGAGAGTGTGAAACCAAGTGACCTCCCGGCCGTATTTGTTGTACTGTGTTCAATAAACTCTCAGTGCTTTGGCTAACGACGTTCCAGACTCCTTCATTCTACCTCAACATTGCAACAACAGAAGTTTAACTTCACATGCATGGTTATTGCCTTAATGCTGCTCCACTCAAGCCTAATTATTTAGCTGTGCTCTTGGCTACAGTTGCCAAGCTGTGGGCTTCTACCTGAATGAAGTCACCCTCGAGGGTCCTCGGTGTCTCTCCCCTGCCTGAGCAAGGGAAAGCTTTGTGAGAACAGGCGATGGAAAAATGAAGTCGGTGCCCTCTAAAGCTAAGGTTCCAGACCTACATCATTATCCCACATGGAGTGCTAAAAGTGATTTGTGGTGTGATGGTAATGTTGAGTGGCTTTCACAACTGCCAAGTCAACACAGAGGCATAACATCATATCCAGCAGGATAGTCCCAAAATTATTAAATAATTGAGCTCTGGGGATCCGTCTTTATTTAACCTGCCTCTATTATGGCCCTGGGTCAACAACTCAGAACATGTTTTAAATGTTAAAGTAAAGTCTTGGCCTTTGAAACATGTGTTTGTTTTCCTCCAATCAGAGGTGAGTTTATAACGTATGCCCTGTTGTACACCAAGAAGAAGCTACACTGGACTTTTTTTGTTCTGTTTTTAAAGTGTGATTGTTTGAGACGTTTATCCATAGTCAGTGTATTTTGTAAAGTAGATCATTGCCACATCGCAGAAGCAGGCAGGATAGCCAACTCTAAAGCGAAGAAATGTTATCTGTGGACTCCGGGGGCAGTAGCGGAACTTATTTTAGGCACCTAAAAGAAAGCCCATCCTTAAAAAATACATGTCAGTTTAATGTACACCATAATTAGAATATTGTCCCCGCTCTACATTGCTGTGAGACAGCTCTCACTGAAAGGGAACTCAAGCAGCCTCTTGCAAAAGCCACCAGAATCGACGACTGACAAAAGAGTAACACTTCCTCTCAGAGTTGCTGGCCGACAGTAGTTTGGATCAATTTGTTTGTTTCTGTTTTTGTTTAACTTTGAAACACCACATTCAGACACTAACTAATAAACTAACTTGCTGTGGTAGTTAGGACTCAGTAAATGAATGTTGTTTCAAAGGAATCTGAAGCATTAACATCACTTTGTTGGCGTCTAGAAGCCAGCGATGCTAATATATTAGTAAGCTATAGCGAGTGGGTGAAGTAATGAAAATACATAATGATAGAGGTGATAAAAGTCTTAATATCAACATTTTGCTCAGATATATTATACAATTGCATTAGAAAAACGATGTGACTGAAAATAACATGAAATCAATTGTAAAATTCTGCCATTGAATGTTCCATCTAACAAATTAAAGCTTTAGCGCAAGTTCAATAAGGAAGACCTAACATGAGTCACTTACACGTCACTCTATGGCTCCCTTCCCCCCTCATTAAATACGAGGGCGTCACCCCTCAGCAGCCAATCGCTGCACATGCTAAATTCCTTAAATGCCTGCTCTTCCTCCCTGTCAGTTGTCATTGCAGATGATCACACGCAACCCGCCTCCACCCCTCTCGCCTCCCGTCTCCTTCAGGACAAAGCTAAACCTTCCTCCTTCAGACCGGTCTCACCTACTCATCACCACCACCAGTGTCTAGACCCCGGGGATTTCATCGGAGCGGTTCTTTCCCTCCTGAATGATTATCCTGCAAACCGGGGCCTAATCGCCAAACACCATTACATTCTCCTGTTGTATTATCGTGGCAATCATTTCATTCATATGACGTGTAAGCCAGTGCTGGAATTGGGCCGGTACTCACCGGTACGCAGTACCGGCACTTCTGGTTCTGACCCATGGAGTACCGGCACTTCTTGCTCAGTACCGGCATGCTGGCGGTACTCCGGTACTCATGCACCGTGCCAGTACTCAACACTCTCCCGCCGTTCTTATTATACATCCATATATATATATACAGCCGCCCGGTACTCAGTAGATGCGTCATGAGGTGCCGAACGGACATTCTCATCGCTCTAACCGGAGTTTCACAGCGGCTGTCAGCTGTTTACTCCTGTCATTCAAACAGAACGTGCTGGAGAGGGGGCGGGGCTTATCTTCTCCATGTAAATACTGTGGTGGAAACGACTATGTCAAAATTAACCTATTTGACCGTGATTTAATAGTAATACACGTTTCAAAATAATATTAATAATAATGCCGAAGTAACAACATACTGAAAACTGTTAGTAAAACCATGTTTTAATGCTTTACAATTTACAAACCTAGATGCACGTGTGTTGTGTTTATGCAGTGCAACTCCCACCCAGTGGGTGGCTATGTAGAGTGATAGAACAGAGCAGGCACGCCCCCGAGAGAAGGAAAGCAAGTCATGTCACAAATTAGCATTTCTAAAATGTTAGCGTGGATTAATAAAAGTGCAAAAAGACAGCGGTTGTCGCCGGAAGAAACTTCAAATACAGAGAATGCTGTGCCTGTGTTGGAAATTGTGTCTGATGGGGAGCTTTCTTTGGTTGATCCTCCTGCTCCAAGTTCTAGTGCATTAGCATTAGCACTAGCTCCGCCGCCTCCTCCAGAGCCTCTAAAGTTAGCTGCTGCTGGCGCAACTGCCACCACCAACACCGGGCAAAGCGATGCACCTGACTGCTGGACAACGGACCAGGTGCAATATTTTTGCAAGACCAATGCATGGCTCCTTCTTAAAGATAAGAAGCTAGGATGTCGGATATGCAGAGATGTCAAATCTTTGGGAATACACACTGGACAAGGACTGAAACTGTCAACTGAATGGGGTGAGTGTGCAGTGTCTCATTTCGGTGTTGACAAGGGCAAACAACAAGCTAGTCTGAGAAAAAAAATCAAAGAACATAAAGAATCACAAGCCCATGTAAAAGCTGCTGACATCCTTACATCTGCTTCACGTGAAACTATTCAACATCAAGTGCAGTCTATGCATACATCTGAATTAGACACCACTATCAGAGTTTTTCGAACGGCATATCAAATTGGCAAACATAGCCGGCCATTCACAGACATGCCAATTGATTTGAATGTACAGAAACTGAATGGGCTGAACGTGGGCAGGGTTTTGCACTCCAATAAAACCTGTGGCGAAATCATCGACCACATAGCTCATGAGCTGAAGAAAAAAATGGCAAAAGACATTACAGAAAACCAAAGAAAACTCTGTGTTTTGGTCGATGAATCTACCACTATTAGTGGTAAAACGGTGCTTGTTGTGTGTCTACGCTCAGCATTAGCTGATGCTGAGCCCGAAACGTTTTTTTTGGGAGCTGATCGAGTTGGATGGAACAACGGCTGATGACATCACAAAGGCGTTAATGGAGTGTCTTGGAAGAGATTTTAACGAGGACTTTTTAGGTCAGTGTTTCGTTTCTTTTGCATGTGATGGGGCTTCAGTCATGCTAGGGAAGAGAACAGGCGTTGCTACCCAGTTGTGTAGTAAATTCCCAAGCCTGTTTGTGTGGCACTGCTCCAATCATCGTCTAGAGCTGGCAGTTGGGGATGTGGTCAAGGAGGTCTCAGGGCTCAATCATTTCCAGATCTTTTTTGACAAACTCTATTCCTTGTTCCATGCCTCCCCCAAAAATCAGAGGCAGTTAGCGCAGTGTGCGCAAGCAGTCGGACAGCGTCTCCTGGTGATAGGGCGTGTTTTGTCCATCCGCTGGGTGGCTTCAAGTGAAAGGAGCGTCAGAGCAGTCTGGGAAAACTACCGAGTGCTTCATGATCACTTCACAAATGCTGCAAACGACACGAGCAGGGATTCCAGAGACAGAGCAAAGTACAAGGGCCTGGATGATGTGCTCACATCTGCAACGTTTGTCAGCAATCTGGGACTGATGTACGATGCGCTCACAGAGCTCAGCGACCTCTCTCGGCAACTCCAAAAAAGAGAGATGACACTGCCTACAGCAGATAGGCTCTTAACTCGAGAAATACGAGTTTTTGAATCCATGGTCACCATGCCTGGCCCACTCATGACTACAGTTCATACAGCTTTAGCTGAGAAGTCCTTCAAGGGTGTTGCCCTGCGTGAGAATGGCAGGCTTGTACAGATTCATGCAGGTCAGTTTTTCCGCAGTATGGTAGAGAATCTGAGACACAGAATGACTTCCACAACCTCCTCTCATGTCAGCACAAGAGAAATCCCATTACATGGCCGGGAGGCCCGGGACAATCAGCTAATCCAGGACATGAAAGTTATCCATCCTGGAAGTTGGCCTGAAGAGGAGTTAGACGTACAGTATGGGGACGTAGAGGTGCTACGTTTGTGCGAAGTGCTGAAAGTGGACAGAAGAGAGACTGTTCAGGGCTTTCGCGAATACAAGGAAACCAGGGCATCTCGTACACCTGCTGCCATGGAGCCTCTACTGAAAGCAGTCCGAACCATCGCTGTCTCCACTAGTGAGTGTGAGCGGGCATTCAGCTGCATGAACGATATCCTTACTGCAAAAAGGAATGCTCTCTCTGTCAGCCGACTGTCCAGCCTGGTTTTCATTAAATGTAATGGACCATCACTAGGACAGTTCAATCCGGAACAGTATGTGAGGTCCTGGCTGGCAAAGGGAAGGAGAAGTGCTGATGAAAGAGCCTGTCCTGCTCCAGCCCCTGATACTGATGTCCCCAAGGCCTTCTGGAGCCTTTTCTAACAATGTGAAGTATATTGCAAAGCAGCTCACCCAGTGAGAAGACTTTTGGCATAATGTGCCGATTTGTACAGATCCTGGAGATAGAAGGACTTCAGACCAACCAGGGAGTTATCTGATCAGCTTGGTGTTCAATGTAACTCTTTACCATGGCTCAGACTTTGTTACTTGCAGTTACAGTTTCTCATTTTCGATTGTGCACATTTTGCATTTGTTTTTACATGTTCTTTGTTCATGCTCTTTATCATTTTTCTGAGTTGGAAAGTTAGATTGCATCATAGTTTACTTTATACATATTTGTATTCTTCAGTGGTGAAGTATATTGCAAAGCAGCTCAGCCATGTGAGAAGACTTTTGGCACTTTTTCGTTTTCTGAGTTGGAAAGTTAGATTGCATTCAAAATGTACAGAAATACTTAATTTTGTTAAAGCTTTTTATAAAAAATGCTTCTGACCAGAGCTTTGTTTCCTTGTCATTAATGTTGAACACCACCAGAGGGGCTCTCACCTGAAAGGTCTCTGCTTCATGTGTCTTCAGCAGAAGATCTAGACTTTGATTGCTATATTTTCAGTTAATATTGACCTTACTGAGCTTTAGCCATATCCGCTGCCTATCATAAAAAATGTTAAGTACAGTGAACCTTTCTAAAATATACAGTAGTAAAGAGACAAACCCACCAGCATTATAGTAGCCAAATTCTTGTTTGTGGGCTGTATATATAAAATTGACTTGAAAAAGTTGCTGATTTTAGAGTACTGGCACCTTTTTCATTCCAATTCAAGCACTGGTGTAAGCAATAAATATGTAATTCTTACATCACGTCTCTCCGGTTTGAACTACAAATGTGACAAATAACAAAGTATCAGCTCACTCTTCATGGTATGTGTTATCTATGTTAGCTTCTGGGCTACATATATTGTCCTTTATTTATCCTTTACAAATGAATAAGACTATTGAACATTTTGGCAACAAGGTGGCTATAATCTGAACTTTTAATAAAATATTAAATTGGTATCATTCCATTGTTTCATTCGTCCACAGAAAGAAATCTGCTAAATCAAGGTCTGTACGAATAGATTTCCCCTCCAATACATTTGCCAGCAATTTTTTTCCAGAAAATCAGTGCTCTGGGTGAGACAGTCTTTAGTTTGGTTTTATTCCTTGTCGAAATATAAATGTGCTTTTCAACAAAGCCTTATTTTCACCTAACAAAAGTTGTCAAATATTTGAATAAATAGATTCTTGTCTAAAACAAAGTTTGATTAACAAAGTCCCAGTTTACATTAGAAAATATCTGATTGAGTAATAAGTAAACAAGCCTCTGATCAGGAAGTCAATAATGATATTTTCTATAGCAGCCTTTGAGTAAACACTACATTTTTCACCATTTTCATTTAGCTTTTACTGCCAGCTTTAAACATTGATTTTTCACAATGAAAAACATAATTCCACTTGTTTGTTTGGTCCAAAGCACCACCTGGCTTTTATAGAGATATGTTCCCTTCAGCTCCCAAATAAACATCCAACCTTTAGCAGCACCTGAGGAACCATCTGTCAACACCAGTGTTCGGGTCTTTTTATACCTCTCCTTTTTATAAACAATATAACCTTTGAGCTGTCCCTCTGTTTCCATTTCAAAAAAGTTGAATTCTCCATTTTACATGCAACACCATTTTATTGGAAGTGAAAGTGTTTTCAGAGCAAAATAAATCACTTGGTACTTTTTAAGACAAGGATATGAATCACCCATCCTGGAAAAAGAGCTAAAGCGTGAGTCTAACACTCCCTTCCTCTCTGCACCACGGCAGAGGGCAAAGGGTTGATTTGAGCTACATACCGGCTGAAGCATTTTAATCTGAAACATTTATGATGTTACACAGTCCAGAGAGATGTTAAAGTGAGCCACAGGAACTCCACTACCAAGAAACCTATACAGACTCTTTAGTGGATTAGGTGCTTGTGTCAAATCTTAACAGCTTTTGAATATCATTTAATGAAACATGAAAACTGATTTAATTCTGCGTGTCTGCAGTGATAATAGTGTATTTCTGATAAAGGACACAAATATAGCGCCACAAGCTGTAAATAACTACAAATTCTAATTTCAATACTTTGTGTGTGTGTGCGTGTAAGTGTGTGTGTGCATTTCAGAGTTAGTACACTGAAAAACTGAAACATTGACTTTAATTAAATATATAACGTCAACAGATTTCACATAACTGTATTAGATTAGTTGAAAGCAGTATTTTGAGTTTAAATACAAAAATATTAATATTATTGCTTTCAACTAACTTAATACAGTTATCTGAAATGTGTTCAATATCTCTTTATTAGTTTATAAAGGACACTTAATAAACAAGACTTTACATACTATCAGCAAAACAAACAAGACAGAAAAATAAAAAAAGAAGAAAATAAAAATAAAAACACAGCCCAAATAATATTCAAGTGTCTTCATTCATGTTGTAGACCATTATGCTCCAGGAAGTCGTAAAAGGTTTTCCAGATTTCCCAAAACCTATCCAGTTCGTTTTTAAGGAAAAAACGTATCCTTTCAAGAGTGAGGTAGAAAGTCATCCCTTTCAGCCATTGAGAAAGTCCACAGGTTGATGGTTCCTTCCATGTGCGAGCTATGCACCGTTTAGCCTCCAAAAAGCAAGCATTGAGCAGAAACCTTACATTCTTGGAAGTTACAAAGTCATGAGGGTATATATTCAGGATACACAATTTAGGATCAAAAGGTACCTCTTTACCAATAACCACCGTGATCAGCGACCCCTTCACGTTGTTACATTTAAAGCATGTATCAGGAATATTAGGATTAAAGTGGTGCCACCTAGTAATTTACTGTCTGGTTAGCCATTTATACTGTAGTCATTTGGAGTGTGTGTTCGTTGTTTGAGTTTGAGCCAAGAAGCAAGCCTTTGACCATTCCTCCTGTGTTATCATTTATTTTAAGTCCAACTTCCAGGCCTGAAAGATATTGTTTGAGGATTATTTACATTCATTTGTAAACAGATTGTATAATAAGGATACTTTACCCCTGGCTTCTTCATGTTTCAAAATGATGTTTTCTAAAGTGGACAGAGGGGGAAGTTCTAAGCTGCCCTGGACCTTATAAAACTCCGGAGTTGGAGATATTTGAAAAAGTGCTTTGCAGGAATTCCACATGTGGTTCTAAGCTCTTCAAATGACATAAATGTAGCTTCTTTATAAATGTCAGACACCTTAGCAATACCTTTGGTAGACCAGATTTTAAAGCCTGGATCTGCCCTGCCTGGACGAAATCCATCATTACCAAAAATTGGGATAGAGTCTGTATCTAAGTATTTCAGAACACTGTGCCAAACCACAATTGTGTTTTTGAGAAAGGGGTTCCTTGTCTGTTTAATTAACTTTGTTTTATTTGCTGAGTAAAAATAAAGGTTTATGGGGACAGCAAGTGACAGGGATTCCATTGTGACCCATGCAGGAGGGTGCTCCTTCACAAAATAAAACGGTCCCGCCCTAATTTGAGCCGCCCAATAATACCAGGTGAGATTCGGTAATTGTAGTCCACCTCTATCGTATTGGCAAATATAACAAAGAGAGCCTAAGTCTTGGGCGTTTATTGTTCCAAATGAAGTTTGAAAAAGTTTTCTTTAACAGTTTAAAAAAGGAAGATGGTGGGGAAAGTGGAATTGATTGGAAAAGGTATAAGAATTTGGGTAAAATTGTCATTTTGAGAACGCTGATGCGTCCAATCAATGAGATGGGTAATTTAGTCCATCTATTTATCAGCTGTATAATTGCATCTGTGAGCTGGTTGTAATAAACTGGGATAATTTCGTTAATAATTGGGGTGATTTTTACACCCAGATAGGTAAATAGGAGTCGTACCCAACTTAAAAATCTACCCCCAATGCCGAACCTCTCCAGAACCTGAAATAAGTACTGCCATTCTACCCTGTCGAAGGCCTTCTCTGCGTCCAACGACAAAATAGCATTGTCAGGACAAACAGATTTCTCAAAGAGAACATTGAGCACCCTCCTTACATTGTGAAAGCCCTGCCTTCCCTGTACAAATCCATTCTGGTCAGAATGAACCATTTAGGTAAAATTGGCTCCAATCTTTTAGCTAGTACTTTACATAAGATTTTAAGGTCATTATTAAGAAGGGATATTGGTCTATAAGATCCACACTGTGTTGAAGGTTTTCCAGGTTTTAATAATAGTGTAATCAATGCATTATTTAGTGAAGGAGGAAGGGATCCCCCATCAAATGATTGTTCATACATTTTGAGCAGTGGTGGGATCAGTTTAGCCTTAAAAATCTTATATATTTCAATTGGAATCCCACCGGGTCCAGGTGTTTTCCCTCCTTTTAAGCTGGCTATAGCTTCAGATAGTTCTTCAACCCCAAGATTAAGTTCCAACAAGCCCATGGATTCGCTATTTAGCAGCATTAAGTCTAGTGAATCAAGACATTTCCTTTGATTATTTGGGGCTGAATCTGATCGTTCAGAACTATGTAAGTCTTGGTAGAAGTCCTGAAAAGTATCATTGATTTATTTTGGGTCAGATGTAACTGCCCCTTTATTTGTCTCAATTGAGTTTATCGCTTTCTCTGATTGCAATTATTTAATACGCAAGGCTAAAAGTTTACCAGCCTTCTCACCTTGTTCAAAGTAAGACTGCCTTAATTTCATCAAACTATAAGTTGCTTTGTTTGCAGACAAAACATTATATTTGGCTCTTTTTTTGTGAAGCTCTGTATTAAGCTGACGGCAGGGATTTTGGAAAATATGGGTCTCAAGTTCTTTAATGCATTTTTTGAGTTCTTCCATTTCCTGTCTGTGAGATTTATTTTTAAAATTAGTATAACTTATCATTTGACCTCTTAGAAATGCTTTAAATGCTTCCCATCTCACACTTGCAGAAGTCTGATCAGTATTAATTTGTGCTCCAATAAAACGTATACATTTGGGATCTCTAAGCCAAGTTGTTTGTAGATGCCACCTTGGAAAATGGGGTACAATATTTGCGAATCTAAAAAGAGAAATGAAATGGAAGCATGGTCTGAGATTATTATGCTATCATACCAACAACTTTGAATTTTGGAGATTAAATCAGATGACATTAAATAATAATCGATTCTAGAGAAAGTCTGATAGGTACTGGAGTAGCAAGAAAACGTTAGCTGATCAGGGTGTTTACTTCTCCACACATCCACCAAATTAAAGTCCTTCATGCATTGAAGTAACTCTAATCGTGTCTGAGGGTGTAAGGTATCTGTCCCGGTAGATCTGTCTCGACCTGGTTGAAGCACACAATTAAAATCTACACTTATGATGAGATAGCCAGGCAGAGCAGCCAGCGTTAGGAAAAGGTGTCTGAAAAAACCTGGGTTATCATTGTTCGGTCCATAAACATTCACCAATCACCAGATTTAGTCTTATTGAAAGGATTTCACATTGGATTACCAAATACAATAATTGGATTACCAATTACATATCTACCAAATGTGTCTTCAATGACATTAATAAGATGAAAAGGCACAGATTTATGAATTAGGGTGATTATTCCCAGAGAGTGTGAACTAAGAGATGCTGAAAACACCTGACCGGACCATCTCCTCTTTACCCTGACCACATCTACAGCAGTCAGATGCGTCTCCTGGAGAACAACTATTTGGGCTTTTGATTGCCATATCCTACTCAGGACTTGCTTTAGTTTGACAAGTTTGTTAAGTCCCCTTACATTCCAGGAGGAACACTTGATTTCAGATAACATACAAATAGATCACAACAGTCATGTCAGTCCGCTGCTAAAAGAACACAACATAGCAATAAGGGAACAAAATAAAGGGCAAACACGTCCGTTAAGAACACATGGAAGACTAAACACATACCCGAGTGTAATTCCCCAACTGAAATACACCACAGTACGCACACATCCCAAGGAGCCCAAAAAAGAGCCCAACCATGGAGCTTTGCTGGTCCTCCCGCGCCATCGTCCTGGTGAGGAACAGCCTATGACGACCAGAACGAAGCCCCCCCTCCTTAATCAGCATTATAAACTATCACAACCGAAACAACATGACCTTTTTCAAAACTAGTTTAACCAACAGAAAAACATACCACAGTCCGAAGCAAGTTCAGTAATGTACACATTGTGTTGGTAAAGTACAGTTACCGTTAATCCCCACTGCACGTTCATGTCACGTGCATTATACTGTGTATACCTGCTGAGGCCAGTTGATATCCAAAAAAGTGGTTTTAGAACTGCAGATTTATTTGTTCCTATTTTCCCGAGTGTTACCGCGTAGTTCTTGCACAAACCTCTCCGCCGCCGCTGCCGTGTCGAAAACGTGGCGTTTTCTATTGTGTGTTATTAGGAGTTGAGCCGGGTGAACAATCCCGTAACGCAGGTCGGAGATGGAGAGGTGTGACATTTGATCAGGTAATGCATTTTGATCAGCATGTTAAATCACTGACCCGTACATGCTTTTTCCATCTCAGAAATATTGCAAAGCTCAGGTCTGTTGTGTCATTAGCGCAGCTTGAAATGATCATTCATTGTTTTATATCATCCCGGCTGGATTATTGTAACTCCATTTTCACGTGTCTCAGCAAATCATCTCTCAACCGAGAGAAGCACTTTGTGAAATCTATTTCTGTGAAAGGTGCTATAATAAATAAACTTTTTATTATTATTATTATTATTACATAATAAATATAGATATAATTATGTCCAGTATCTTCAGAATCGTACTAAACACTGTACTTCCAAAGCAAAACCCTTACCAAGTGTTAGGCCGATCAGATGAACGTTTATGGTGAAAGGACGGATGGAGACTCCCCCCTTTACAGCTAGTTTCTCACAGACCCCAGTATTTACCAGCCATCTTTTTTGAGAGATCCTTTAAGGGATTGTTTCATTAAGTGTAGTGCTGTGAAGCTGGGGCCTTGTCAAAGAAAAGCTTTGGCAAGGCCAGTCCTTCATTATGTTGATCTAGTGTCTTGCCTCGTGCCAAACCTCACCCAGAGTGCCCCCCATCATGATAAGCCCAGGATTAATTGGACATATTTATACTAAAAAAGGACTGGCTCCAGACGGCTGTAAAACATCTGACGTCCGCCCTCACCTCAGAAAAAAACGCCATCATTTGATAGCCTCCCCTGTTAAGTTGGTGCGTCAGCAGAGGATCTTTGATACTGTTTGTTTGGACACATATCTCTTCTTCAGTCTCGTCCTTTTCAATGACATAATTCGCCTGCTCTCTCATTGGACCAATTACCTGTCATTCTGAAAGTATGACCAATGGCTGCCTGTATGCTGGTGGTTCAGCTGTGGGTAGTGTGGCAGATGCAGTGCTGTAGCCATGGCGACAGTGGATGCTGAGTGCTGCCACGACTTGGTGTAGGCCGAGTCTGAATGGGGATGACATCACTCTGGGAGACAGGAGAAAAACATCCCTTCTGTTCCTGTGTCTGTTTTTCTGCCCGACGATAACACCCACTGTTATTATGAGACAAAGACATTTGTTTTACGTCAGGCCGAAATACCAGGAAATTAAATGTCTGTCCTGCAAAGTGGACAGAAACTGCTTGTGATGTATTGTGTTAAAAGCACATTTTATTTGTTGTGTTCTGTCGCCAAGAGCATACATCACAAAATATGGTGAGAATTTTTTATTTGTTTTCACTGAAATACAAAAATGCCAGAAAAAAACAAAATTGTAAACAAGACAATAAATAGTTCAAACAGTCATTTCAAATGTTACAAATAAAAATGAAATATATATATATATTTGTTTAAATGTCATTAAAAAAAACAAAGGAATTGTCAACAGCAAATTAGAAATATAAAAAAATGATTATGAAATGATTAAAATGAATTACAAACTAAACTATTGCTAACATTTAGATTAATAACAAAAAGTAAAAAAACACAACAAAAACATTCAAGTTTTGCTGACTGCAGCTGTGTTCAGTGAGCTATCTTGTCAAAGTTAATGACAATACAAATGATAATATGAGTTTACTTGCTGGTTGTCACTTGTTTTGCTGTTTTCCTCAGCATGTTCACTTATGTCATTTCCCAGGGGGCAACATTGTAACAAACATTGTTGATTGATGCTGCAAACCTCTTCTTCACTGAATCTCCCCCCCCCTTCCTCTCCCTGGCTCTGACTCACCGCTCCGGGGATGAGGACCCGGCCCCTCCCTCAGATGACATCAGTGAGATTGAAATAGCAGCAGCATTAAAGCTTCCAGTCATGGGAGCCTGCTGAGAGGCCTGCAACCCTGAGCAACCACTTACAGCCATGGAGGGGTGAGCAGGCGGCGGGGGGGGACAGACAAAGGTGAAAAAACACAGAGGAGATAATAAAGTGGTGGGAGCAACAAGTCATAGAGAGCTAATAACACAAGGAGAGGCAAAATGCAAGAGTAGCAATTATGTTTTTATTGGTGGATTTTCTCCATCTCTCAAGTTTCCTTGTATAAATAAAGCATAAAATAAACATAATTCTTCTATAGAGTAAGTGGTGGAAGAGGTGTGCAGATTAAAGAAGTACCAATACAATGTTATAAAACGATTTGTTACAAGAAAAAGTCCTGTGTACTATCAAAGGTTCTTCTTTTAAAAGCAACTTCTTTTTAAAGATAGCTGCAGATTTTATTGCTCCACCTCTTACTTCTCTTTTTAACCTCTCCCTCAGCACGAACACAATTCCAAAAATATGGAAGTCAGCGTATGTTCTGCCTCTACTAAAAGGTGGGGAGGCCACTTTATTAAATAATTATAGGCCCATCTCTAAATTGTCAGTTCTGGCCAAGGTTCTTGAACGCCTAGTGAGTGAGCAGGTAAAGGTGTTTTTAAGTAACAATGACCTACTATGTAAACATCAGTCAGGTTTCAGAAAGCAACACAGCACCATCACTGCCACAATGAAAGTGGTGAAGGATATTACGGGTATCTTAGACAAAAAGCAGAGTTGTGCAGCTCTGTTTATTGACCTTTCCAAAGCTTTCAATACCGTCGATAATCATATCCTGATGCAGAGGCTGGTCAGTATTGGCATATAATGCAGTGGGTTGGTTTGTGAACTACCTCTCTGAAAGGTCCCAATGTGTTCACTTTGATGGGCTGTCTTCTGAGTGGTTAAACATTACTAATGGTGTACCACAAGGTTCTGTTTTAGGTCCGCTATTATTCTCCATCTATATCAACAGCTTAGGTCAAAATGTGGATGAAGCAACACTACATTTTTATGCGGATGATACCGTGATGTTCTGTGCAGGTCCCTCCATTAAGGAGGCTGGTGTTAAATTACAGGCTGTTTTTAATATTATTCGAACTCAGCTTTCTGAGCTTAAGCTTCTTTTAAATGTTGATAAAACCAAGGTAATGCTATTTTCAAAAGTCAAAAAGACACCAGAGCTTGTTTTAGATATTGTTACTGCGCAAGGAAAAGTACTCAAAGTGGTTGCCTGTTATAAATACCTTGGTATCTGGCTTGATGATTGTCTCTCTTTTAAACTTGAGGTCAATAATCTGCTTAGAAAGCTGAGGGTTAGACTAGGTTTCTTTTTCAGAAACAAGTCCTGTTTCTCTTTTGAGGCCAGGAAAAGGCTAGTCACTGTGACCTTTTTACCTGTGCTGGACTATGGTGATCTGATCTATATGAATGCACCCGCCCATTGCCTGGAAAAGTTAGATGCCGCCTATCACAGTGCGCTGAGATTTGTTACTAACTGTAAAGCACTTACTCATCACCCTGTATGCCAGGGCAGGTCTGCCTTCACTAACTGTTACTCAGTCATTGGTACATGTTTATCTATAAAGCCATGTTGGGTAAACTACCAACTTATATCTGCTCACTGATATCACAGAGAGTCGCAAGTAGCTATTGCCTAAGATCCCAGGATGTGTTTTTATTACATGTGCCAAGTTCTAGGACTGTTTTAGGTACTAAAGCTTTTATGTGCGCAGCTCCTCTAGCATGGAACACTCTGCATTTTCTTTTGAAACTGAGCATTTTGGTTCCCCTGCATCCTTTTAAAGCTTGGCTCGATGAAATGCTATTTGATACTCTTGGTACCTATCATTGTAAATAGGTTTGTAAATTGTACCCCTGTAATTATGTTGTATGACGTCCTTTTTGTTTTCTGTTGTTTTTCTGTTTTTCATGTGTAACCAACCTTGAAACCTTGAACCTTGAACCTTGAAAAAGAGATTGTTGATCTCAAATGGGATTTCACCTGGTTAAATAAAGGCTACAAACAAACTACCATTTCTACCGAGGTCCAGTAAACTTGGTAGGATGGTAAAGCAGTCTAAAGGGTTAAGGAATGCTGGAAAGATAATTTTTACATAAACATAGATACAACTTTTTACAAAACATTATTTTAAATGTAACCACAAAAGTGGAAAGCTAATTACAAATGAAACCAAAACCTTTTTGGCTTTTGAACTTTAACAAGATGTGTAATTAGTTTTATTGAGGCTTAAAGATTTCACATTTCGCAAAAACTTTACAAAAAAGTCAAATGAAATAGGAGAAATCTGTGTATTTAAAATATTTTCCCTCCCTTAAATCATCCCACAACCACTCAGATTTATCTGGTGACCCTTTGGAGGGGCCTGACCCCTAGGTTGGGAACCGGACTAAACCAGCGACTGTGTTCGCCATGACACAGTCTGTGGATTGTACTTGTTTAACTTTTGTCTAGTTTCTGAACAGATATGAGGAGCTGTGGCTCTGAGGGCTAACAGCTAACTGCTGATGTTGGTTTTGTGTTAAGCATTGAAGATGACGTCACGGCTACGCCTACACTGCGTTACTATAGTTACTACCCCAGCTACTAAACTGTAATGGAAACGCAGCATAAAGTGAGCCAGGCCTAACTATACCGTACTAAGTCGAGCGAGGCCCTGCAGTGGGCCATTAGTAACCACCCCTGCTAAATTGAGTCAAATGGTATTTGAGTCAAATAGTTTTATTCTATTTATAGTACATTTTGCTATTACTTGTGTTTAAGTATGAAGTGTCTTATTTGTTGTGTTTTTACATTGTGGTAGTGGTACTACACTGCTACCATATGGCAGTAGAGTAGAGCCAAACATGTGTGTATGGATACTTTAAAGAAGGCCAGCTGGTGAGTAAAGTTTTGCCCTCCCTCCCTCCCTCCCTCCCTCTCACTCCTCTGGTTTCTCTCACACCCAAACACTTACTGTTTATCCTTATCTGTCTCCTTCCTGTCTCGTACACAGGACAAAAAAGCCACACTGGACGCCACCTGGAGCCATGACACCACCCTCTCCCAGCGTGGAACCCCCCCACCCCCCACAGAGAGACCCTCCTGTGGAGGAGCTTGGGCTGTGTGACCGAGCATGGCGAAGAAGTAGGTCAGGAGACATGAGGACTGTGAGCATGAGAATAACACCCGCCGACAGACAGCCAACACCACTGCATCCTGTCTCTCTGCAGCCATCACAACAAACCCACTCCCCGACCCCCTCTCTGTGTAAACAGTGTCTGCTCATCACAAAGTAGAGGTTACATTTGATTCACACTGGGGGCCTGCAGCTCTGAAATATATATGCACTCAAAGTACCACGGGGTACCTGGAATAAAAGCATCCACCGCTCAGTCGCCTCCAGCCTGAGTATTTTGTAAAAGATGCAATATTATTTCTAGAGAACCAGGCCTGAACACTGAATATAATCTTATTTAGGAAATATACAAGATTAATGCAGAGATGGACAAAGTACTCAGGTGTTTTATTCAAAGGGGCCCCATGATGCTCATTTTCAGGTTCATACTTGTATTTAGTGCCTCTACTGTGACTTGTTTCCATGCTTTCATGTTCAAAAAGGCATTTATTATTCTCACACTGCCTGTGCTGCAGCACCTCTTTTCACCCTCTGTCTGAAACCAGAGCCCAGTCTGCTCTGATTGGTAAGCTGGCCGGCTCTCCTGAGATTGGATAGTGGCGGTCTAATGGATAGTGAGGTGGGGTGAAGATCGGAAGGTTGTGAGTTCAAATCCCGCCAGGAACACCACCACTAGTGTGCCCTTGAGTAAGGCACTTAGCCCTTAGTTACTCCAGGGAGAATGTCCCTATAATTGGTAATTGTGAGTCGCTTTGGATAAAAGCGTCAGCTAAATGAAATGTAATTGGTCAACCTCTTAGAGATAATTAGCCTATCATGTACAATTTGTTGGAAAGCTAGCCAATAGAAGCGTGATTGTTGTGTTTAGATGTCATTACTCGACTAAAGTAAACAAAGTAGTCCAATGGAGGGGGGGGTGGAGTGTGGTAGAGAAACTCCCTCTGGAGGGAACTTTGAAATTATAGCCTTTGCAGACCATTTAAATGCACAAAAACCTATATAACAATCAATCAATCAATCAATGTTTATTTATATAGCCCAATATCACAAATGTTACATTTGTCTCAGTGGTCTTCACAGTGTGTACAGAATATCAGTATGACAATACGACACCCTCTATCCTTAGACCCTCACATCGTACAAGGATAAACTTCCGGAGAAAACCCACAGTTTAAAGGGAAAAATGGGAGAAACCTCAGGGAGAGCAACAGAGGAGGGATCCCTCTCCCAGGACGGACAGACGTGCAATAGATGCCGTGTGTAAATTGAAAAGATAATACATTTTACAGCATAGGTAGTCCAAATGTTTGGAAATGCATGTGTGTGTATAATAGGAAGATGAATCCACGAGGATATCCATCCAGGACAGCAGTGGTGCCCACACTTTTTCAGCTTGGGAGTACGAAAGATAGAAAGTAATTATGCGCCCCAACACCCCACTTCAGAAATGTTATATCACCAACACCCATTTGCATTCAAATATGAACTGATTCGTTTTTCGGAATCAAAGGTCATTGTCACTGTGACCTTAAAAAAACACGTTTCTGACTATAACTCAAGAATTCACATAGTTTGAACAATTTCATACAAAATAAGGTAAAATTCTGAAACAATCAAAACTCTATGAACTTATTACACTCATAGCATACATCGATAAGAAACACAATCTGCTTTTGGATTTATTAAACTAATGTAAAAATGCTGCGTGTTGTAGCTTTAAGAGCAAGACAGGGAGTGTGCGATAAATAAAAGGCTGACAGGCTGCTTTTTTCTTTGCTTGAAGACTTGCCAGACACCTCAAGGACATCAAAAAACAAGGCTGTGTGAGCCTCAGAAACACAAGTGCGGAGACGGACAGGAAGCACTATGCAGGCGAGAATTAAGTATGTACTGCCATAGCAACTCCACAACAAGTCTCAAGTCTGATTAGATGATTCATAACTGTGCTGCAGCAGGACTCATCTCAGTCCTTTAGAAACATGAACTAACAAAACTGATCCAAGTGGATCCACAGTTATTGATATCCCATCATACTTTAGGATCAGAGATGTTAAACATTTGCAGCCATGAGGACATACATAAGTCATGAGAGCAGCTGCAGAGCTTACCATCAAACAGTTTAAAGGTCAGTGCACCCAAAATCAATCAATCACATATATATATATATATAGAGCACATTTAAAAACAACCGACGCTAACCAAGGTGCTGTACAGAACAGAGCATTTTATAAAAAATAAAAGTAAAAAAAACACTGACGTAAACATTAAAGGTCCCCTATCAAACTATTTTTCATCAATACATTATAGGTCTCAGATATAAAACCTGTCTCTGAAGTGTTTGGCTCCAAACACCAAACAGATCATTGCAGCATCCCATAATCCCCTCTGTTTCAGCCCTGTTTCAAAAGTGCTGATTCTCTGTCTGTTACTTTAGATGAAAATAAGGAGCTCCTCCCCACTGAGAGATATTTGGTTAAAAAGAACACAATGGAGCTCGAGGAGGAGATTCAGGTGATAAGGTGGGGGGGGGGTTACCGGCTGGTTATTGGCTAGCCGCTAGTGGTTACACAACCCAAAAAAACATTATGACATCATAAAGTGGCAAAAATCTGATCAGCTCATTTTCAGACAGGTTTTTATAGAAATGGATCAGGATAAAAAGAGCAAATGTTTTTTCCAGAAACGTTCCGAATCTCTTTACACAGAGGAGACATGTTTATGTTTAAAAGACAGGGAAAAGTGGATTTTGCACAATAGGTGACCTTTAATACACACAGCTCATATGCACAAATAAACAAATACAAAAGGCATAGGCACTATCAGCCAGATAAGGAGTCAAACGCCAAAGAATACAAGTACGTTTTTAGCCTGGATTTAAAGTAGTCAATGGAGGGGGCCGATCTGATAGGGAGGGGGATGCTGTACCACAGTCTTGGGGCTGCAATAGAAAAGGCACGGTCGCTCCTGAGTTTACATTTAGATAAAAGTGATGCACACATTAATGTATTAGTTATTATTGTCTAATTATTTAACATATCATAATTATTTTTCAAAGATCTTTTTATTAATTATAATACATTTGACCTCGTCCTCATTTAAAAAAAAGTGCGATGTCAAAATAAACACCCCTCAGTATAAAACAAGATGACTCACAGTAAAACAAGCTGCAGCCTCACAGATGAATGAATCATCAAAGACGTTGGAAAACTGTTTACCAAACAGGAAGTATATTTGTTTGAGCTGTCTGCTATAACCCATCTGAATACAGAATCATTAACCAGAATAAGAAAACGATGATAACAGATAACAGATGAGAACCCAAGTTTCTAACTTGCATGAATTAAGCTTGCACAAACAGTATACAACATTTTTACCTGTAGCGCAGCTGTGGCTCATGAGGTAGATGGTCACTCCAATTGTAAGGTCAGTGGTTCGATTCCAAACCCCAGCAGTCAACAAGTCACAACTTAAACTCAAATTGGTTTATCAATTGACTGCTGTAAATGTTTGTCAATGTACGTTTTTCTAAGCAGGTGGCCTCTGTATAAATGTGTGTCAATGGGTATATCTGACTACCGTATCAAAAAGCACTTTGAGGGGTTGGAGAGACTCAGAAAGTCCATTGACCATTTCCCCTTCCCATTTCAATCATGTGGAGTACCTGAAACCAAAATTAAAACTGTGTATGTAAAAACCAAATATAGGATACAACCACAACCTGTTTTCCACCAAATTGTATTTGATCTTTTATTTGATTTATTCATATCTTGGCCTGACATTTTAAAAGGTTATATTATTCTGGAATACAGTGGTATTCAAATACTTGCAAATGTTACTTTATTACAAGTAGCTGTACAGTGTAAAAATACTCTTACATCTTACTTAAGTAGAAGTATTAAATAAATAAATAAACTTAAAGTACAAGTTAAAATATGTATTATGCTTCATTTCACAATGTAGAAATGTAATTATTGAATCATTAATGTGTAATCATAGGAACTTCGTAGTAACTTTACAGCTGGTAAGGATATTTGCAACTACATTATATAATGCTGGGTAGTTTGAGTAATTGTACTTAGTTACATTCCAGCAGTTTTAAGAAAAGTATTTAAATAGAGTTTTGTTGATGTAAGCCCTTAATTGTTTTCAAGAAAATCATGTGGACATATATCTGAGGAATACACTTTGAAACCCATGAAAGATAACTAGTTCCCCTTTTTCAACAGCTTTGTCTGGGTCATATGCAACGTTTAACCAGAGTGAAGTTCTGAGAAGTGTAAACCTGTGAAGAGGAAGTATGGCTGCAAACTACAGCTGACCTCTGGGTCAGCAAGAACACAAAAGAAGCAGCATTAGGGAAACTGTGCAGGTCTCTCTCTTTTAAACTAATTACTTGACAGTCTGCCAGCCTCTCTCCCGGAGTCCCACACATCAGCAGGGCAACAAGTGAATTTCACGCTCCACTGATTGTTCTATACTTTAAGGGCAATTTCTGACATATTTCCTGCCAGGCCTGTAATATTGAAACTGACAAGGTTCATTTGATCCTCTTTCACAGGAATCGCACAACCGCCCCAGACAAGTACCTCTTTTTTTTTAGCTCTGTACTTCTGCAACATAATTATGTTTGTTTTCATAATGTGTCATGTGTTGTGGCTTTTTCACACATTTACCGACTGTGAAATGGCTTTCACATTTGCTCTATTTTAAATGTATCAAAATGACCTCAAATATATTAGATATTTTTTAAATGTTAGACAATTTGCTCAACACTTTAGTTATTATAAAAAAGATGCAAAAAAAGGTGACATATTCAAACTCTTCTGATGATTAAATACAAGGTAGTATATGCTTTTAAATAAATATTCACACTTTACTTTCCAATACCTTTACAAAACAGTCCCTACAATTCACAACTTCACACATCCACAACTCAATGCCATTGACAATTTATTGTGATATCTGATAGTTGACATTAGAGTGAAAACAGACAGAATGCAAAGCAATGTAGTCAAATGAAAAGCATATCATAGTTTTGTTTTAAATTTAGGAAACAAATAAAATAAAACAGGCACAACATATAGCCATTATAAATACAACATGCTTTTTAACTGTGGTTTAAAAGCCCTAAGAAAATAACTTGTACAGTCTTTTCCCCTGTATACCAATCTTGCCTTTGATTACGCTTTGGGTACAGATATAGAAAGTAACAGAGCTTATGAAGTTGGT
The DNA here is from genome assembly GCF_902827175.1 of Gymnodraco acuticeps. NCBI lineage: Eukaryota > Metazoa > Chordata > Actinopteri > Perciformes > Bathydraconidae > Gymnodraco > Gymnodraco acuticeps. The sequence continues at coordinate 1,608,081 of NW_022990125.1, read as the reverse complement.
AGCCAGTGTCACAATAAAACAAAAATAACAATAAAAAGTAAACAGTTTTTCAGCAGCAAATATTAGCATTTTCATCCAGGCTGCTTTGACACTGTTGTGTTCAGAGAATCAAAACATTCTACCGAAAGACAATGTCATACGAGACAGGATTTCTCCTCTTTCATTTTGGTATAGAATTTGAATCTCCAGGAGACGCTCGACCCCTGACTTCCTTCCCGCCATTAACACATGACACTAATGCATTCGGTAGAACCTGGGTCTTTTTGGTACACACCGGCGGTGACACTGGCAACTGCTTTTTGTTGATTCAACTTAAACTGACTGAGCGCAGGGCGAGTAAAGAGGCTCTGCGAGCAACCACTGCTGGCGCCTTGGTCCGTTGGAGGAACTGGCTCTGTGCATGGAACAACTAACAAGTCCATTCAATTACCATAGGCAGACATGAATGGTCTGGTAAGGTAGTTTTTGTTTGTTTGTAGAAAAATGTATCTACCAGTGTCATTGGAAAAGGTTCATAAAGTTATCAATCTAAACCAAGGGCTGGATTTAGACATTTTATGATATGAGTCTGATGTAGGTTGAACAGTTTTAACTCCTGTTTGCTTGGGTAGATCATGATATATGATCAGACTCTTGAAAAACAGACAGCCAAACCTGAACTTTCAGTCTCAGTAGTTTTCAAGTGTATCACCATGAAATGGTCCACAAAGTGGTGAATACCAGAGTTCATGAAATGTAGCCATTTAACTAGCACTGATGAAAACAAGAACACAAATATCAATGAGATCCCTTCGTAATCGCTTAAATGCACCATTAAAGAGAAACACAACACCAGGCTGAGGAGTTTTGATTGAATGCTTCTGTTTGAAGGTTCTACACCCTGCATCACTGATTAGTGTAGTCCGAAATGTACTCTGTTGCACCTTTTACTCAACCAGACACTGACGTCAAGGGGTAGCGACACACCCTCGGTGGCATCCATTGTTTTTGCAACATATTACTAAGCTAGCTAGCCAATTCCACTATGCTAACATGCTACACTGGTTACAGAAATAAGCAGCACCGCAGGCGGCTGGCCAGCGTTAGTTAAACGGACTCCGTTGGGAGCTGGCTAGCTCATTTATTTTTCAATATTCACATCGCTATTTTCCGAGTGCAGTGTCTCTAGGAACGCAGTTAGCGTGCGTGCAGTGCTTCTCAAAGTGTGGTCCGCGGACCACTAGTGGTCCGTGAGTATATTGGTAACATTTCACATTTGAAATAAATAAATAAATAAATGTCAGTTTCCCGCACTCTCGCGGGAATATCTCCGCAATTGAGCGAGGTTAAGTTTCACTTTCGATTGCATGATATAGCCCAGCGCAACACCTTCATCACACATGTTGCCACTTGTTTGTACCATTTTCAGGCGATTTGTAATCTGTTCTAGAACAACGATGTGTCTTTTGATATTTGTGGAGTTAGGTGGTCCGCGAGTGTTTTTTTATTGGTTAAGTGGTCCTTGGAATTAAAAAGTTTGAGAAACACTGATCTAAAGTGAGTTGTAAAAACAATCGACGCCCCCTGAAGTAAACTTCTGAATCATGGCAGCCAGGTGAACATTTGAAACACTGACTGTTAGCCAAAACAGTTCCCCTTTAAAAAGACATGTGCGCAGTGGATTGTGGAATACTGAGTGCTTTATTTGAAGAGTAGTTAAAAATAGTCCCACAACTGGATGTGGAGACTGAGCTCCGATAGGTAAGAAGCTAACTTTATCAAAACAAGAAATCAAATATATCAGGGAAGTAACCATTCATTTTCGGTCACAACCAGCAAAATTAAGAAATACAATCAGATACATACAGCCAGCGGTGACAACAGCTAAGAACCTCCAAAAAGGCCGCCAGAGGGTGCGTCTCATCCCCTGAAAGCCCTGCTGACTAGTGGTGAAAGGGTCTCCCTGTGACACGGTGGGAGATTCCAGCTCGCCCCCCTATGTCCACACGGCTCAGCAGGGACCTTAACATCGGCCCTCTAACGGGCTCTCACCAAACAGGCTAAATAAACAAGCTAACAGAAAAGCAACATAAAACAATGATACATCACTTCCAAACAAACTAACCTGGCTCTCGACCTCACGGATCACCGGGAGAGAAACCAAACAGCTGCGAAAGAAGGAAAACATCAGGACAAATAAAAACGCTTCCAAACCAAAAAAAGAGAAACAAATAAAGTGTCTGCGGAAAATAAACTAAACATTCACCTTCGTGTGCAGGCCTGCATACACACTCACACAGACACACACAGTCAGAGGTACAGGGTACAGTGAACAAAAGTGCTTCAAGTTGGGGAAGTAAAAGAACCAACCCAGTAGAAATACGTATAAAACCTTAAATATGTTAGTTTATGTACAAAAACTTTAACACGGGCCAATATCTCAGCTGTTTATGTCTTTAAATGTTCAAGTAGGTATGGGTTTGCATTGTCATCGTTTTTTAGGATAAAAGGTCATGTGATCTGACTGACCTTGCCGGCAAAGTAATCAATCACTGCTGATTTTTAAATTTCTCCCATCCCGCCCAACCTCCACCTGCTGCCAACTTTTTTTGTTATCCTTACAATAAAAAGTCAAACAACAAGCCTAAGGCATCCCGCATGCTCCAAACCTCCTCCTCTATGCTTTACTCTGAGAAATATCCATCTGTTTTTGCACCTCTAAATCTTAATGTAGAAAATAAAAGTGTTTATGTATACGTTTCTGTTGTGAAAAGAAAAGAAAAAAGATACATTTTATGAGGATCTATGTGAAAAACAATTCTTTTGAGGGCCACAGAAGGGGGAAGACACATCGTTCACACAAAGGATTTTTCAAGTTATGCACTGCACAACAGAAAAATAAGAGGGGAGATTTGAAGAGGCACAAGATTCATACGGCTTAGAGGCAAATCACAAAGAGACAATTCATATGCTCTAAGAGAAAGAGAGAGAGACGGATAAGCATTTAAAGTGCAAAAAGACCTACAAGAGCGAGAAGGAAATGGCCGCATTTCTACGATAGCGGCAAAGAATCGGAAACTAAACTTTTCTCGAGAAAAACTAAGAGGAAAAGCATCAGTTGTTGATCTTATTGAAATAAAACCAAAACTTGTAGAAGCATCTAGCTTCAGTCGTAACGAAAAACTACGAAAACACCTCAAACTGTCCAGGTCAAACTTTCTTTCCGTCTACAACAATCTGTCGTTCATCTGTGAGAAAGGCCATTTAAAAAAACTAAAGTATAAAAATACAGACAAGAGCGAACTAAAGTTTTGCCTCTAAACTGAGATGAACCAAAGGCCTCTGCAAAGTGCAAACGAAATAGCAACGTTCAAGTACGTCACTGTGTAATGCATGACCACACACACACAATGCATATACACAACGTCATATGTGCACGACAGCAAACATATTCAGAATCCATGTTCCAATATTTACGTACTATGAACAGTTTCATAGCATTTATGGATATGTAACCATAGTATGCGTGTGTATATATATATATATATATATATATATATATATATTCATATGTAGTTGTCTCTCTGATTGTTTCATTACTAGCCTTAATGCTTTATGACATGTGGCCACTGATGTCAGGTTCCCCAGTCTAGAAACTATTTTCGCTTCTTTTAACTTGTTGTACTGCTGCAAAATGGGACCAGCCACAATCGCACTTAGCCAAACACTACAAATATTTAAATATATATATTTATAGTTATACATATCCATTTATGTCCAACACATCGGAGGTGCTGCTCCTTATGCTTTTTGGGTGCTGAGAAGTACCCGAAGGGGAGAGAAGTTAAGAAAATTAACAAGAAAGAAAAAAAGATAAAACAATAAAGATATATCAGGAATAACATCCCACACTACTGCATCCCATCCTTCGCCAATTTTTTCATCTTTTTTTTTTTAAAGCAAGATGCTGCTACATATTTGTAACTACAAAAAAACTCCCTTTCCCCTCCGCTCCCCACCCGTCCCTGATTGCTCATTTGGACATCAGCAAAGAAAAGCATGCTCAGCTAAAGGCAAAGAGACAAATAAAAACCAACAACAACAAAAAAACACAACAGGACAGACTTGACAGGAAATAAAATGCTAACCAGTAACACCCATCTGCTATCAAACCAAGTCCTTAAACCCAGAAGATAAAGATATAGTAAATAACATTAAAAATAAATCGTCACCCGTCTCGCTGGGTGAGCAACATAAAGAAAACAAACACATGTCCTCTCAGTGAAGTCTATCTCCATTCGCATAGTGGTCGCCATGACACCACAGTCACTTGTTAGCGTGGTTCGGTGAGGGGAGGGTGAGAGTGAGGAAAGCAGACCCCAAAAATCCCGCTCTGTGAAGGAGAACACACACTCTTCAAAGTAATCACAGCACACCAGTTGCTCCTCTGTCGCCATTTTGTCACTCTCACGATGAGCAGCTGGGTGTGTGTGTGTGCGTGTGAAAGAGGCGATGGGGTGGAGGTTCGTGGAGTTTTTCTTTTTAAGGGGGCTCGGGAGGGGGCAAGGTGGTCGATGGTCATCGCTCTATGCAGTTCACTAAAAAGCATTCCAAGGTCAGAGAGTGAGAAGAGGAGCATCACTCCCATCCGTTGTCTTTGATCATGTGTGCCAGCTCAATGATGAACTTTCCCTCTTTGTACTTCTGACTGCTCTCAAACGCGTGTTCCTGTCAAATAAAAACACACAGGAAAGGGACAAAGTTACAAGCAGTGGTGAGTACATATACTCAGGTACTTGAGTCTTCTTTTCATACCCTGTTTACTTCTGCTCCAATACATTTCCTATATATTGTTAATAGAGTACCCGTCAGTATACGTACAAGTAAAGCTGAAACATTAGTAGATTCATTCATTTGTTATTGGACAGAAAAATATGTCATACCATCTTCTAAAGTGCAAAGACTTTCTGCTTTTTAATTCTTAAAGTTTATTATAGCCCAATATCAAAAAGGGCTTGTACATTTTGCACACTGTGAAGGTGTGACTAAGGCATTTCTCACCAATTTAAAATATTAACAAACCAATTAATCAAAAGCAGCAGAAGCATGTATAATGATAAAGAGAATGGTGGTAAAGTGAAAACGTGCACTTGTGAAATGCTGTATTGTGAACACATCACCTGCCAAGGTGTGTTCCCTGAGGGTGGGTGAAGGGGGATCTTGTTAAAAATAAATAAAGAAGGATGCAAGGTAATACATGGGATGACCTGTGATTCACCATTCCTTATATTCCAAAACATATATTGAGAAAATAATACTCACTAATCTGTAGAAAAAAACTAAAAGAATCACTCAACCTTAACAGACAGTAAAATCAAGCTTTCACATTAATGCAAAAGTAAAAATGATTTAATGATAATGATTGAAAGCTCAGAGGAAAACAAATAGGTAAGCCTACCCACAAAGGGAATTTAAAAAACAAATTAATTGACTTTAACATAACATAACAAAGTTTGCAGTAACTAGGCAGTACATTTAATTTGGGGTCAAACAGGCAGAAAGACAAATATGCACAGTCATTTATCTGGCCACATTATGCATTATTGTAGATAAACAGGACACGTTTCCTAGCTACCAAACCACCTCTTTCAAATGTCCTGACTCCATGTCTGAGAGCACATCCTGAAGTGCTGGATGAGTTCCGCTCAGCTCCAAGAGACTCCTGTCCATGTGAGTCTGTCTCCTGGATTATTTGCTCAGCCTTGTAAACCAGCTTTGCTCTGCTTTTGCTTGCGAGGCTTTTTTTAAGAGTCTAATTGTTTTTGTCACTGATGGAGCAGCTTTAAGTGAGTCTCTGTCTTATCATTTGTTGAGTTATTTTCCTCCCTTCGATAGTCTCGTCAGACAGTTACCGGGACGAGCCTCTTCGAAATGGCTTGGTATTTAATCACTGTAGACTCTCAGAGGTACCAGTCTGGAGCCAACCTTTAAGCACTGTAATTACCTCGACACTAGGAGACCACAGAGTGCTTAATCTCTATGCCTAAATATAACCCTGAGCAAATAAGAAAAACTGTCACCGTGGTTTTAACAAGCAATGCTTTAACGAGAGAAACCGTGTTCCTTCGACCCTTTATAGCATAATTTGTCCCCTAGCAGGCCAGGAAGCCACTGAGTTGCCCAACAACGCAGCGGCAGGCGTAAACGGTGCATCAATAGACATTTAGATGGGACAGGAAAAGAGCTGGGATGAAAGTTGAAGGACTTACATATTTCCAGCCAAGGGTGGTTTTACAGTTTTCACAGTAGATGTCAGCCACAGCATGTAAACCTGTGAGGAGAACCCGCTCCTCAGCTGGCCCGCAGCCGACATTCACCCTGCAGGGGGGGGGAGAGAGGGACGTGGAGGTCAGGGAGAGCGGGAGAAGAGCAGCAAGAATCTTCCTCTCAGACAGCGTTGTTCATCTTTTTTTGAACAGCGGTACACTTTTTACATTAAAAAACAAGCAAAACGGTGCCCCATTGTAGCCCAGCCATTCAGCATATACAATTACAGTTTAATGATGAGTCTCTCAATTTGGTTCTGCTACAATGGAACTAGCTTTGAGAGCTCTCTCAGACACCTTTGTGGTTTTCATCATTATAGTTACCTGTTTCTCAGATAGATAATAGTCCGAGTTCTGTTTTTGAAGTGAAGGGTGTTTTGTTTGGAGATTAGTTTTCTAGCTGGCTTGAGACCACAGACTGTTGGATTGCATTTGCAGAAACCGATTAAGTCAAATTGGACAATATCCCAAGGCACACCTGACGATCTCTCAGAGCACACTGGTGAACTACGGCACAGTTACTGTTGTAAGATATGGTGAGTTTGACCATATGGGGAAAATAACCTTAATATTGCTATTGTAATGATATAAGGTTGACTACTGTGGCTTCAATAAGATATTTACACAATGACATTTTTGATAAATAATCGTCTGGAATGTGGAAATTGTGTGTGTGTGTGTGTGTGTGGGTCTCATACTTACACTGAATTAAACAGATAGGCTCTTCCTTGACTGCCTTGAAATGACTGCAATGAGAAAGAGAGAGAAACATAATGTGAGCAGACGATACACGGTACAAGAATGTGAGCAACTGCCGCCCTGGGGTGCTTTTCTCCCAGTATCTGCTGTGCATACTTGTTATCCACCTTGTCACAGTCCCACACACACATTTGGCTGGAGGTGAGGAATAAAATGAGGCATCGAAACTAGTCTATTATCTATTAACTTTAATGACGAGAGAGATGTTGTTTGTTGTTGGACTCCTTATTTTCCCCTCGAGTTGTCCCTGCTGCAAACTCAGGGCGCCAGGCTTCATTGTGGGAATGCAGCGTTACAGATGTTCAGTGTATTCTCAGAGGGGAAGCTTTGACAATAATGTTTAGCGAGATACAGTTAATAGGATATTACTGCACACAAACAGCCCATTACGAGTCCTGATTGAATCATTTTTTAAATCCTCGTCAACTCCAAATGAGTACATGCTGAAATATGTTTGCCTATATTTCGGAGGAATTGCATTATGTTAAAGGTCCCCTGGAGACTTTTTCTAAACAAACACTGTTTTGTTTGCACTCTCTGTTCTTTGGAACAAAGATACATGTCAATGTCTTAGCAGAGAAAGAGAGCACGGTGTGAAAAAGTCACTGTGCACATCTCAACAACTTTTCCAGCGAGGAGGGTTCGAAAAACACGTCCAAGTTCCTACAGGTAGCAAAGATAAAGCCACTCAAATGCCTTCAGACAAACTTTTCCTTTATGCTGCCAAGTACTTCAGCCTTAAAGCAGTAAAACCTTTAAAGGTCCCATGTCATGGCCATTTCTACTGATCATGTTTCCATTGTTGAGGTCTACTAGAATAGATTAAAATTGTTCAATGTTCCAAACTCACATTGGTTTCTCATACAGCATCTCTGTATAGTATGTGTATTCACTCTCTGTCCTAAACGGCTTGTCGGAGCTCCTGCCCCCCCCCCCCCTGTGAGCCCACTGTGCTCTGATTGGTCGGGACGCTGCGAGCTGCTGCGAGGAGCGGACAGGTTTCCGTGTCGGCGATGCAGCGAAAACAAGCAAAACTCATCCTGAGCACCGACAAACACTCACAGCCGAAGTAAAAACAATAAGTGTGGCTTGATATTGAGTAAGAAAAAGGTTTATAACGCTGTGAGAATGGGTCTGAGGAGAGCATTTCTCCGCCATCCCAACTCGTCTATTACCTGCATTCAGGGAGCTCTATGCAAGTCAATGGGGACTCCCTGTTAGTTAGCCAAGGGATCCTGGTGTGTGAGGTGCTCCGCGGATTGGTCCATTTGGGCCAATCCGGTCATTTGTTGTTGATTTGTTGTTAATTTGGGTATTCACACGTCACAGAACCCAGGAAGCAAACAATGGAAAATGAGAAATCTCCAACGAGGCATAGACAGGTCTTTTCTGTGTTAGAGTTTTACTCGCTGTACAGGGTGTACTTTGTCTTTGAGCACCTGTAAAAGATAAAAATCGATCCAAACATTTTTATTTATTAAATCTAAACTTAATTATCCGTGCGTGCGACAGACAGCAAGTGTCTCAGAAATACTTAATAAACAATATTATTGTCATATTAGGAACACTTTTTGCCACTGATATGATAATAAACTAGCGTAATTCTGCAAATACTGCCTTTCAAAGATCAGAAGACTTTGATTCTTAAGCCCATGTAATCTTGGGCAAAAATTCTCAATTCTGAGCAATGCCTTAAACGTGGGGGAAACCGTTGTTTATTCTGGCTGTATTTAAAGGGGACCTATCATGCAAAATGCACTTTTGTACGTCTTTTATACATGAATATGTGTCCCCGGTGTGTCAGGGAACTCACCATGTGTCAGAAAACACAACCCTCTCTCTTTTCCTCCATACCCAAATCTCTAAAAACGGGGCTGCAACGGAGCTGATACAGACTGGTACAGATTTGAATTTTTCTGACGTCAGAAAAGGGGTGCTCCGCCTATATGGGCAACTCTCCACCTATCAGGGGAATGTGGGGTTGGGCCACGGCCATTGCTGCTGGAAAGCGCTGGAGACGCTGTAGTACATATGCCAGGCCTGTAAGTGGCGCTGTAGTCTGCCACAAAAGCAGCGAAGAAGACTTCTCACAGAATCAGCCCTTGCAAAAACAGGGCTGGAAAAAAGCAAATAGAGTGAAATGAGGCATGGCTAAAATGCATGATCTGTTTTGTATTTTGAAAAAAAAACTTCACAGACATGTTTTATATAGGTATGGCCCTACAATATATTATTCAACTATAGCATGATAGGTCCACTTTAAGCTAAACATGTAAAGTTTACAAACACGCATGTGCCGAACAGGCAATATCAAGGTCAGTAAAAATCATCAAGGCAGCTATTGTATGATAAGTTCACAATGTAATAATTGTGACTGGACTAACACTGAGGAATTACCTCTCTCACATGCATATGATAACAAAAAAAACTGTACTCAACACAAATCAATCACACACCCCTGATGAATATAGGAGGTTAAACAAAGTCTATCTTTATAAATATCCTGCAGCCTGCACGCGGTTGAGCACACACACATGACGTTACTGTATATTCATGTAAACAGGGAGCTGTAAAGCCTGCACAGTGGGTGACGACAGAGACTTCTCTTCCTATAACCGACATCCTTGGCCGGCAGACAGGCCCCAATCGGCTTTGCTTCTTTCCATTGCAAATGAGTGCGGCAGATAGGTCTGCGGCTGTGGTTGAGGGCACTGAGCTAATACCTCTAATAGGAGCGCCAGCTGCCTCCTCTGACCACAGACACCACCACCACTGACGCTCAGGGGACGATTCTCAGCTGCTCGAGTGTTGGATAACTTGATTTCAGATAGTTTGTCTTGGAACTGAATGATACAAATTATTTATTTGTTTTACTCCGTTTGCCCCCCGTCTTTGCTCACTGTAGGTGTTGAGCTCTTACTGTTACATCCTCCAAGTTCATTGTTCACAGTCCACAGCCACAAGACATGTGACCTTAGCTGCCAGAGGGAACTAGGTCGGCCCCGTGGAGCCAACAACAAGTCCTCTCCGCAGTGTTTATATCCACAGAGGGGAAGGAGGGGTTACTACATGTGACAAGAGCTGTGTGTCATATCTGCGTCTCACTGTGGCTCCGACATCAACTTAACCACTGGCCAAAAGGGACGGCTCCATCTCTCGCTGCCCTTATCTGTTTCCCACAGTCTATTTTTACTTTGCCAGTGTTTTTGTCTCTCTACCAGAGCAAGCTTTACTGGGCTACAAAAAAAACCAGGAGGCAGGAGTATGCTTCTTACATAGCCCATTTAGAATCTAAAAAGCAAATTCTTACAAGAACAGTAAAAAAAAGGAAATATTTGGATCATGTTTTTTTAATGGAGATGGAAGCCAGACAGCTTTTGGTGCTGCACTAAGACTCCCAACAATCCTATTAGCGGGCCCAACAGGATCAGGCAAGGACTGTTTCCAAAATGTAAGAGTCTTGCTTAATAAACCATGAGCAAACAGGAGTGCAGTTACAGAGCTCGTTTTCCTTAAGCTGCTTCAATTGCATTTGTTTTAAAACCGCTTGTTCCCAAGAAATGAATTCTACAAAGCAAATCTCAAAATCCCTGAATCCTCTTGACCACGCGGGACTGAGGGAAACAATACCTCGCACAGAGAAATCCAACCCTTCAGCCCAACACACAAAATACAAATCCAAGCCAGCAGAGGCTAACATGCTTCGACTGCAGTGAGTTCTCTAATAGAAACACAACATCAGATTTCACCAAAATAAAGAAAAACATGATTTTTATTACGGTCCAAGTGAAATGAAGATTAACTTAAAGCTATTAACAAGCCTGCTGAGTTGACTTGAACCATCTGTCCCAACAGATGCCCGGCTGTGCTAGGTGAGGGTTCAGCCTAAACTTAAATGCATCCTGTTAAACCCCAAAGCTCTATTTGAGATTCAATTTAAGGTTTTTTTTTTTACGGATTAAACAATCTTAAACTTTGTTATGCAATGCTTTTATTTATTTTGTTATATTTGAGCTTTTTGAATGGCTCCTTGGCCATAACTAATTAACAGATATACTGAGAAAGAGTATATAGATATTATTTACTAGAGAAAAACTGAAGGAAGCCAGTGGCTTCATGCTAACATTTTCATTGATTATCAGTTATTATAATTGAAATGAATAACTGCCAACTTGCTCACAAGTCATACATTACCCCAACATTTTAATGATATCACTAAAAAATATTCTATTTATATTTGAATGGTCAATAATTGTTGTTAGCTACACAACAACGTTTATGGTTGGTAGGCACTGTAGATACTAAATTGCACAAGTATTTAAAAAAGAAAAATATATATGTCCCATTTGACATTAGCTTAATGCAGGGTTCATACACTTTTTCACCAATGATTTTCAATGACTTTTCCATGACCTTTACCTAATTTTCCATGACCAAAAACATTACTCTTTCTCAGCGTACCACTGAAAATGGTTGATTTGAACATGGAACAGGAAAATAAGGTCTGCATATGAAACATGTTGTGCCGATCTAAAACAAATCAAATGGTAGGCTTACTAGCTTCACGCTAAAGCAACAAAAATCTCTCACCAGCAAAATACCATCCATCCATCCATCTTCTCCCGCTTGTCCGTGGTCGGGTCGCGGGGGTAGCAGTTCCAGCAAAGAGCCCCAAACTTTATTTTCCCTGGCCACATCAACCAGCTCTGACTGGGGGATCCCAAGGCGCTCCCAGGCCAGCGAAGAGATATAATCCCTCCACCTGGTCCTAGGTCTACCCCTTGGTCTCTTCCCAGCTGGACGTGCCTGGAACACCTCCCTAGGGAGGCGCCCAGGTGGCATCCTAGCTAGGTGCCCGAACCACCTCAACTGGCTCCTTTCGACGCGAAGGAGGAACGGTTCAACTCCGAGTCCCTCCCGGATGACCGAACTTCTCACCTTATCCCTAAGGGAGACACCAGCCACCCTGCGGAGAAAACCCATCTCGGCCTGGTTGTATCCGCGATCTCGTTCTTTCGGTCATGAACCATCCTTCATGACCATAGGTGAGGGTAGGAACGAAAATGGCCCGGTAGACAGAGAGCTTTGCCTTCTGGCTCAGCTCCCTTTTCGTCACAACGGTGCGGTAAAGCGACTGCAGTACCGCTCCCGCTGCTCCGATTCTCCGGCCTATCTCACGCTCCATTGTTCCCTCACTCGAGAACAAGACCCCGAGATACTTGAACTTCTTCACTTTGGGTAAGGACTCATTCCCTACTTGGAGTGGACAGTCCATCGGTTTCCTGCTGAGAACCATGGCCTCAGATTTGGAGGTGCTGATCTTCATCCCAGCCGCTTCACACTCGGTTGCGAACCGATCCAGTGAGTGCTGAAGGTCGCAGACCGATGAAGCCATTAGAACCACATCATCTGCAAAAAGCAGTGGTGAAATCCTTAGTCCACCGAACTGCAGACCCCCTCCCCCACGACTACGCCTCGAAATCCGATCCATGTATATTACAAACAGGATTGGTGACAAAGCGCAGCCCTGGCGGAGGCCAACCCTCACCGGAAATGGGTCCGACTTACTGCCGAGGACCCGGACACAGCTCTCGCTTTGGGAGTACAGAGATTGGATGGCCCTGAGTAGAGACCCCCTCACCCCATCAGGGTGGGATTTTCACGGCGGCCATGACGGCCATAGCCCCTCGGTCTGGCCGTTATGCCCCACAAATAATTGTACGTCCTACGGCCACCATGGCCTTTGGGCCCCTCGCACTGTTAAAAGTTGCTTTAAAAGCGTCAGAACAGTGGTTTCTGAACTGCATTATGCTGCGTTCACAACGGACGCGATGCGAATACTCACATTGCTCTAACCGCTGGAGTTTCACCGCGGCTGTCAGCTGTGTTTACTCCTGTCATTCAAACGGGACGCGCTGGAGAGGGGGCGGGGCGTATCTCCATGTAAATACTGTGGTGGAAATCAACTACGACCAAATTAACCTATTTTATCGTGATTTCATTGTAATACACGTTTCAAAATGATGCCGAAGTAACAAAATACTGATAACGGTTAGTAAAAACCATGCTTTAATGCTTTGACACGTGTGCAGACAAGACGGCATTCGAAAAACCTTTTAAAATGCGTGTTTTGTGAATGGAGATTGGATCGATCAGGCTAAACTAACGTTGTAGCTGCTCCGTCCAAACTCACAACAACGTCCTAAAGACAGAATTAAAGCAGCGACTGTATTCGTCATGACACAGACAGTCTGTGGTTTGTACATCTTTAACTTTTGTCCAGTTTCTGAACAGATATGAGGAGCTCTGATGAGTTGATTAAAGAGACGCACGCACGCACGCACGCACGCACGCACGCACGCACGCACGCACGCACGCACGCACGCACGCACGCACGCACGCACGCACGCACGAGTACCTTTCGAGTACCTTAGAGTAAACTTTCCCGGGGAGGCTGAGTAATTGGCACACACCCTCTGATCCCCCTTTTTAAAAAGGGGAACCACCACCCCGGTCTGCCACTCCTTCGGTACCGTTTCCGACTTCCACGCAACGTTGATGAGACGTGTCAACCATGACAGTCCCGCAACACCCAGAGCCTTCAGCATTTCTGGGCGGATCTCATCCACCCCCGGGGCTTTGCCACTGTGGAGTTGTTTGACGACCTCAGTGACCTCCCCCCGGGAGATTGGTGTTGATCCCCCGTCATACTCCAGCTCTGCCTCTAACATAGAGGGCGGAGTTGTCGGGTTCAGGAGTTCCTCAAAGTGTTCCTTCCAACGCCCTAACACTCCATCAGTTGAGGTCAACAACGTCCCATCCTTACTGTACACAGCTTGGATGGTTCCCTGCTTCCCCCTCCTGAGGTGTCAGACAGTTTTCCAGAACAACTTTGGTGCCGCCCGAAAGTCCTTTTCCATGTCTTCTCCGAACTTCTCCAACACCCGCTGCTTTGCCTCGGCCACGGATGAGGCTGCTGCCCTTCGGGCCTGTCGGTACCTTGCAACTGCCTCGGGAGTCCCCCGGGATAGCAAATCCCTGAAGGCTTCCTTCTTCAGTCGGACGGCTTCCCTGACCACCGGTGTCCACCAGGAGGTTCGACGGTTACCGCCCCTTGAGGCACCTAGGACCTTGAGACTACAGCTCCCCACCGCGGCTTCGGCAATAGAGGCTTTGAACACCGACCACTCTGGTTCAATGTCCCCAACCTCCACAGGAATGCCCGAAAAGCTCCACCGGAGGTGTGAGTTGAAGGCCTCCTGAACTTGGGCCTCCTCCAGACGTTCCCAGTTCACCCGAACTACACGTTTGGGCTTACCAGGTCTATCCAGAGGCTTCCCCCGCCACTCGACCCAACTCACCACCAGATGGTGATCAGTTGACAACTCCGCCCCTCTCTTTACTCGAGTGTCCAAAACATACGGCCTCAGGTCCGATGATACGATAACGAAATCGATCATGGACCTTCTGCCTACGGTGCTCTGGTACCACATACACTTATGAGCATCCTTATGTTCGAACATGGTGTTTGTTATGGCCAATCCATGACTAGCACAGAAGTCCAGTAACAAACCACCACTCCGGTTCAGATCAGGGGGGCCGTTCCTCCCAATCACGCCCCTCCAAGTGTCTCTATCATTGCCCACATGTGCGTTGAAGTCTCCCAGCAAGATTAAAGAGTCCCCTTCAGGAGCCCCATACAGGACTCTTTCCAGGGTCTCCAAGAAGGCCGTATACTCTGAACTGCTGTTGGGTGCATAAGCACACACAACAGTCAGGGTTTTCCCCCCCATAACCCGCAGGCGTAGGGAGGCGACCCTCTCGTCCACTGGGGTAAACTCCAACAGCGAAGCACCTAACCGGGGACTTGTGAGTATCCCCACACCCGCCCGGCGCCTCACACCTTGAGCAACTCCGGAGAAGAATAGAGTCCAACCCCTATCCAGAAGTAAGGTTCCAGATTAACATTAAAACAAGAGAAGGGGAATAGTAACAATTTGACTGTTCTGTGACAGCACATAAACGCATCAGATATTTGGCAGCTGGAAAATGTGAAAATAAATAAATAAATTAAATGAATAGTGTCTGTTAATGTCAAGAAACAAAAAGTGTGATCAATTTATTAGAGGGGCTTCAATCAGCCTGATGGGGACGACGAAGCCATGGTGCTGAATAAAACTCTCTGCCTCCTCTTCAGTATTCAGGCTGCGCCGTCACTCTCCTGGGCCACGCTCACACCGCAGGCCTCGGCTCTCCAACTGTCGCTCACACTGCGATCTGATTTCAGGATAGTGCTCCTATCTGCTGTTGGATGTAACCAACATCTGATAAAAAACCAAGCTAAGACTGATTTCGAAAAGGTTTCTGAGGTTGACAACGTCAGGCGTCAACAAATAAAATAAAGCCAAGAGTGTGATTATGTCGAATATGTTGGTCTTTATGCTAAAACAAGCTTCGTCCAGTTGACTGTTAGCTCATTATTGTAGTCATAGCGGAGGGGGTTGAAGTGAGTGATACTCTGTTAAAAATAGTGAAAGAAAGGTGGTGTATTTTTCTAAGTCTTTTCACAACCAAAATTGCAAAGAACTCATTATTTTCTGCGTGTTTGTAAGCTCTTAAGTTAGCATGCCTGGCTAACTAGCTTACAGTAGTGATTTAGCCTACAGTGCATTACATTAGCTAACCTTGTTTTTCATAACTGAAATTTGAGAAATAACGTTTTCTTGGGAAAAAAACCCTGCAGAATGGGGATATTTGATTAGTTTAGGCCAAGATGCTACTACCTTAGAGTTAATAGTATAATTAGGCCATATAATTGGTTGCAGCTACGTGCTTATTGCACTTGTCCTTTGTTGTATAGCCGTGGATAATAACTCCTTAATTAAGCTTGTGCATAAGTTATCAAGACATGTGACAACACATGCTTTTATGGATTATTGCGAGAAAATGGCAATTAAATATGATACTTTACGTGAGTTGTTGACTGTATTGCCAGCAGGATGCAAAGCCAAGGCTGGTCTGAGGCTGGCTCACTGTACACACTTATATTGAGCACATGAATTAACCAATATGTGGCAAGGGTTTCATTAAATTAAGGCCACAAATTAAATCTTGTGGGCACACAAACATAAATCATGGCCTTTATTTATTTGTTTATCCATGAATGTATTCATTCATTTATATTCCTCGCTAAGGCAACTCCCAGCTCCCTAAAAAACAACGTAATGAAGAAAATAATGACATATTTATTGTTAATGAAATTAGCTTGATCAATAAGCCAAGTATGTTGGCTGCTGGTTTGCATCCATTCATTTTCAGAAGCTTCCCATATTGAGTTTAGTGGAAGAGAGAAGGGGGCGCTGCTTGCCATTCTTCCTTCTAGCCTGTATGCTCAGGTTAATCCTCTATTCAGGCTGCTCCGTCTGCATCTTTGCTCGCCGGCTGGCATGCCTCCAAGACATAAGCTAGGGGAGGAGAAACAGATTTGTATACCTAGCTCAGGAGATTTACAGAACTAAAACTGCAACTGTGGAGACAAATGTGCCGAAACCTGCAGAGCTCCTCCAACACATCCCACTGTTGTTAGGATGGTAACTAAGTTCTTATTTCTCCACTTCCTGGCATGCAAAGTGAAAAAAAGTTACCAGGACACATGGAACTAGATATTCACAAATTTCAAATGAGATAAAAATCAAACATGGTGCTTGGCAGCGTGTCGTGGAAAACCCCGGAGTCATCTTCTCCTAAGGAACATAATCGGCTTGGAAGGGATGATGCTGAGGACCGGGGATGTTGCCTCGCTAAACACACAAGAGGTGTGGCAGAGCCTATTAAGAGATCTGTGGACAGTGTGGTCACAATCTATATCCAGATATTATTAAGAACTATTTTTATTTAATAACCTATTATTATATGGAGAATACATGCAAAATCAGAAATAAAATAAAATTGTTATCAACTTGGAAATTGTCATTTAGCATTCTGGTTATTTATCAAGCAAACATGAAGCAAATGTTCTCCATTTACAGCTTCTCAAATAGGAGTATTTTCTGCTTTCTTTGTGTTATATCCTTTTAAATTGCATATATTTGGTTGTGTACCGTCTGTCTGAGAAAATAAAAAATGTGCAACTGCATATTCATGATTTGGAAACCTGTAACATATTACATTTTTTTCTATATTTAAAAAAAAAAGAACATTTAATTAAATGAACTAATGAAATAATCATTTGTTGCAGCCCTTACCAAAGTTATGTTGTATGCAGCGGATTATGTTCCACTATTACGCATTACCTGATCAGACTACTACTCTACACCAGTGATACACATGTTTACATTGGGAATCCAACAGGAGAAGAAAACAAGTCAAATCCAAGTCAGATCCCTTAATTCAATCCACTTATTGTGAAAGTGGATTGTTCAGACTAATTGTATCACCTGCCAAGAGTCATCCAATGGTTTTGGCCCAGTTTACTCCTCACAGCAGTTGCCTCTGGGTTATGGATTCAGAGAAGCTTTTATGTCACTGAACAACCATTTTATTTATTGATTGATTCATTTATTTCGAACAAGTAAAATAAATAATTACAAAACAAATGTTGCAGTGCATAGTCATGTAAGAGAAATCAAAACAAAAAAATGACATTTACAACAACAACAACAGCATTAGCAACATAAACAGTGCCACATCTAGTGTTCGAAAAGGAGTGAGAAGAAGTATAACTTATTTAATCTCACCCCTTGTCCCTAAATGATTTATTTATAATCTATAATCTGCAATAATGATCATTTTTTTGCATTATTATTGATATTATTAGTGTTATTAATCTGCTTTACCTGTTGATTGACATATATACATATACATACACACACACCTACATACTCACACATATACACATACACAAACACCTTCCCCATCCCTGTACCTCGAGAAAATAATTTCTCTGTATTTCCTCTTGAACTGGTTAATGTCTGGACATTAGAGATGTTAAGATTCACCGATTCGCATCGGTGCACCGGCATAAACGTTCAAGATGCGAGTGCACCGGTTGAAAGAGTGCACATCGGCTACAGTTTGGGTTGAACCGGGTTGAACTCGCGATGCATCGATGGCGTAGCGTCTTTGCATCGGTAAAAAACCGATTCATTCATATAAAATCCCCTCATCTTGTCAACGCTCAGCAGAGACGATCTTTGATATTTGCTTCGCCACTACGGAGGCCGAGAGTCTCAGTTATCAACACACACGGAAGTCGAGGAGAAAGAGAAACACAGCGCACCGAAAAATACCTACAAATCAAACGTTTGGTAACACTTCGGATTGTTCAAGAAAGACGGTGTAATAGTCCTTTATGCTATATAGTTGACCGCAGGTCATGGAGAGTAATAAGGTATCCGTAGACTTTTGTATGAGGTATCTTTATTACTTAACAGGTCTACAGCCATGATACATAGATCCGTCCTAGATGCGGGCTTGCATACACACAGTATCACTCCGCAGCCGCACCCCATCAGTAACGTCCTGATGGTATATGTGCACGGCACAGACGGTCAACTTGAAAAATCGCTCGCAAATTGTTAACGATGCCGAGCCGATTTAAAGTACACAAGTAGTACGAGGAACTTAGCGACGCACATAAAGAGGCGACATGGGGTCTGCGGCTGAAAAGAGAAACCTCAAAGTTAGACATATGAGTTAAATCACTCAGTGAGGTGTTCTGTCAGAGAGAGTGGTGTTTAGTTTACAGCAGCCTGTGACGGCCAATAATAATTTAAATGTCTTCCTCACTGTAAGCAGTTATGAAATACCTGTTTGTGAAAGGTTATTTGTATTATTTATTGTTCATATAGAACCCACCGCTTTCTGCTCACTGGTGAGTTAGCCTATGAATGAGTGTTAAGCACATCAGGCTGGCAGCTGTATGGGCATTGCTCTATGGTAGCTGTTATTTGCACATTGTTAATCATGAGCAATGCATCCTTACATTGTGTAACTGTGAGGTGTTATACAATTGTACTCTGGAGAGCTTTTAAAGGTAAAAAAATAAACGGCATGATGGGATGTGCAGTACCAAATATGTAAAGCACTTTTTTGTTAATGTATGATTTGCTGCATATAAGGAATAAAACAAAAATCCTCTGTCGTACCAAATTGAAGTATCATTATTTTTGCATCGTGTTGAATCGCATCGTATCGCACCGAATCGCATAATGTTGAATCAAATCGTATCGAACTGTATCGCAACAGGGGTGAATCGTATCGTATCGCATCGCCTGGTGTTTCAAATGTATCGTTAATGTATCGTATCGTGGCAACGTATCGAGATGCGCATCGCATCGGCCTCAGTGATGGAGATGCACATCCCTACTGGACATGGCTTTAGCTCCACATTCACACTGTTCCATAGTCTCACTCCACAGGCTGAGATACACAAAGTTCTTCTGGTTGTATGGACCCTATGAATTTTGAATTGAAATTGTCTCCTTGAACTATATCCCCCCACTCGTTGAGTGAATACTTTTTGGATGTTTCCTGGTAAAACGTTATGATTAGCCTTAAACATGATTTGTGCCGTTTGGAATTCTACCAGGTCTGAGAATTTTAACAATTTTGACTGCAGGAATCATTTGTTAGTGTGATCAAGGTATTTGGCATTGTGAATGATTCGTAGGGCTTTTTTTTGTAGAATAGATACTGCATGTATAGAACTTTTGTAGTTATTGCCCCAGATTTCAGCACAGTAATTCAGATATGGTAAGACTAGTGAACAGTGATTTCTGATCTAGAACTTGTTTTACTTTGTTTAGTATGGAAATGCTTCTTGACAGCTTTGATTGTACATGTTTTATGTGTAATTTCCAATTTATCAATCAATATGCTTATTATTTCCTTAATTAATAAAAAACAATTTGGTCCATAACAAGTCAGAAAAAATACCCAAATGCAGCTTTACATATATATTAATTAATAAGATATCAAAACTGTTGCTTAAATTAAAAATAGCCCAAATTATTTTCTGTGCGTCATCAACCAGATTAACTGGTTTATCAATTCAGCTTTAGTTCCAATAGCTGCATGTCATTTGATGTAGTATATTGTAAAAGAATAAAACGTTTTTTTAAGCTTCAACTAATTGAATTCCCGATTTTGCTTTTTTTTTTACAGAATATAAAATGTATATGAAAAGGAGGCTGTGGCTCAGTGGAGGGTCTGCTGGACTTCGAATCAAGGGATAGCAAGTTCAAACCCCACTGCAGTCAGCATGTCGTTGTGTCCCTGAGACACTTCACCCCAAATTGCTCCTGTGGGGATTGCCCACAGTATTGAGTATGTAAGTCGCTTTGGATAAAAGCGTCTAACAAGTAATGTAATGTAATGTAAAAAAGACAGATATTTATCCACTTTCAAACTGATGCCAACTCTACTGAGAGAGTGCAATCAAATCAATAAATATAGGATTGGCATTCTTGTTAATAATCCCATGACTTCTGGGAAACTGGTTTTTTCACTATTACTGGCCTCGTAACCCACAAATGAAAAGGTCCGAACAACAAAGTGGATTGAACACGTGTTTCCAAAACGTGTTCAGTATGCGTCCCTATAATATCTGAGATAAAAAGTATTCAAACTGGTGCGCTGAACTGCAGTTAAACAAGGGTTTGCACAGTCGTAGCACAGTGAGACAAAATCCAACAGTGCACTGGGGCGAGACATTTGCCAACAAAGCAGATAACAAACAGTTACAATAGCAAAGCTAAGTGAAGCCCGGATTCAGACGCTTCACTGCTACATGTAGCAAAGCATGAGAAGTCTCTTCTATGACAACAGTACATGTTGAAACAAAGGCCTAATTAAATACATGGTTTCTGTTGTTTTATATATAACTTTTTTAATTATTAAACCTGGGGTGACAGAGCATTGGCATGGAACTCCCTCCCACATCACATCAGAGACTGCACCGACCTCCCCACCTTCAAAACACTGACCAAAAATCACCTTTTTGGACAGGTTTTTAATGTGTGATTAATGCTGTGTCTTTGTGATAAATCTGGTTTTATTGCTCGACTTTTAAATTTGACTTCTTATCTTATTCCTCTGTAAAGCGTCTTCAGAGCACCTGAAAAGTGCTTGATAAATACAATTTATAATCATTATTATATATATTTTGTTCTGACGTTGGCAGAGGTAGCCTTCCGAACTAATTTATCCATTATTGAAATTACTTTAACTATATATAGTTACAAAAAGTTGCCAATGATTAATTTTTGGGGCGAACGAGATATAGATTAGTCGACTTATCGTTGCTGCTCTAGAAATAATAATTATTCTTTTTTTTCTTACAGGGTTTTGAAGACAGCTGAACTGTTTAACTGCAGCCGTGCGTCATAACAATTTAAGTCCCTTTAGAACAAACGCTAGCCTGTCTAGCCTGATACAAGAGTGTCTCTTTTATCCCTACAAATAGCAGGGGACCAAAAAAAGTCTCAAAATGAACTACAACACAAAAGGAGTTTCATTTATGATGATGTAAAAAGCAACTACAATGGGGAACTCCCTGACTACTGTGCAGTTAATTGCAGTTGGAGGCTCAGTGGTGCTTCTAGTTTTCCTGCATTCCCGCTCCGCTCTCAACTCTGGGGACAATGTGGCGAGACTCTAATAAAAGCAGACACACAAACTCATCACCCTTTATCACCTTCAACCTCTCCCACGGTGACCTCAGCAGCACTGACGCCTGAGTGCGGAAATATCTCGCTGTCACTTAGAAAGCTGCCGTCAGTTCGGACAATAAGAAAGTGTTTTAGGTTGTGGCGTTTTCTGTCTTTCAATGTGGCAGAAGTGGTTTAATGGCTTTGATCGACAGAAATGTTTTGATGATCGATCCTTGTTTTGTTATTTTTCAGCAAAAATATCTGAAATATATGAATATTCAAAGTTTTATAAACTGTATCTTGCCTTTCACTATCTTCTGATATTTCATGAATCAAATCAATTCATGAAATACATTACACAGGATTTATTGCTAGGAAAATAGTTCCTATAGTTAGCTTTTTTTTTTAGGGTTACGTTCTTTATAGCCATAAAGTATTTTATAATTATTATACATGAATTCATCATGTGTCCCCTTTTGTTGTTTCCTCCTCATTGTGAGTAAATCCAAATATTAATGGTGACGTTTACTTTCTGGTTATATGTATCTTTTCAAAACCAAATGAACTTACGGATTGCAAACAAGAGGCTGTGAATAAAAAAAGATATAATAACAGCCTCCTTTTATATCTTTCATGATTATTCTGCATTATTCTTGGTTTAATGCCAAAAAACCCTCCTTTGTTATTTTCTGCATCCAGTTCAAAGTTGCTGCAGTAACAATATAACTTCCCGCACAATTACACCTCACTTCATCATAAAACTGCTGCGTGACAATTATTCTATTTCTCTGTTGTGCCTCCGGGAGGTTATATGAAGGGCCTATCAGCGAGGATAGTCACTTTCTTGGGCCAAAGACTCATTGGCATTATTTACGACATTCAGACCTCCAAGATGAGCCTCTGTGATCGCGCTGTAAGGACCAACAGCAGTCTGGGGGCAGGGCTGTTTCCCAAGTTCTTCTTCCTGCTTGCACCAACAGGCTGTGAGCTTCCAAGTCTCTGAGCTGCAGGAGGCGAATGGATTGTGACATGGAGATGGCGTCGTGCAGATTGACCATCTTTGCCATTTGAATAATCAGCTTAGTGCGAGGTGAGAGTGCGACGCAGGGAGAGCACACTGTCAGCATCTTGTTATTACGCACAAAGGTCATCGCTTCAGTCCCTGACACTCGGCTTCATCTGATAAACTTCACTCACTCTTTGCTCCCCGGCTGTCCATTCACACACTGCATTAAAGCAGCACTCTGTGGCTCCAAATGTAAAAACGGTTTGGACAACGTGGACTTCAATACCCAGAAATCCTGTAACAAATTGATACTGTTGGCATCACAGCGAAAGAACCAGAGGATATTGTTTCGTTTTCAGTAAGGCCCAGATTTGTCACTTTCTGTGGGCGGGTAAACGAGCATACCAGGCAGGACAATCTCATTTTGGTCAAATTGTCTGAGTCTAAAGCATGTGTGACTGTAACATGTGATTTCTTTGTCTGTTTGTGTCTCTGCAAGGATTGATATTTATTGAGGACAGGATGTGGGAGGATTTATTTGGAGGTGAGTGCAAAACCTATCAATAGTTTATCATGCAGTAATTTGCCTGGAGGTTAGGTGTTTCACCAGAAAATTCATTTGTATCATTTTTATTTCAATTTAAACTTTAATAAATGCATAAAACGTGGTTGTATAATTGAAGAAAAATTGTAAATAGAGATGAATTTTCGGTGAGCATCAATACAGTTTCAGTCTCATAATACCACATTTAGTTTTAAGCTAATACATTACAAATAATAAAAAGCAATTACAAATAATGTGGTTTGAATCTAGTTTTTACTATTGTTATTCAGGTTGAGCAATTCCACAAAGTAGAAAGAATTGTGCAGGCATTTGTTAAAAAAAACACCAAAGCTTCCCTTCTGAGTTTATCTTATGCACTTCATACTTGCAGGGTTTTATGAAGATGTATTAACGTTATGAAGGGGCCGGCTTGGTGATCACAGCGAAACATGTTTTTTAAAGTTGGACTTCACCTTCAAGCCTATTTCATTCCGAAAAATTGTATTGAGAGAGTCTGATAATAGAAATTAATTGAACTTTTTTCGCTATTAATGAGAATGTGGCCACTTAGAAAAATAACTCCAAACTGGATCAAAGACCCTAAAACTGAATTACTTTTACACCATAGTTTGACTTCATAGGAAGACATTTCAGAGGTCTATACAAGGTTGAACAGGCATTCCAGCAAAAGCAAAGCCCTGACACATTCACGCTTCTTATCACTTTTTAGGGGGGTTTCATGAAGTGAATGCTTATATTTGTGGGCCATAGTAAATGTTTTGTCTACTGCAGAAGAAAAGGAAGCACAGTACATAGACGTTAAGGTCAATTTAAAAGAGTCAGCTTACTTCCTCCATCTCAGCCCTGCATAAAAACAAAATGTTCTTAAAGTCTGAACCAAGTCTACGCACAATCATATTGCACTTGAGACTTTCTAAATGGGACATGAAGCATTATGTTTTGTTCACAATAAATCTAAAATATGTTCTGCTACATATTACTTCAATATGAGTTTAAGAAGATCTCTTTTAAATTCAAACTATCACTTGCAGATGTTTTTCTGTCACAACTTTAAAAACGCTTGAATTAAACAACTGTCACATCTTATTTCTATGAAGCATAAATCCCTTTGGGTTTTCTAATTTGTAAGCAATTAAAAAACAGCACAATGGACGGTGAGAACTTGCAATGTGCATGAAAACATGAAAATAAATCATGAATCATGGCTTTAACTTTAGTAATGTTGAGTATCTTGAGATCAACGCGGACGCAATTATAACAAAACAAAACAAAACAGTGCAGTCCATATGAAACACTTTGGCAGTGAAGCAAATCACCTATTTCGGAAAGTAAAACCTCCGAGGTCTAAGCGAGCCACAGCAGCAACACTTTCACATTTTCCCTTTAATTATTGTAATCAAATACAGCAACAGAAACACAAATAGCCAAAGCAGTAAGTACAAAATCTCACCACAGAAATTGACTCCAAAAATAAAACCAGGAGCGGCTGTCATCAAAGCCTCTGAGAATGTATCGACTGAAATAAATCCCAGATGCAAGACCAGGCTTTGAAGATGCAATAAGGTCGGTGAGCATAAAATTACAATGCTGTCAAACCCAAAGTGACATTTTCCCCAACTAATACCAGAGGACAACAACTCAATCACTGCTGAGATGTCACAGTTAAGCCTAGGACCATAGACTGTATATATAAAGCCTAGGACAGACTTATTTATTTCCAAACTTTCACAAGGACTTCATCTTCAAGGCTCATTATGTCATCCAAAAGCCGACTAAAGAGACATTTAAGTGCTAAATGTTGCTTACGTTCGCATTCTCCTACTACCACTTTTTTAAAGCATTGATCAAATGTTTGATATTAACATTTGATCACCCAACAATGTTGGCCATAACAAACAAACCCATAGAAAGTCTCTCATCTCTAATTGCCCTTGTAGCCTCTTTAAGCTCATTGTTTTGGTTTTACAGCTATTTTACAACAAGGTTTCTTTCTTATTCAACTTGTTTCCCGGAACTCAAGTTCTTAATGAACAACCTTAGACAAACCCACTGCACACTTCCCACTAATCACCAAACACCTAAATATAACTTAATCCTAAAGACAACGAACTGTTTAGCAGAGACAAATATCCTTTTCAGGAGTTGGTGGAGACCAAATCTGAGCTAAAATAAAAATATAATGAAAGTAGCTCCATTACTGTTGCGTGTGTAAACAGGAAACTGGGTGTGTATTTTGTGATGGAAGTTGGATTAGGTGATGAATCGTGGGCTATAGGCGCACCACTGTAATGTAGCCGGGGAGCTAACTGCTAACTTGCTTGTCTGTCAACGTTAACTGTCATTTAGCTAGCTACATACCCTTGATAGTGCTGAGCTAGTTCAATCCATATGTAATAAATGTAAGAGGTGTAGAGTACGTGCTACCAGGGTTGGGGAGTAACTCGTTATAAAATTTATTATACGTTATCAAATGATGTTATCAAATTGAAAATCTGTCATTTTTTAACCACTAAATATTACTGAAAGAAAAATACGTAATTGAACCAAGTTACTAAAAAGCTGGTGATTACAAAGGGGGATTATTTATTTACATTTTTTTTTATTTTGTTGCCCAGTTCCAATCTTAAATTCAAGTTATATTGAAGTACCTATAATACAAGTGTTTTAGTCTTAAAATATTGTTGTTTCCAAAATATTATACAAAATATCACTTTTGATTAACTGTTCATTCTTTTTTTGATTAATATAGTGCATTTCTTTTTGTTAATATTATAATTTGTTCTGCTGTTTTTTAGCCTTTGTTATTTCTATATACAGATACAGAGGGAGTCATATGAAATGTCTCAGGGTGAAGCAGCAGAGTGAAGCAGCTGTACCTTGGAGATGAGCTCGTCGTGGTTGGCCAGGTGCGCCCGGCAGTGGATGCAGCTGTAGGTGCGGTGGCAGCTAGGCAGGTAAGCCTGGAAGGTCTTTGACTTGGTCATCTTCACCATGTCAGTGGGGCAGGGCTCCTCGCTGGTGTCCGGGCTGGCACTGGAAGAGTTGCAGCTCTGCTGGACTTGCTGACAGAAGAAGCACTGGAAGATGCAAGCCAAAGCCGCCGTTGTTGTGGAGTGGGTGTGTGGCACGCTCCACACAAACACCACAGGAGAAAATCAAACCTGCAGGGCCAAACGGAAAAGAAAATGTGGTGAGAGACGAGTCCCATACTTTCTATTTTTAGAGCTCATTACTTGTATTGCCTTCCCAATATTAAACTCTGCTTGTTCCTCAGAAGCAAGCATTTGATCTATTATGTGATCACACCCGCATGTTGTTGTCTACCAACGGGGCTGTGCGATGATGCAACCTAATATTATGACACGCCAAACCAACCATTGTTCGTGTAAAGCCACAGAACGCGTTTCACTTGATCACAAACTACTTTTTATTTAAAGTCTACATCAGGAGCATCAGGTTTTTCTGTTTGTTTGCATGACAGGAAAAGCATGTTTTTCACAAAATCTCTTTAAAGCAAGACAACTTCATTCACTTCAACGTTGTGTTTTATTATAGTAGGCTGGGGAGGCTGTAGCTCAGTGGGATAGGGCGCTGAAATTTGAATCAGGGGATAGCAGGTTCAAACCCCACTGCATGTCGTTGTGTCCCTGAGACACTTCACCCCAAATTGCTCTCGAGAGGATTGTCCACAGTATTGAATATGTAAGTCGCTTTGGATAAAAGCGTCTAACAAGTAATGTAATTATTATATTATTATTGGGATCTGTGAATCACTGTATTTAAAGTACAATTTTAGAATTTATATTATCATGTTTATTCACAATTATTATGGCATGCAATATAATAACAAATATGTCCTTGAACTGTTGATAATTACTAGGGCTGTCAGTCGATTAAAATATTTAATCGCGATTAATCGCATGATTGTCCATAGTTAATCGCGATTAATCGCAAATTAATCGCACATTTTTGATCTGTTCTAAATGTACCTTAGAGGAATATTTTTCAAGTTTTTAAAACTCTTATCAACATATGAGTGGACAAATATGCTTTATGCTAATGTTTATTATCATTTGAACAATGACAAATATCCTCATGAATATTAAACAACAACCTCTGAACATTACAAATATTCGCCTCAATTCAACCTGGGGCCCGTACTACGAAGCTGGTTCAACCTAACCTGGATATGTTTGAGTTAGCCGGTTGGCCTAATCCAAAACATACGCGCTCTCGCTAAACGGTCCTACGACGCTGGTTATCAAGTGGATCGCTCAAGCCAGCCGTTTCCTATCTAGTTAGGTGCGCGTTCACATGAAAGGGGTGGTATTTGGAGCATTCGACCAATCACAAACATGGAGAAGCCTACTGACAGCGCAGCGTCATACTTCCTGAATGAAAAGTGAACTTTACTACTAGTCAAAAATGAAGAAGTTAAACTTTAAACATCCATGACTTAAACACTTTATCCAGGATAAAAGCCACATAGGCCTGCAAGGTGAATACAGCTGGCAAAAGAAAAAGTGTTTGAATGCATACTTTAACAGGTTTATGATATCAATGCCCCGTCTAAAACACGATCTGACTTTAATTACATTTGTCTCGAGTGTTTCGTCAACTTAATGTGTTGCTTAAAATAATACTTCTGCATACAGTATGTGACACTGTAAGTGTTGCACGGCCAGATACGGCTCAAGAAGCTGACTCAGATAAGGAGATATATGATACATTATGATGTGATATGAATGATAATGGGACACATCGACGTCTGCACTCAGTGTACTTATGTTGTGGCAGATATTTAAATAAGCTTTCTTAACGCTAATGTTATAATAGTCAGATTGCTCTGAAGATGGAGGTGATATTCTATTAATGTTCACGTTGACACAGTCGGTGATTTTTGCCGGCCGTCTTTCCTGCAATGGCAGTTTTTCTGTATTTCCTTTCTCCTGCAATATGACTTGATCGCTTTAAACTCCGCACACTGAGCTCTGATTGGTCAGCAGGCGGTGCTTTCACTGAGTTGATCTCTTAGCCTGCAACCTAACCTGCTCCCGACCAGGTTAGCCGCTAAGCATAAGTTATCATGGAGATCTAGCCTGCTAAAAAGAGAACCAGCTTCGTAGGACCGGAAAGCCGGAGTTTTCCCTGAATTTAGCCGGCTAAGCGAAAATCCTGCTTCGTAGTATACCCCCCTGGAACCTCTCTCATACAATAATACAATACAAATGGTGTGTGTGTGTGTGTGTGTGTGTGTGTGTGTGTGTGTGTGTGTGTGTGTGTGTGTGTGTGTGTGTGATCATGATGGATCGTTGGAGCTATGTTAAACTCAAGGCATATGCTAGTCTAACGGGAGCTGCATGGACGCTGCAATCATGTTGCGCACTATCCGAGCTGAGTGTGCTGACTTTTCGTACAATGTCCCACTGTCTGGCTTCCTGCATTAAGTCAAGTGCTCGGCGCAGTTGTGGCGAAATGTCGCTCTGTTTTCATTTAAACAGCTCCATATCCGTTAGCGCAGCTAGCTAGCACCAGATGCTAACAACAACAATGCACGTAAGGTCTCTCTCTCGCTCGCTCCGGCCACACATACACACACCCTCCCGGTCCTCCCGATGGCCAGTCGGTGCCTGCCGGTGAGCGTGGAAGTGTGGTCTGCCGCAAGCGGGCAGCAGGAGCGGGGCTGTCAGCATCAGCTTGTAGATGGTATTTTAAACTCGATGCGCTCTGAAACTACGGGGCGGACGAGGAAAAAAAAATACACATGCGTTAATCGCGTTAAAATAATTAGTGGCGTTAATTTTTTTTTGCGTTAACGCGTTATTAACGCGTTAACTTGACAGCCCTAATAATTACACAGGAAACACTACAGTACATCGAGACATCAGTTTAACAAGATGTTACTTATGGTACTTGTTTTGGTAGCATCAAGCTATCAATTGATATGTGCTAGGTTTTCTAATCAACCAGAATACATGTATTTATTTATTTTATATTTGTAGTTTGGGCTATCATTTCTATCAATTATCCAACACACTCTCACTCCCTAAGCGTCCAGGAGCGACGTTTGGTCAGTGTCCGTGGCGTCCAGTTGTGCCGCTCCTTCAGCGTCATAAAGGGACGCAAATAACTTTCAACTGATTGCAATGTATTCCCATCTGCGGCGGGATTTGACGCTCATGGAAGCACGGCATTCGTTTGTGTCGGCTGCCCTTAAAGGCAATGTGAGCGTCCATTCCCATTGGATAACGGAGAATTGTAAACCCGGAAGTAAGTATTCCTCTTACTGTCGATTGATTTTACAGTGATATCTGCACTACTCATCGACTAAAAAACACCAGATTATCCTTGTTAATTACACAACATTGATTGGTTTAAATTGTGTGCAATGCTTTTGTATTTTTCCCCTTCGATTCGGAGAAACAAATGTTTTTTCTGAGTAAAGGATGGCAGAAGACACTACAGAATCCCCAGCTATCGTTTGGACTACACCATGTGCTCTGTTTGACAAACCCCGTGATAGTCCTCAAGCTCTGTGATTGGAGAGTGTGCTCCGAGGGTTACGCCGATGCTCGAACAGCACTTGAAATGGGATGGAACCATGCACGGCAGACTGTCCAAAACTGGATTTGAACGGGTCCACCACGTCCCCCCTCCCCCACCCTGTCCCCACTCCCCCACCCTGTCCCCAGAACTACACATGCTGGCTATTCTGTTTCGCAACATGTTCTCTATCTATGGCACGTCTCTACTGGGAGTTGTAGTTTTAAAAGACGTTTTCGTATTTCCCATAATAAGAAGTTGCCAGTATTAAACTGTGTACATCCCTGGAGGTTTAGGGGATAGGAAACCCTCAAATTTAAAACATATAATTAATAAATGGGTGAAAATTGCTTGTGCCCATAATGGGCAGCATTAATATATATACACACATGCCAGCTAAGGTCAGAAGAGCTTTATTTAACAGCTGGTCTTATGTTTGTGACCCCTATTGTTAATTGATAACATTACATTACATTAATTGATAAGCCTGAAACATGCACTTGTCAAGGTTCAGAGGCAACTTTTGCAAATATGGCAGTAGCCATAGATCAGCTTAAAATAAGATATACTTTATTGATCCCAAGTTGGAACATTTGCGTTACATCAGCATGTGTAACAGTTGTAAATATGCCGTGGTGTTTATTTGTAAATCATTTAGTATAATCACACAAATTCTGTGTTTTATATTTAACAATTCTGTGTTCTTTATTTATTGATTGTTCAATACCTGACAAGGCCGGAGATGAAATATCTACATACATCTTATAAGAGTATAATACATTATGCATAATATCAGTTAAAATAAGTGCTTCAACATAGTTAACATTGCTGGAGGTATGCACAAATATTGATAGATGTCTTGTAATGCACTATTGAGAAACCTGCGACCCAAGTTTTTCATTCAATGCAGAACTACACCATAGTTGTGTAGGCCTATATGATATGTCAATAAACCTTAGAAAATCTTGAAAGGGATGTGCAAAATAGTCATTATATACAGTCTTTAATTAACTATTAGTAGAGAATAACGAGTAATGAATATACTTTATAGGGATCCTATTAATATCTAATAATAAAAATAATGAAATTAAATAACATGCTTTAACCACTAGGTGTCCCTTTATATCAGCTGTGCACCTTTATGGTGTAAATACAGCCTATCTACCAATTGGATCAAATATAAAAGTCAGCTGAATTAGTGTTGATACTGCAAGGAGACGTATTGTGTGAAAAGAAATGTAAGATGTTGTTTAATGGCTGATATATTTATGATCCACGTCACGTTTTCAGTTCCTCATGTTTGTCTAGAAGTCTTCTCATCAGGGCTCTATAAATACAGAACTACGGCAGATATGTAATATTTAATGCAGCCGAACTGTGTATTACAATGCCGTTATGTGATGACTTTCAAAGAGAAAAGCAAGCACACTCGGAATAAAGTATTATTTAAAAAAAAGTTTTCGGTCTGTTTCCGGTATTTGTTAATGACGATGTGCTGTGAGATGTGAGACTGGAATTGCACAGGGGGAAATAACGTAGGCTATCTTTAGATGCGGATTTTGTTAAACTAATATGTTTGCGCTGTGGACCAACACTATACATTGACGGGGAAGGGGGTAGCAATAAAGATAACACCATTAAACAGTTACACAACATAACAGAAATAATATCGATAGCAGCGTCCCTAGCAACCACCTTGGTAACAATGAAAACGTCGTGATTTCCTGAAGTAATCTTCGTAATAACTAGCAAACTAAAGATCATGGACATCCACTGCACACATAATCTGAAATAACAACTCATATTTCTCGCATCAAATGACATCAAAACGCATTTTAATGGCCAAACTAACTTTAAAATTGGCATTTTCCACCGAGAATAAAACGAAGTTCGGCCATGTTTTCTTTTTCTGCAGGGAGAAATTTGAAGATCACGTGACATAGACGCCAGCCATTGGAATGAATAGTGAAAAAAACGGGGTTTGTCAAACAGAGCACATGGTGTAGTCCAAACGATAGCTGGGGATTCAGGGTAGTGTAGTGTCTTCTGCCATCCTTTACTCCGAAAAAATATTTGTTTCTCCGAATCGAAGGGGAAAAATACAAAAGCATTGCACACAATTTAAACCAATCAATGTTGTGTAATTAACAAGGATAATCTGGTGTTTTTAGTCGATGAGTAGTGCAGATATCACTGTAAAATCAATCGACAGTAAGAGGAATACTTACTTCCGGGTGTACAATTCTCCGTTATCCAATGGGAATGGACGCTCACATTGCCTTTAAGGGCAGCCGACACAAACGAATGCCGTGCTTCCATGAGCGTCAAATCCCGCCGCAGATGGGAATACATTGCAATCAGTTGAAAGCTATTTGCGTCCCTTTATGACGCTGAAGGAGCCTAGGAGCGTCACAACTGGACGCCACGGACACTGACCAAACGTCGCTCCTGGAAGCTTAGGGAGTGAGAGTGTGTTGCAATTATCATGAACAGATTGTACTGTTCAACTGTCAGAAATCTTTTGGTTTGTTAATAACCCCCGTGTTTGGAGAACTACGTGCAGACTACAGCAGCGAGTGCAGTTCGTCAAGTTGAACCAGGAGGACAGTCTGGAAAGTGTAACTGATGTCCAACCCAAATAATTGGAGTTATAACTTTGCTGTTTGCCTTTGTAGTCCTTTACAAATGAGATTGGCTAACCTCTGGGTTTGTTTACGGACTGTCGGATCATCTGCTCGTGTTTCTGGCCCCGCCGGACTCCTCTTTAGTGTCCTCGTTCCCCGATCTCTGCAGAAGTGTTCAGGTCCTCTACTCCAGTGAAAGTTCCAACTCTGCAGTGAAGAAACAAGAACATATATAAACATACATAATGTACTATGAGAAGTACACATTTCAGAATCATATACATATCACTGGATTATAATTATTGATGATTTAATGGCCTCACTTATATGATGATTTAATGAATTTGTATATTGCTTAATATAATATATCAATAATAATATTTTTGGATGATATATATTTTGTTATTAATAAAAACATTTAAAGTACCCCAATATATTCCAGCAATTTTTTTACTCGATACAATTGTCATCACTTACAGAAACCCAAATTATAAAACATGTGATCCAAGTTGTATACAAATGGAACATGATTTGATCAAACGCATACACAACAAAACAGGGGAGACAAAAAGCACACAGAAAAATACAGCATAACAGAAAATACTGTTATAGAAGCTTCCTCATGTTGTCAGGCTGAGATGAGTTTAATATGCCTGCAGGGGAGTCAGGTTTACAATAACATCTATTCAGGCGTACAAAAAAATACTGTGTTTCAACACACAACATGATTTACTGTCGAAAAGCAAAACACTTTTAAACCAACATTAACATCGTCAGACACATTAGGTTTTATCCAACCTATTCATATAATATATTTTCGCTCCCTCCTTTAATATGTATTCTACCCTTTAAGACCCTTATCATTTATCTTGTTTATTGACTTATCAGATTTGTTTGTGTGTTTGCGTCCGTTGTTTAGAGGGTTATGAAACCTCAGCTGTCAAAGAAAGTGTTGTCCCTGTAAATATGTGTTTGGAGATGTAAGCTGTTAGTGTCTTGTATCCATGTTATCATCAAATCATAGCTTTAAAATCGTGTTGATGCTGCTCTGATCTTTATGGCACGACTTTGATTTTGGTGAAACTGGATCATATTTCAATTGAAAAAATGTGCCCCTGCTTTAGTGCCGACCTGTAGCATGCGAGTCATAAAAATACAATTTGATGAACTGATTGATAACGCTGCATTATTAAATAGTTGGCCACTTGGGGGCAGCAGAAGAAGCTATAAAAAAAAGATAACATAAAAAGTGCTGCAGGAATTATTCCTAAAACCTCATACAAGCTCAGTGGCTAACACAACATTTTAACATATTCTTTTACGACATAAAATACGTTAGTTAATTTACCCACTTTTAATTTGGAAGCTTTTATGGGTCTTGGAATAGGCCTGGCTAACAATTATTACATTATTATTACATTACTACATTGCATTTAGCTGACGCTTTTATCTAAAGCGACTTACAATAAGTGCGTTCGACCAACAAAATACAAACTTGAAGAAAACAGAATCATATAAGTACATCAGGTTTCATAGAGCTAAAACATTTCAAGTGCTACTCAACTGGCTTTAGGTAAGCCAGTCCTTTATTAGTATATAAGTGCTTTGTTAATAGTTCTATCGCTCGAAGTGGAGTCGAAAGAGATGAGTTTTCAGTCTGCGCCGGAAGGTGTGTAAGCTGTCCTGATGTCAATGGGGAGCTCATTCCACCATTTTGGAGCCAGGATAGCAAACCCACGTGTTTTTGCTGATGGGAACTTGGGTCCCCTTCGCAGCGAGGGTGCAGCGAGCCGTTTGGTTGATGCAGAGCGGAGTGCACGTGCTGGGGTGTACGGTTTAACCATGTTCTGGATGTAGGAAGGGCCAGATCCATTCGCAGCATGGTACGCAAGTACCATAGTCTTGAAGTGGATTCTAGCAGTTACCGGAAGCCAGTGGAGAGAGCGGAGGAGCGGCGTGGTGTGGGAGAATTTAGGAAGGTTGAAGACCAGACGAGCCGCTGCATTCTGGATGAGCTGCAGAGGTCGGATGGCACATGCAGGTAGACCAGCC
The DNA here is from genome assembly GCF_902827175.1 of Gymnodraco acuticeps. NCBI lineage: Eukaryota > Metazoa > Chordata > Actinopteri > Perciformes > Bathydraconidae > Gymnodraco > Gymnodraco acuticeps. The sequence continues at coordinate 1,573,576 of NW_022990125.1, read as the reverse complement.
AGGAGGGAGTTGCAGTAGTCTAGGCGTGAGATGACGAGAGCCTGGACCAGAACCTGCGTCGCTTTCTGGGTCAGCTGGGGACGTATCTTCCTGATGTTGTAAAGCGTGTATCTGCAGCAACGGGTTGTAGCAGCTATGTTTGCAGTGAAGGACAGGTTGTTATCTAGGATCACACCCAGATTCCTTGCAGTCTGAGTCGGGGAAACAATAGAGGTGCCGATGTTGATTGTTAGGTCAAGAGTGGGACAATCTTTTCCCGGAAGGAAAAGCAGTTCAGTCTTGTCAAGGTTGAGCTTGAGGTGACATCCACTGAGAGATGTCAGCTAAACAAGCAGAGATGCGTGCGACGACCTGGGTCTCTGAGCGGGGAAAGGACAGAATTAATTGGGTGTCGTCAGCGTAGCAGTGGTATGAAAAACCATGCGGGCTAATGACAGATCCGAGCGAGTTTGTGTACAAGGAGAAGAGGAGGGGACCAAGAACAGAGCCCTGAGGGACCCCTGTAGTTAATTGACAAGGGTCGGACTCCGACCCTCTCCAATTAACCCTGTAGGTGCGGTCTTTGAGGTATGAGGTGATGAGGGAAAGTGCAGAGCCTGAAACTCCAAGTTCTTGGAGAGTGCGAAGGAGGATCTGATGATTCACCGTGTCGAATGCAGCAGACAGGTCCAAAAGGATGATGACAGAGGAGAGGGAGAATGTTTTAGCAGTGTGCAGTTCCTCAGTGACAGCAAGGAGGGCAGTTTCTGTGGAGTGACCTGCCTTGAAACCAGACTGGTGCGGATCCAGAAGGTTGTTCTGATGGAGATAACAGGAGAGTTGTTTAAAGACAGCGCGTTCAAGTGTTTTAGACAGGAACGGGAGTAGAGAGACAGGCCTGTAGTTTATAACATCAGACGGGTTGAGAGTGGGTTTCTTTAGGAGAGGGTTTACTCTTGCCTCCTTGAGACTGTTTGGAAAGTGACCAGAAGTTAGAGAAGTGTTGATGAAATGGGTGAGAAATGGTAGAATATCAGGAGCGATAGTCTGAAGGAGGTTTGAAGGGATAGGGTCCAGAGGACAGGTGGTAGGGCGGACAGAGGTAATGAGGGTAAGAACCTCACTTGGAGAGAGAGGGGGAAAGGAGGTCAGTGTGTGGGTGAAAGGAGGGTCTGGTGACCAGGCGGTGAGTAGAGGTAAGTCAGAAAAAGAAGAGCGAATATCATCAACCTTTTTTTCAAAGTGGTTAACAAAGTCGCTTGACGGAAGGGAGGAGGGGGAAGGGGCTTTGGGGGGGTCCAGGAGGGAGGATAAGATGGAAAATAGTTTCTTGGGATTGGAATAGGAAGATTGGATCTTATCTTGAAAGAAAGTGCTTTTTGCCTGAGAGATCGAAGCAGAGAAAGAGGAGAGGAGAGCCTGATAGGTTAGGAGGTCGTCTTGGTGTTTGGATTTCCACCGTTTCTGCTCTGCTGCCCGAAGGACGGTTCTATTAGCACGCAGTGCGTCATTTAGCCAGGGAGCAGGAGGGGACTGACGAGCCTGCCGAGATGTGAGAGGACAGAGAGAGTCCAGAGAGGATGAGAGAGTAGAGAGGAGAGTTTCTGTAGCAGAGTTTGGAGGCAGAAGTTGGAACGAGTCAGAGGAAGATAGGGCTGAGAGCACCGATGAGGCAAAGGTAGAGGGGGAGAGGGAACGAAGGTTACGGCGGACAGGTGCAGGATGAGAAGAGATTAGTTTGTTATGTTTGGAAAGGGGTAGAGAGAATGAAATAAAGAAGTGATCGGATGTGTGGAGCGGGTTTACAGAGAGGTTAGAAGTAGTGCAGTTCCTTGAGAATATGAGATCAAGGACATTGCCAGCTTTATGAGTTGGTGGGGATGGAGACAGTGAGAAAGCAAAGGCGGTTAACAGAGATGTTAGTTCATCTATCTTCCCTGTCTGGAGGTTGAAGTCTCCGAGAAGTACAGCGGGAGGACCAGTTTCAGGGATGTGTGAGAGGAGATGATCTAATTCCTCCAAGAAGTCCCCCAAGGCGCCTGGTGGACGGTAGAGAACAACAATGGTTAATTGTATAGGATGGGTTACTGTGACGGCATGGAATTCAAAGGTGGAAGGAGTGAAGTTAGGTAGCTTGAAGAGGGAAAAGCTCAATTTGGGAGAGAGCAGGAGACCAGTGCCACCTCCTCTGCCAGTGGGTCTGGGTGTATGGGAGAAGGAATATGCTGTGGAGAGAGCTGCTAGGGTGGATGTGTTGGATGGAGTAATCCACGTCTCAGTGAGAGCAAGGAAATCCAGAGACTGCAGGGAAGCGTAGCCAGAGATGAAGTCGGACTTAGGAACAGCTGACTGGCAGTTCCACAGGCCGCCTGTAACTAGATGTTGGATGTCAGTGGAGCATGTGGGATAGACGAGAGCAGGCCGGTTATATCGATTACGAGATACACGGGGCCAGTGATAATTGCGAGAAGACACATGAACAGGAATGGAGAAAATACACATGATTATAGCATGAGGGGCTAAACAACCAAATAAAATAAAACACCAGCGATACTTAGTTCAATCAAAGTAGGATTTGCCTCCTCTTTGCCACCCTCGTGACTCGAGCAGGACTCTATTGTCGTTGTCAGTCTTACTCCAGCAGGACTCTATTGTCTTTGTCAGTCTTCGTCTGACGCTCCAGGAAAGTGCTACCTAAAAATGGACACCTGATTGCTGAGTTCTCACAGCTGTGGGGCCACGCCCCTTTAATTAGTTAACTCTCTGCAGCTGGTGGCCCTCAAAAGGAAATCTAGACTGGCTCCCTCCTGAGTTGCTATTGTGTCTTTTCAGTGGCCCAATGGTTTTACAATTACATTAAACCCTAAGTTATAAAGTTATGAGTTTAACCCTTAATACAGTTACACCTACTCAATAAAGCTCTTTGTATTCTACAAATGTTTAAATCAAAGTTAACCCTAGCAGTCAGTTAGTTCAGTTTTAAGGTTTCAGTCAAATTACTTGTCCCAAGTTTCTGCCTGACAGATACTGTAGCGGTTTTGAGATTTAAAATCACAATTTCAGTCAGATCAACTACAGAGCATTTATACAGAGTACACACACTGAAACAGAGAAGTCTAAAGACAGAATGTTACTCACACAATTCTAGAAGTCACCAGTTGTTATCCTGTCAAAATCGAGTTGCACAAGTGACTACATGTGATTCCTTAACATCATCCCACTGCCAACAACTCTGTTAAGTCATGCATTCATTTGTATACTAACTTGTTGATGCCAGAGGTCAGAGGAGAAAGGCCAGACTGGTTCAAGTTGATAGAAAGGCAACAGTAACTCAAATAACCACTTGTACAACCAAGGTATGCAGAAGAGCATCTCTGAGCGCACAACACGCTGAACATTGAAGCAGATGGGCTACAGCAGCAGAAGACCACACCGGTGCCCCTCCTGTCAGCTAAGAACAGGAAACTGAGGCTACCATTTGCACGGACCATAGAAGATTGGAAAAATGTTGCCTGGTCTGATGAGTCTCAATTTCTGCTGTGACATCATCTCAAACTGGTTCCTAGAACATGCCAATGAGCTCACTTTACTCTAATGGCCTCCACAGTCACCAGAACTAAATCCAATAGAGCACCCTGGGGATGTGGTGGAACGAGGGATTTGCATCATGGATGTGCAGCGGACAAATCTGCAGCAACTGCGTGATGCCATCATGTCAATATGGACCAACATCTCTGAGGAATGTTTCCAGCATCTTGGTGAGTCTATGACATGAAGAATTAAGGCAGTTCTGAAGGCAAAAGGGGGTCCAACCTGGTACTAGCAAGGTGTACCTAATAACGTGAGTGTATATTAATATATATATATATATATATACACACACATACATACATACATAGAGTGAGATGTTAATCACTTTAATGTAAAGGCAGTTTAGAAGTCAAGTATACTGTGTATTGCTAATATGAGTCGCAAAACTATAAAGTAAACAAGTAAAAAGGACAACGTTAAAAAAGGTAGTGAAGTAGAAATATAAAGTATCATATTATGAAAATGCTCAAGGGAAAGTACAAGTTTTTCAAAATTGCAATTCAGTACAGAATTACAGATTGCATCCAATTGGTTACAATGTACACAATTGTTACCTGATACTTCTGTAAAAGAGTATTTTTATTTATTTTTAAAAAACTAAACATTGTCCAAAAAATGGCAAGTGTATACAATATGGGAAAACTACCTATTGTCTTTGAGTAGACGACAACAATCACCCTGCAGCATCCTGACAGTGAAAACACAACAGGCTTCAATGCAGAAGTTTCCAGTGGAGCTCAATAAACTGCAACAGCACTGAGAGACACAGAACAGCAGCCAGACAGAAAACAAAGAGCTTCCGCAACGCAACAGGAAGCAGCCCTGACCTGAAGCATGGCTGCCCTGTAAACACAAACATATTTACACAACTTGGACTGCCCAAGACAGGAGGAAATCTGTCAGACTGACCCTGTGGCCCCCAGACGAGACATATTTACATACATGTACTGTATAATCTGCACAGGTGCCAGGGCATAATCCCTGAATGAACAGGACACAATCCCCTTCTGAATTAGCCACACACACACACACACACACACACACACACACACACACACACACACACACACACACACACACACACACACACACACACACACACACACACACACACACACACACCACACACACACACACACACACACACACACACACACACACACACACACACACACACACACACACACACACACACACACACACACGTTTGTTTTGGTCCCTGTAAAGCCAAGTTGCTCACTTCAGTTCATCTGTCAGCCCATGGTCTTATTTGTGTTAACTTTGTATGGTCTTACTTTATCATTTACTGTATGCTTCTTTGAACATTATAGCTGAAAAAACGTTTAAAGATTCCTTGAATCCTACAAAACATTTTCCTGACACGAGAATTCGTGATTCTTTTGTTACAGGCTTCCTCGTCACATGGTAGACCACCAGCACTACATTTGGGATTTCAACGATGTTTTCTTTATTGGGGTAAATCAAAAGAGTATTTTAGGGGTAATGTAAGTCGAGTCGACAGTAACACAGCAGGAACAGCTGATTTACAAACTGAGCGAGGTGAAAACAAAGAGCACACTGCGTGTCTGGTAACCATTAACAGGAAGAAGTGTCCAGACAAAGACTCGCTCAACACACCACTCTATCTACCCCTCAGAAAACAGCACATTTATCCCGACATGTAATTATACCAACATTATTATATTCCATATAAGTTAATTATTTCACGGCAGGCTCGTGCAGCCCCCCCTTTTCTAAAATGTGTTTATCCCCAACAAAGAGCAGCATCGCGAGCTCTAGTGCAACAGTGTCTGTGAATCCAGCACGACACCAGAACCAGGCTTTGCGGTAGACATGAACCTGATGCGGTACTCACCACCTGGGTCGGTTCGGAGCAGAAAGCAGCTGAGTGGAAAACTGCTTGCCGAAGAAAGACAGAGGTTTTTTTTCAGTTTGTTGTTTTTTTTTTAAGTTGAATAAATAATTGTCGCCTTCCCGGGCTGTGGTCCATGTGTGATGCTGCCAGATGGGAACTTATTGTTGTGTCCTTTAGGTGCTGACGGATCTCATTTTTCACAAAACGGGCTTTTGTTGTGTCTTTTGTGTGCGTAATGGACTGGCTCGTTACTTTGGTAAGAAAACGTCACCACGTGGGAGGGAGATGGAGCTTTGACTGACAGACAGGGCTGACCAATGGGTGGTTGCGCAGCCTTCAGGCTCCCGTGGGAAAGATGGGAACCAGGAAGAGATTAGCATTTAGGTGGTAATACATGTTTTTAGTCTTTTGTTTTTTTGTCTGGAGTTAATCTAATGTTGTATTAGGAATGAATATCATATTGAATGTGTTTTTAAGCATTTTCAACTTAGTGCAAATCTTCTATTAAAATGTATTGCAACTTCCTAACATATGTAGGTCTACACAAACATTGCTTTATTACAATAACAATGTAATTTATATATGTGTATCGTGTGTGTAGTGTGAATGAGCTAGAGCTTATATTTCATTGGGTTGTAAAATTACAAATAAATACACCTTGAACTTTATTTGTGTGTTTATCTGTGACATTATTTTCGTGTCAATACAGTTAGTTACTATGTATGTAGCTGGTGTAGGCTATGTTGTTTTCATGATGTAGCCTACCTTTTATTGTTTTTGACTATTTCTAGCCTATTCTATAAAGTGTTGGTTATGACATATGTAGCCTATCGTTATTTAGTTATTAAGGTTAATAAAGGTTATTATTTTCCATGAAAACGTTTTTAGTTGAGGGACGGACTGGCCATTGGGAATACCGGGAGTTTCCCCGGTGGGCCGGTACCGATGTGGTCCGGTCGGACAATTCACTAGCACCCCCCTTGACAATTGACTAGCGGTACCGAGTTGGGCCGGTCGAGTTTCCCGGGCTGATTTTTAGTCCCAGTCCGCCCCAAGATACTATATTTTGGATGTTTAAGAAGCATTAGGTAGTTGACACCAATGTTTACTGCTTTAAAACATTTAGTCAAAAGCATCACATGCTAAGTGTTGATGTGTCAGAGGGATTCACTCAACTAAATCATTAAAATGTTGGGTCAAAAGCATTGCACGTTTTTATTATTATGATTTGACATAGCTGAAGTGCATATTTCCCATGCGGCATGAACGTGACTAACCGAGAGGAGGAGGGAGTGCGAAGCTACCCGGATGTGTAAATAAATACAAGATTAGAATATAAATCCGACTTCTTTCTCTATAGAAAAACATACCATGGTGGTTTGTAATGGTCAGGGTCCACCTAAAGCTCTTTGTATTATGTATGGGAAAGCCACCTTTTGTTTATTTACGTTTTTGGCACGTTTTTCACTTAAATGAGCAATTGCTATTTCTGTATTAATCCCACTGTGGATTGATCAAGTAGCAGAGTGGGCTCACATCTTTCAACAGATGGGATCCTGCCATGTTTTATAAGGATGTCAAAAATTGAAAAACATGCAAACTGAACACACACACACACACACACACACACACACACACACACACACACACACACACACACACACACACACACACACACACACACACACACACACACACACACACACACACACACACACACACACACACACACACACACACACACACACACACACACACACACACACACACACACACACACACACACACACACACACACACACACACACACACTACAGGTTAAGTTTAGAAATAGATCAATAGATGCCTCTGCCAGGCTATATATTTAGACCATTGAGACATAGCTGACGCTCTCATTTTTCGTTTACAATTTGAAGAACAAAACAGCAGCCTGGCACACACAACAACACCACCTCCTCCTCCTCCTCCTGCTGCACTGTTTGTCTCAGTACTGCATCATCCTGACATTGAACAGATCCATATCTGAAATAATGCCTAAATGCTTTAAGAATGACATTAAACGAATAAAATAACTCAAATTAAACACCAATCCGGTTCTTTTCTCCCTAACAGAAGCCTGCCCTCGTCCTTGCTGTCCTGGCGGCGAGCACGCGCTTCCGCTTCGAGACTACAGCCATAACTCATCATTGACTCTTATTCATTTCTTACTGCCATTAATGAATAATATGTTGACTATTGTGTTGCAATACTCCCCAAAAGAGTTGCTTCACCATATGGACGCATGTAAACAACATGGCACACTGCAGCTTCCCTCATGGTGCGCGCATGAGCGTTATGAAATCCATCCCTTTGACTGTGTTTTTGTCGCCTGTTCACGTGGCATCATAAGCCCCCCCAAAACTGACCGAGATCTGCATCCAGGGATATGATGATGGGGATAATAGCCCGAAATCATCATCCGCTGCAAGGAGAAGCACATCGGTGTTTTCATTGCTCTTGAATGTAGCGCAACTCGAGGATCAAATTGCAAAACGTGTCTCATTAAATAAAAGAGACATTGGCAGTATAATAAAGTGGGTTATTTTAGACCCACCGTTTTAAATCATGCTGAACTGTCATCCTAGAGGAGCAGGAATACATAAGAAAAAACGACAAAAATACCACTCTTAGAGTTTACAGAGAGTATTGTGCAAATGTGATTGTTACCAGAATGTTAAAATGGTTTTCCTGCAGTGAATAGTTGATTAGCCCTACATGTACATGCATCACAACAACACACAAGAAACCTAATCCTGCGATTAATGTAAGCTGTACAACACAAATACATAAACAGCAGGCTATAAATCCCCTTGTGCAACAGGAAACAAACATACAAAACAGATAGAAAGTCACTTCCAATAGACACAGTTTAAAGTGTCTGATGTGATATAACAGCAGGTATTACAGTCATTATTGTGACAAACGCACGCGTCTCCTCGAGCAGGTCACTGGCGCGGCACTCACCCCCAAAACACTTCTCCTTCCCCCTCTTGGAAACCAAAACAACCCGGTGAAGGAGTCGCTTCCTCCGCTGGAGCTGCAGGATATTATTACAAAACATGTAAAAATGATAATGACACCTTCACGGTCACATATAGCTATTGGGAGTCTGTGTAGTTTGCGCAACGTGCCAGTAAAAAGTCTGCAAAAACATCGATGGATCTTCACTGCGCTCTTGTGCCAAATAGTTTTGCGTAGAACCGTGAACAACTCGGGATTTCTCTGTAGGTCCGGTTCGAGTATAGTCCCATCCGTGAGGCGGGTCAGAGTGTGTGCATGTTGGAGCAGCTTGCAGCTCTTTGAAGGGGTTTAACCTCTATAGCTTCTCCGACATCAGCGGCAGGACAGGCCGAGCTGTCCCGTCTGCGGCCTTATTTATACTGAAATCCTAATCAGCTCCGTGATGCGCAGCGCGCTCTGAATAATGCAGACACACATTCACGACACCGGATATTTCAAAGAAGACTGTCTGCTCGGGTTTAAAGTGTTTATACTAGGATGGGGATTCATTGGGTGTGCTGGTTTCTGTCTAAAACAAATATCTAAAGTGCAGAATAAGGGCTGTTTCATTTCTTCTACCGGTGCTGCGTTTACGTGCTGCGGGACATAGGAGAGTTTGGAATGGAGCGCACAAAACAACAAATGGAACATGTCTGTCTGAACCATAGGTCTGAACATATCCAACATAAGAATCACCCCAAAGCACATTTGGGTTGTAGCCATTCATCACCACATCACAGGAATTCAACGAAAATAAAAATCAGCAACGCACTTAAAAATATGGTTTTAAAAAACGTCAGAATTCCTGTTGGTAGGCCTACCAACAACAAGGGAACATTCTAGGCCTACCTGTTGATGAGGGCTTTAACACATCTGGGTTTCTCTCATAGTGGATGGAGTAGATCCTTTTTCATTGGGATATTTTAGTTGTAGTCAAGTCTGGGTTATAGGCCTAAATACGAATCAACTAATCAGCCAAAGTAGATTACAGTTTGGAGTATGATTTAATTAGATATTAATAGTGTTAACTGTACACGTATATTTCAGGCTTAAAGGGGGGTTTGTAAACTTTCGAATATACTTTGTCACCAATAGGCCTACGTGGATATTTCATGTTTTTTTGTTATAACGATATAGGAGAAATCATGTAGGCCTATGCCATGTCAACAGCTGATAACCTGTTAAAAAGTCAATCTTCCCCCCTTATTATCGTGTGCTTCAGTATTCAACTTTTACTCATCGTGTATTTTATAGCCTCTTAAAGGTTAAACACTCCGGCTGCTGGGTGACTTTCAGCTGTTACTTCCGACCAAACAACTGAAAGCACGTCTTCATCTCTAACATATCTTATCTTTGTAGAGGTACTTGAAGGCATCAGCAGCCTAGCTACACAGCCGCTTCTACAAATAGCCACCAATCAGCGAGAGGGAGAATCTCGAGTCCGGCCCGATTCCAAACCTCTCAGCGAAGTGAGCAGAACACAACTCCAGTCATATTTAGTGGCGTTTCTTTTTTGTAGAACCTCTTCTAGTTTTCAAATATGAGATCCTTGGTTTTTGCAATCGGACTAATCCGTTGAGATTGAGGGCGGGGCTACACACCCACAGCCAATCAACGCAAGGCCAGACGCTCGACAGCGCGCTGGCGTGGCTAGTTTTGTTTTGGTTGTGCACGCCACTGATACGCGTGACAAAAGCCAGTTTCCCACAGCGCGCATGCGTGGCCGCATTAAAAGCACGTGGTCAAGAAGGGCAAGTAAACAAACCCCTTAAATCAATACAGTTGATTCTTTTTAAATATACATTTGTACTGTAGATGTATGATACATAATTGTCAGGGTTACAATCTTATTTTCAGAATAGCCTACTGCTCACAAATATATTATTATTTAATCTTGATTGCATTTCCTTAACTTTCTTATTTAACTGTATTTATTTTTTGTTTTTTATACAGCGTTTGTAAAGCAAATGGCACACATTGGTATTCATGTTTGTAGATTTAGCAGGTTAATTATTTGCTATTCTTTTTTAAAGACAGAGGATTACCCAACTGTGTCAACAATTTATTGAAAACTGAACCTTTTAATGTTTTGCAGGCAACATAAATTGAATGACATTATTTTATGAATCACACTGCTGAATGGACAAAGGACAGACTGCAGTAGATGTTATAGCTGGTACAACAGCGCCCCCTAGAGGACACTGTGGCATTCCACTACATCACACGTGAGTGAGATAGTAACATCTTAATTAACATTAAGGCTTGTTGTGCCATAGAGACACTATTATCTATACTACTATTTTCATATTTTGTTGCCAAAAGATAGATTATTAATTAAGAAGCATGCATCAAATATGAAAGATAAAAGTAGAAGTTCCAATAATTCATAATTCTTAGGGCTAGGGTTACTTGAAATTGAATTTACAGTTTTTCTCGATTGCTAACACACTAAAATGATACATAAAGCACAATTATTTTAACTGACACTCAAAGAGCAAAACATCGGCTCAAATCTCCAAAACTCTAAACACGTTTTCAGCTTTTCACACAATTTGCAAATCAACATGGCACTTTTTGCAAACCACTGCACACGTTTCTCCACGTGAGACACAGGCATCCAACATAAAGTCACGTGTTAGCAGGTTTAAAACACTGATATTCCAAATGCCTCACACATGGACCAATGATCAAGAAACACGTTCCATCTGACCAAACACCTGATAGCATAATTGTTGGCTCATCAATCAGGATGTTAGCACTATAAAAAGACCACAGGTGAATACTTTCTTACAGCAACAATGGAAGCCAACATGGAAGCAAGAGGAAGAGGAAGAGCAAGAGGAAGAGGAAGAGGAAGAGCTGGGCTGAGAGTGATATATCATGAATTATGCAGAGCTACAAACTGGTAACTAACCTGTTTTCAAGTCTAAGTGTCCGGATTACAGAGGCGACAGTAAATCGGCTTAGATTAGGCTGAACCCTCTGTCCAGCCTCTCATCGTCACACCATGGTTGATAACATTTCATTTCATTAGAGAGTATTCTTCTTTGTCCACGTCCTCTCCCTCCAGCTCTACCTCTCATTCTTCCTCCTCCTCTCACTCTCAGCCCAGCTCTTCTTCCTCTAACTCTCACCCCACCTCTTCCTCTTCCTCTTCCTCTTCCTCTTCCTCTTCCTCTTCCTCTTCCTCTTCCTCTTCCTCTTGCTCTTGCTCTTGCTCTTGCTCTTGCTCTTGCTCTTGCTCTTGCTCTTGCTCTTGCTCTTGCTCTTGCTCTTGCTCTTGCTCTTGCTCTTGCTCTTGCTCTTGCTCTTGCTCTTGCTCTTGCTCTTGCTCTTGCTCTTGCTCTTGCTTCCATATTGTTGCTGTAAGAAAGTATTCACCTGTGGTCTTTTTATAGTGCTAACATCCTGATTGATGAGCCAACAATTATGCTATCAGGTGTTTGGTCAGATGGAACGTGTTTCTTGATCATTGGTCCATGTGTGAGGCATTTGAAATATCAGTATTTTAAACCTGCTAACACGTGACTTTATGTTGGATGCCTGTGTCTCACGTGGAGAAACGTGTGCAGTGGGTAGAAAAAAGTGCCATGTTGATTTGCAAATTGTGTGAAAAGCTGAAAACGTGTTTAGAGTTTTGGAGATTTGAGCCGATGTTTTGCTCTTTGAGTGTCAGTTAAAATAATTGTGCTTTATGTAGAATTTTAGTGTGTTAGCAATCGAGAAAAACTGTAAATAGATACACAATTAAAATCCTTAAATGATTGAAATTGCATCATTACATGACAGCGATGATTCATGGCTTCTAAAAACTCTACTCAACTGGGAGGAGCCACATTTTTATGGGGAGTAGACTTTAATACTGAGATGAATGGTATATTTGGCTACGCAGACTCTATATGCATTACATTAATGCACACAATGTTTAAATATTGCTTACTGCACATATTTTATATTCTATAATTGATTGCATTCTATTTCGATGTAAATTACTGCTTTATTTTATTGCTATCTTACTATATTTGTATTACAGTGCTTAATATAGTTCACTATCTGTGTACTTTTTAAAATGTTTGTTTTAAATTTGTATGTATGCACCATGACATCAAGTCAAATTCCTCGTACGTGTGAACCTACCTGGCAATAAACCTGTTTCTGATTCTGATTGATATCTTGAGACTATAAGTTTAACAACAAAACATATATTTAGAGTAATAAGGATAGATCTGAGCAGTATCGCTTACACTTCTGGAAAAAAGTGGTTAGAACACCAGCACCAGCCTAAATATATTACCTGCATCTGTGGTGCATAAAGAAACTTGCAAACATCTCAAAGCATGGCAGTTCTTCGATGTGTAACAGTTTCCTTTGTAATCATGAGCTGTAAGAAGCTGTCCTCGCCGCATTCATAAACATGAACCCAAATCAATTATGTTTTTGAAGTTGTGTGCGTTTGGTAGGCTTGCTCTTTATGGTTAAAAATATTACTTTTGGCAAGCAATGGTGTTTGTTTTGTTTCTCACAAGACGAACAGTATTATTTTAAAACCATGATGAAATTGATTATGTGCAAATATATTTGTTGTCACTGTTTACAAGTATTCCCAAGCTTTTCCTCTCAAGGAATTGACTATATAAAGGATCACATTGTTGAGCGGTCATATCTGTTTGTTGTACTCTCTTTTGCCAACAGCACGCTTTGTGTGCACATGAAAAATGTTACTTTAAAGGTCCTCTATTATACTTTTTTTCAACAAATATTATAGGCCTCAGTTATATACAAAACATGTCTCTGAAGTGTTTGGCTCGAAATACCAAACAGATCATGCATTGTAGCGTCCCATAATTCCCTCTGTTTCAGCCCTGTTTCTAAAGTGCTGATTCTGTATCTCACTTCGGTTAAATGAAATCCTTGCATCCCTCACTTGCGTCGTTTCCCTGCGACTAGTCCCTCCCACCAGGGAAGCATGGAGAGACGCAAGGGCCCTGTCTCAGGTCGACTATTTTCATTTCCTCGCTCCTCGGTCCTCGGTCTCACCGGAAGTTGATTTGTCTGCGCCATCTTGATACCGTCCCATGGTGCTTATTTCTGCCGGAGGAGCGAGGAGCGATAATGGAGGAGCGATAACCGAGGAACCACCGATCCATCCTCCGATGAAATCCTCAGACACTCGCTCCGCCCCCTTACTGTGTATCACTGATTGGACGATGCAGTGCATGCACTGATCTCATGCTTCTTGACATGAGAGCAGTTTCCCAGCGGAGTGAAGAAAATACATGAACCTCACGGGACTCACTCCTCAGTTTATACCGTGTTTTGTTTCAATGAATGTTAATCTAACTGGGTTTTGATAGATAACATATCTCTTTTTCTTCTCTCAATTATTTGTATTTCTATTGTGCACTCTAATCAATATTAATCAAACTATTGTTCGTTACATTTTAAGAATGGCGTTTATCTTTTTTGTGAATGAGTTCTTATTTTATTTAATGTATTTGGGTCTACAACAGATGATACAAATGTTTGTCAGTAAATGTGTACTAACAGAGGCGGAGGTGTGTGTGGAAATAACGGGGACAGAGCTGCTGTCAGACGAACAGCTGTGCAGCGTCATCACAAACGGACATCGCTTCACGTGACGCTCCGGAGGAAAGGACGTCCCATTGCTCTTGAAACTCATTTCCCTGGGCCCTTCTCACTTCGGTTACATTGATTCCTTGCGTCCCTCACTTGCGTCGTTTCCCTGCGACTAGTCCCTCCCACAAGGGAAGCATGGAGTGATGCAAGGAAATCACGAGAAGCAGGGAAATTAGTTTTAAGAGCAATGGGACGTCCTTTCCTCCGGAGCGTCACGTGAAGCGACGTTCGATTCATTTAGCTCAGGTGAGCTAAAGGACTCTCTGAGTGTTTAGATAGTTAACTTTAGTTTAAGTTATCTCAGTGGGTCTCAAACGGTTTGGTCACAAATTATTTATTTCCGCGGCACACCTTCATATGATCATTATAGTTATAAAACAAATAAGAGAATAAAGCAAAAACAGGTATGAAATACTATATGGCAGTAAAACAAGAATACAGTTTGAAAGGGGAGTGATTTGTAAAATATCCATAAAGAAAAAGAACATCTGCTTACAGTTGTGTTTCATCTGGGTGTTGAGAGATGTATCCATAGATCTCTTAATGTTGCTCTCAATGTGCACCAGATTGATGCTTTCAACTTCAATATTTAAAAAAAATCTTCCCGGGGGAGCTTGCCCCCGGACCCCCCTAGAGGAGGTGAGGTCCTAGAGGAGGTGAGGACCCCCCTAGAGGAGGTGAGGTCCGCTCCCCACTCGTAAAAGATAGCACTTTACCCCTGCCTATATGCCGTGAGCTGATTATCGAGCCTTCATTGTAACAGTCGCGGGTGTACTGTGTGTTTGCGTGTGGGGAGTGCTTTTGTGCGTGCTCTATACAGTGCCCGTAATAGTGTTCACTGGAGTCCAGCACCTCAGCACCTCCACTCAAAATACCTTCCCGCGCCTCTGCGCAGACAAATCAACTTCCGGTGAGACCGAGACCGAGGAGCGAGGAAATGAAAAATAAGAGAGGTGAGAAGGGCCCCCTGCTTCTCGTGGTTTCCGTGCGTCTCTCCATGCTTCCCTGGTGGGAGGGACTACTAGTCACAGGGAAACGACGCAAGTGAGGGACGCAAGGAATCCATTTAACTGAAGTGAGAAGGGCCCCGGGTCACTACCGGAGGACCGAGGAGTCGAGGAGGGGAAATTTGAGTATTGAGAAACCTCTATTGTCTTTTTAGATGCTAAAGAGCTGCTGCTGGCCACGCCCTTCTGAATGATGATTGGTTAAAAAAACACTGGTGCTCTCTAGGAGGAGGAGATTCAGGTGATAAGGTGGTGGTGGGGGGGGGGGTTACCTTGGTTGGTTATTGGCTAATGGTTACACAACCAAAAAAACCTCGTCACATCACAAAGGGACAACATCTGATCAGCTCATTTTCAGACAGGTTTTTATATAAATGGATCGGGACAAAAAGAGAGAGAATCTTTTTTCCTGAAACTTTCAGAATCTCTTAACACAGAGGTTTATGTATAAAAGACAAAAGCGGATTTTGCATAAAAGGTGACCTCAAATAAACACTTTTCCAATTCTATACATAGCCCTCAAGAAACATAACTTTGTTTATGTTGTAATGCATGATTGTCTGCTTCCATTTTGAAATTATGTTTTTGGAATATAGTGTTTTATACTGATCCTCTATCTAAATGTCAATGTGCTAAAATCACAAACATTAAACGACAGGGTTTTCAAAGTGGCAGTCAGTCTTTAATAATAGCAAAGAAATGCTTCGTACAAGTCAGATCCTTCACACGACAGCAAAATAAAACTGACCGATCAATTCAAACATTGTCTATGGCAGGTCATAGAGGGACCTTTCAAATACAACCAAGGATCTTACTTTTTCTCTTTCAGAAATGTTAACTACACAATTAAAGGTTTATACTGATTTTCAAAACATACAGTGAAGAGGTTCTACTGGAGATAACTCAAACAAGATTAGTGTCTGATAGAAACATAACATTCATTTTACATTAAAAAAAATATCAGCACAAAACTCCCCCCCCCCCCCCCCCCCCCAAAAAAAGGAAAAAAAAGGGTAACACATAATAATTGAAATGTTTGCTTTTTAGCATTTTCAGTACAATCACAAATCTTTTAAAAAAAAATTACAAAACTGAAGAGAAGGATAACCCCCGCGACTCCTCCCACCCTCAGACTTGATTGTGTTCATTTTTAAGAGCGTATACTGCGATTACAAACGGATTCCCGACTGAACAAAGCTGCACATCAAATCTTGGATATCAAGACTACAAAAAAGGCACAAACGACAGGCTCACGAAGAACTCAGCAGAAGCTTTTTTACAACTAGTCCCAGTAAGGTTTCCAGTGCCCTTTATGTTCTAATTCAACCCCCCCCCCCAAAAAAGAATCTAAAAACAAAAGACTATCTACAGGCAAGTCAAGTCCCAGCAGGCACCTCGGATTAAAAGTCCCAATCCCAACTACTGTAGAAGTGCATGAATCATCCTGTGGCAGACGGTGTGTTCAGTGAGTGTACAGGGGAAGTTTGAGAGTGCCAAAACGGTCATTTCTGCAATGGAGTTTTTGTATTTTCTTTTATTACGTCTTCAGATTGGTTAAATCTGTCGATGGAAACACGTTTTTTGTTTGTGTGAGGAAGAGTAAACTGATATTTTTTTGTAATACTTAAGTTTGTATGAATGTTTCTGGTACACTTTATTTTTGCAGGTCTGTTGTGTCCTAATATTTTCTTCAAAGCTCCCTGTGTATTGTGCACTTATTATAGGACACAAAATACAAATAAAGTTATAGACAGTTTTTTTCAGATGAGTTTCATGTGGTTCAGAGGAATTTCCTCAACAGGATGTCATTTGTTAATAACTTTAAACTTACAAATATTGCACGATTTTGAATCTAACCTTCGTTCTGACCTTAAGAATTTAGGTTGTGGTATTGTCGCAATTGTGTGGACCAATTCAGACACTACAGGGATTCAAGCATCAGCTGATGACTTAATCTTTAAAGGTTCTGATCAAGGGTTTGGTATTTTAGGGTAAAATACGAACATTTGCAAGTTTTCATATCATCAAATTTACTTCATATCTCCATGTTTTCAACTGTTGGTGAGATAAAGAAAAAAACAATATCAGGAAAGATTATCTGAATTTTTTTTTTGACCAATCGTGTAATAAATAGTCGGATCGGCGGGTGGATAATAATAGTTTGTTGTAACTCTATTTAACCCTGTCTCCTATTTACGTGTAATTAGAGGCCATACTACATAGTTCTTTGCAGTACAAAGCTTTGTAACACATCTGTTATGTCAGCATGCGAGGCCATCTTGCTTTATGATCATTACAGATATCTGAAGTCTCACTTTCTTAACCTCTGAAAACCCCCTGGCTGCAGTGATGTAGAGGTGTACTCATACGGTGTGTCCGGTACAGTGTGACATCACTGCTGGATGTGGTCTGAAGACCAGTTATGGCTTGAGTGCATTTCAGCAGAGCCTCCACGCTAAGCCCCTTCCTTCAATTCAGTCTATTATTATTGAGCCAGAACAATTAAAAGAAAAAAACTGATTTATTTCAACACAGAGCAGCTCTGCCCTTAGAGAAATATGTGTATGACTCTAGAATGTATGAGACCTTTAATACTTCACAAAATGATATATGACAATGCTGAAGCAGAGCTAGTTATGAAATTGTCTTATTTTATAATTAACTCTAATTTCTTACTTTAAGTGCCAGCATTCCTGAAGAATCCTTTTAGTCGATTTGAACTTCAATCTACTTTGAGACGTTTTTAGTGTCGTGATTAATAGTTCTTTGTTTCATTCATTAAATCACTTACACAGCACTAAATGTGCTGCGTGCTGTAGCAGACAAAGGGCTAGGTGTACCATGAAACTAGTATATATGCTTGAGACGCACCTCTAAATGACGCTGCAGTGCTACTCAGATTAAATGACATGGTTGGTTGTTTTTCGCCACATATATTTAGACTTTGATCTTTGCTTAAAATAAAAATCTTATATTCAACAGTCTTTAATCAGCGGTAACTGACAAAACAGAAAAATGTGGCCTTGACTTCTGCTGTTTTTTTTGGCTGAAATGCGTTTGTCAGCAGTTACTGACCTGCCAACTGTTATCAGCCTGAACATGTGCAATTCAACGCAAACAAAAGTCACAACAGACTAAATGGGAAAACCCGATCTGTTATGTTTGAGTATTTTTTCAACTGTACCATGCCTGGATCCCATTTGTCCCGTTTGGGAAACTTGTTTTGTGGTTTTTGTGTGGTTGGCATAAGTACAGTAATATGGTTATTCTCCTATTTTTGCAACCACAAACAAGACACCTCAGCATGCAGGATGGAGTTTGGCTAGAAAACGAGGAGTCTATAACCTGTAAATGGAAGTTACATAAACACAGAAAATGCTAAAGCTAAAAAAGGATACAGGACAAAAAGCACCATGTGGATTGGAAAGTGTGACATACCACAAAAGGTGGAACAGAAAGAGCCGGGCGCTGTCCCCTTGGCTGGTGTGGCACTTAACATCGTTGTCTTTGTTTACAGAGCTTATAACAGTCATGCAAAGGGCACAGTATTATTCTAACAAGGCTTGCGAGAGAGGAATTAACAGAATGGAGACGAAGAGAAAAGAAAACATGTAACAGAAAGAAAGACGAGGCACAACAACATTTCCTCCAGACAAAAACAAGTTCTGTGATAAGTTCTGCGTTGTTGTCTGAGCGCGGAAAATGTTCTCCCATGTGAAAAACATCATACTGTACATACAGACTCGTATGATATAAACAGACATTTCCTTTAGGTTGCTCGTGGCTAAGGCAGAAATTGATGGTGAAAATCTTTCAATGCACTTGTAATATGTGCATTTATACACAACCCCTGAAATTGTATCAAAGCCAATGAGAAATGAAGATGGGCATTTTTTGTTCGTGTTTGATGAAAAAAAAAAAGAAAAGGAAACATTATTGGTTATAAATGCATCTGATTCACCTTCGATCCTCACTCTTAACTATCTTAAGACTCTTGGGCTATATATTTTATGTATATATATATTTGCCATTTGGGCCTAGTGAGTGTTGAGGATGAAATAGGTCTTTATTAAAATATAGATCCTCATCAACACCAAGTCATGGCTTTTGGCCTGTTTAAGTCGCTGATTATGTTATTTCATTGCATAAATCAGTTGATTTAATTCAGCAAAAAGATAAAGAGGGTCAAAGATAGAGATCAAATGTATCCCTTTAAACAAAGGTTAGAAAATTCAAAAGACCCCTTTTTTATGCTGAATGATTCTTATAAGTGATATACTGTTTGTTCTTGCAATGAACGCAGAGTGACCATCAGGACAGTCGCACCAAATAAACACAAACAGCTTGTGTATCACGCTCATTCCACTGGACATAAAAGGTCTTGGAAAGGTATAGCCAGAGCCAACACCCTTGAGACAACACAAAAACAATTGTTATCTTGGCTTAAACACAAATCACCCCCAAAACTGTAAGCCGTGATGTAAACCTCAACAGTGTCCTCTCACCCCAAAGACAAAGACAGAGACAGAGACAGAGAGAGAGAGAGAGAAGGAGAGAAGAGAATGATTGATTGGTTGATTCCTGACGCCATTCCTGAGCAGAGTGGGACTTGACGAGTGAGACCCAAGGGGGGTGGGTGATGTGGACGACAGGAGAGGAAAATAAAACCCAGAAAAAAAATAAACCATCACAGCAACAGTGTGGAGGTAGGAGGTGGCCACGCAGGAGCCAGTGCCAGAAAACAGTCTGGGAGGAGAAAAAAACGGTTAGATTGTTAACGGAAATTATTATACGGCTTAGTTCAATACTCAATTCTGATTGTTCACATTAGACATTCAGCAGTCTGGCTCTTTTTGGACAGAAGACCACTGCCTAGGACATCTGATAAAGGGGCCATGTGCAGTCATATCAATCCACAGAAAAAAGTCCGGATTGAATGTCAGCGATGGCAAAATAAACTCCATGATCAGGACAGCCTGTGGAATATCTTTTGAATATTGATTTTGATACTTTGGATACAAGATGGATAAACTGCCCCCAGTAAGAAAAGAAAAAGAGAGGAGGAACAAGATAACAGTTGAAAGGGAAGGAAAGAAGTGATATGACTTAGAGAGCTGTAGGACAGAGAACTCCACAGAGGAAGACAGACAGGAATCAAACAGTAAAGGGAACATGGTATGGGCTCTGGAAAAAAAGTGAACATGAAAGTTTGGGAGCAGAAAACCTCGATCAGTGCTGGCGTCACTTTAAGTTATGTTTTGTTTTAGGGGAAGCAATACGGTCATTTATAAATCAAAATGTACTAAGTAGCAGCGTAATAAGCGGAAGCAAAGCATGAGAGAACATTATTAAAAATATACATTTCCCATCTGGTATTTGTGTTTCCAATTGTGTTTATTTTAAATGGTTGCAATAGCATTTGCTGGTGTTGTTTCATCTGAAAATGCACTATGTATTGCCTCTGCGTATTAAATATGATACTGGGCCTTGCTTCTGAACCTTTTAGAGTCGCAACCTTCAACTATGAAGTAGGTGTTCTTGCCAGCAAGAATATTCCATTTCTTTAATAAACCATTAACAGGTATTTTATATTTGAAATAAATGTCAAATCACCTTCTGCTTCTACTTTGATCCCATTAAGGGGCAATGTAATAGTTCAGCATTTGAGATACAAGAACATATTACAGATACTGACATAAGAGCATTGGGTTTGAAAATACATTTTAAAGTTGCACAAACAATCAAACTGTTGCCTTTGCAGAGCAGCTTTGTGCTGCTCTAATTAAGGAGATGTCACACTCTATTGCTTTTCAGTAGACTTTTGTTATGCATCGAATTGCTGCACAGGAAACACAGTAATTACATACGCTGACACACGGTGAATGATATGCTGTAAAAGGCAGCAAGGACGGTTATTATCACAAAAAGAGGCCCGTCAGGGAGCAGCTGGTGGTTAGCAGAGAATGGGTGGGCATCTCCTATCGCTTTTGCTCAAGTGACATTTTATTTTAAAATACTTTTACCTTTTTTTTTTTACATTAAAAAAAGCCACAATGCATGGTAATATAGCTACATTGGAACATTTTTCATATTTTTGCGAGTGCAGATTAAATGCCATAAACATCTCTGAGGCTTCCGAATCAATTCTCCATCATTTTTGTTTCCTTAAAATGGTCCATAGTTACCTGAGGGTTATTAAATTTCTGACTCCAAAAAACAAATTAGACTGAAATTGAACTGAATTAGAAGCAGAAAAACATCTATTATACTTAATGGTGTACTTTTAAAGTGCCTTTATCTTCATGAAAACTTACATTTTACACTTTATAAAAGCAACATTTAAATCTATATTATACTGTGATGCAAGATCCTCACTTTAGCACTTGAGTGTTGAGTTGTAAAATGAAACACATATTAAAACAGTAGTTGTTAAAGCTGTAACACCACTCACCTGCAGTATTAGTGTTTCAAATAGTTCTCCTGATGGACCCTCAACTGTGCTACCTTTTTGAAGCAGAGGCGAGGACTGTCACACTTTTAAAAGTTGAATGTTTCAAGACTTTAATGTAGCTAATTGCAATTGTGTAATGCACCTGTAGTTTTACACACTGCCCCTCTCTCTTTATGTACGTGTTCAGGTTATAAACTTGATTGCATGGGATGTAGACTCACCTGTTTGAGATGTTAGGACCTAAATGCGAGCTGGAAACGTGCAGTTTCTTGAAAGATGAGATCCTTCAGTGTCTCTTTGGGTAGGTCATCCAGCT
Organism: Gymnodraco acuticeps; assembly: GCF_902827175.1. Classification (NCBI taxonomy): domain Eukaryota; kingdom Metazoa; phylum Chordata; class Actinopteri; order Perciformes; family Bathydraconidae; genus Gymnodraco; species Gymnodraco acuticeps. The sequence goes on along the minus strand of NW_022990125.1, from coordinate 1,551,680 downwards.
CCATGTCAAACTTGAATGGGGCCTCGGCAACAGGCTACACAGGGAGTTGGAGAGGACAGGGTGATACAGACGCCAACAAACTTACATTGTGGTAAACACAAGATTAAGTGTCCTCATTCCGATAGTCCTATATAGCACAAACTGACGACTTTCTCACCTCATCTGTTGGGTCGTAATACTGCTCCAGGTAAGGGTGCGCCAGGGCCTCCTCCACCTCGATCCTCTTGTGAGGGTTAAAGGTCAACATCTTGTCCAACAGGTCCAGAGCTGCAGCACAAAGAGGAGAACGCTTGATTCAGTTCTCCTGGTGGAGAGCTTTGTAGGGTTGTGTAAAAACAGGCACCTCCAGATCAACATTAGCAAGACCAAAGAGCCAGTGGTGGAACACTAGGGGAGCAGGAAGAGGCCCCTAAACCTCGGACACTCCTGTGACCAAGGCGCCACAAACAACAAAGGCTTGACCCCCATATAAAAAAAATCACTTTTCCCCTCTGGTATTAATAAAGGTTTATCTCATCTGAAACATCAATGCTAGCCCACTAGAGGGCACCATTAAGCGCTAAATGGTTATCATATTATTACCAAGTATATAACTAAGAGACTTACTTTCACTCATTTACAAAGTATAGCTATTTTAACTAAATTCTGAGCTTCCTGAGAGTTTATTTCTTCAGCTTCTGCATGTTTAAAATCTCAATAATCTTCATATATTGTAGTTTTGTACCTTGAAACCACAATCAATGCCTCTAGTTTCCCATCTCCAAACGTTGCCACTTGTTTTGCCAGACTGCTGTGCTAGTAGTGGGTAAATATTCTTTTCTTAATTACAATTCTAGTAATTCCATGATCAGAGGCAACGTTTTAAGCAATTACAAGTTTGCCCTGGCTCTCACCTTTGGGATCAGCGTTGGGGAAGAGGCGGTTCCACGGCACTTTGCAGCGTAAAGGCAGCGACAAAAGATAGTTCCTGGCCTTAATGTTGATGATGCAGTTGAGATCCTCCTGAGAGGGAGAGCCCAGGATTCCTGAAGAACAAAGAAGATTTAGAAAATAACTCTTTGTTTCAGTTCACAAATCTCAGTTAAACTGCTACATTAAAACAGCCCTTGCTTAAAGTTTTGAGTACTTAATAGTCTGAAGGAAACACAAAAGGACAGATGGGACAAGCAATATGTGGTCTAGCACCAAAAAGTACAGCTAAATTATTGAATATTAACAGCTACAAAATCTATGGAGTGGCACCCGGAAGCTATTGGTAACTAAGTGTGAACTATTCAGACTAGGGCTGCTAATTCAGGTTTTTTTCCCCTGACCAATAGCCAAGCATCGTTAACCTAAAATGTACTGACAATATTAGGGCTAAAATGATAACCCAGAGAAGTTCTGCTGGGTTCGTAGACATTTTAAAACAACAACGTTGAAACACTTGTCCTAAAAACACTGAAAATAAAAACAATAATTACCCAAAATATGGTTGAGCTGATCCAAGTAGTGCTTCCCAGGAAAGATTGGCCTGTTGGACAACATCTCGGCCAGAATGCAGCCCACTGACCAGATGTCTATGGACTTAGTGTAGCCCTGAGAGTGAGAGAAAAATGTAATGACTAACATATATTTAAAGTTAAAATAGCATTTATTGGTGGACTGTAAAATATGCCAGATTTAGCCATGAAGGCTAATTTCAAATCTGCAGTCCCTTGGAGGCTCATTGCATTAAAATAAAACATACAGAGAGCACATAAGCACAGACAGAATGACATTAATGTAATCCTATAAGCACAATTGAAGCATGATTGCAGCACATGACAGCATGTTTTATAGGGCTGTGCATTTACTGGTCTCATGATTCGATTCGATTACGATTATCCTGTCAACGATTCGATATCCCGATGCATCATGATGCATCACGATTCATACCAATGCGTTGCATCCTCAATTTTCTATATTACTGCACATGGCTTATTTTTCATCAATGCATACATGCAGTAAATACATATGAACTCTCTTTTTATTATTTAGAAAGTGCTTCAGAAATCAATAACATAAATGTCTTGACATTAATTTATAAACCAAAAATAAATCAATTGTATAGCTCTAGCATCCCTCTATCTGTGTGTGAAATTGTTCCATCCTCAAAAACAAAAAACGAATGCTTCTGCAGTCTAGCTGCAGCTTCTAGCAACGGTCTTCTGTTAAAAAAAGGACACTGAATGTCCTGAATGTGGCATCACAAACATGACTTGAGTCTGAACACAGCAGACAACAGGAGCATTTACAACAGCATATACAAACTCAAATACTGCATGTGGGTGCACACTTACATTCTCTGTCTTACTGTTACATAAATCCCATGATTGCAAGGCAAGGCAAGTTTATTTATATAGCACCTTTCAACACAAGGCAATTCAAAATGCTTTACAAAAAATGAAAGACATTAAGAAAATGGCAATGTCATTAAAAAGAAAAAAAATAAACATTAAAAGAAAAAATACATGGATAAAAGTTACAGTGCAGTTTAAGATGTGAATAGTTCAATTAAAAGCAGCGACAAAAAGAAAAGTCTTCAGCCTGGATTTAAAGTAGTCAGAGTTGTAGCGGACCTGCAGGTTTCTGGGAGTTTGTTCCAGATATTTGGAGCATAATAACTGAACGCTGCTTCTCCATGTTTAGTTCTGACTCTGGGGACAGAAAGCTGACCAGTCCCTGAAGACCTGAGAGATCTGGATGTTCATAATTTAGCAGGAGGTCAGAAACTTATTTTGGGCCTAAACCATTCAAAGCTTTATAAACCAGCAGCATTATTTTGAAATCAATTCTTTGACACACAGGAAGCCAGTGTAAAGACTTCAGAACTCGAGTGATGTGATCCACTTTCTTAGTGTTAGTGAGGATTCGAGCAGCGGCGTTCTGAATTAGCTGCAGCTTTCTAATAAATGTTTTAGTGAGACCTGTGAAAACACCATTACAGTAGTCCAGTCTACTGAAGATAAAAGCATGGACAAGTTTTTCCAAATCCTGCTGTGACATTAGTCTTTTAATCCTAGATATGTTCTTTAGGTGATAGTAGGCTGATTTAGTAACTGTTTTAATGTGACTGTTGAAACTCAGGTCAGAGTCCATGACTACACCTAGATTTCTGGCTTCATCTGTTGTTTTGAACATTGCAGGCTGAAGCTCAGTGCTAACTTTTAAACGTTCTGCCTTGGCTCCAAAAACCATTACCTCAGTTTTATCTTTGTTTAATTGGAGATAGTTCTGACACATCCAGTCATTGATTTGTTCAATGCACTTACTCAGTGTTTGAATTGGAGCATAGTCTCCTGGTGAAATTGTTATGTAAATGTGTGTGTCATCCGCATAGCTATGGTAACTTATTTTGTTGTTTTTCATTATCTGAGCCAGTGGTAGCATGTAGATGTTAAAGAGAAGAGGCCCCAAGATGGAGCCTTGAGGTACCCCACATGTCATATTTGTCAACTCAGATGTGTATTTACCTATAGGAACAACGTTGTTTTCTGTCCTTTAAGTAGGATTCAAACCAATTTAGAACTGTTGCCGAAAGTCCCACCCTGTTTTCTAGTCGGTCTAGTAATATGTTGTGGTCAACAGTGTCAAACGCAGCACTGAGATCTAATAATACTAACACTGAGGTTCTGCCACTGTCTGTGTTTAAGTGGATGTCATTGAAGACCTTTACAAGAGCAGTCTCAGTGCTGTGGTTAGGACGAAAGCCTGAATGGAAACACATCGAAACAGTTATTTAAATGCAAGAAATTACTCAACTGTTGAAAAACAACTTTTTCAATGATTTTACATAGAAATGGGAGGTTTGATATGGGCCTGTAATTGTTCATTACTGAAGCGTCTAGATTATTCTTTTTTAAGAGGGTTTAATGACTGCAGTTTTCAGGGCCTGTGGAAAAACACCTGAGTAAAGAGACTTGTTTACTATGTGAAGTAGATCTGAGGCCATGCAATGAAAAACATGTTTTAAAAATCCTGTTGGAATAATATCAAGGCAGCAAGAGGAGGATTTCAGAAGTTGTATAATGTCCTCTAGGTTTTTCTCATTAATCTGATGGAATTGAGTCATGGTGTTTGAATTGATATTAGGTGGACATAGGGACAACACATTTGCTGTACATGATACAGAGGCACTGACTGCTTGTCTGATGTTCTGAATTTTGTCAGTGAAGAAGGAGGCAAAGTCATTGCATGCCCTGGTGGATAGGAATTCAGAGGCTACTGACACTGGGGGGTTAGTTAGTCTGTCAACGGTAGCAAACAAGGCACGTGCAGTGTTTTTGGTATGATGTCAGAGAAGAAAGACTGTCGTGCGTTTTTCAATTCGAAATTATAAAGGCCAAGTCTCTCTTTATAGATTTCAAAATGAACCTGGAGATTTGTTTTTCGCCACCTACGTTCAGCTTTTCAACACTCTCTTTGTTCTGTTTTCACGGTCATGGCCTTTATCCATGAAGATATTTTCTTGCCAGTCACTTCCTTTACCTTAGTTGGAGCAATGGCATCTATAACATTTTTAATTATTTTAATTAAAATGATCTACTAGCTAATTTACTGAGATGTTAGCAGGGGCAAGTGAAAAATTCTGAGTAAACATTTCCCTAGTTTTTCAGTTAAATATCGCTTTGTGGTTACCTCTTTTTGAACATTTTTGTGAGCAGAAATAGAGCTCTCAAAGAAAACAGGAATGATCAGAGAGTGCAACATCAGTCACCACAACCTTAGAGATATTCAGACCCTTTGAGATAATTAAGTCCAGAGTGTGCCCCTTATTGTGCGTGGGCTCCGTCACATGCTGAGTCAGTCCATAGCTATCAAGAACACAAAACAGTTCTTTTTCCCCTCTGTCCTGGGGGTTGTCAACATGGATGTTAAAATCACCAACAATGACTAGACGGTCAAAGTCAATACACACTATAGACAGCAGTTCAGTAAAGTCATCAAAAAAGCTTGCACAGTATTTGGGTGGTCTATAGATATTTAGGAACAGAGCTCGAGAGGAGCATTTCAGCTGAAGGGCCACATATTCAAAAGAAGCAAACTTCCCATAAGATGTCTTCCGGTATTGAATGGAATCCTTGAACAAAATAGAAACTCCACCTCCTCTCTTATGCATTCTTTCCTGACTCATAAAACTAAAGTTGGGAGGGGTTGATTTGATAAGAACAGCTGCACTGTTATTTTGTTCAATCCAAGTTTCCGTTAAAAACATAAAATCGAGATTGTGCTCAGTGATAAAATCATTGATTAAAAATGTTTTTCCTGGCAAAGACCTGCCATTTAATAAAGCTAGTTTAAGTTTGTTAAATACACTATCAGTAAGATTTTCTTTTTGTGACAAGCTGTGGCTGACATGGAATCACTGCTAAATTTGATAAACTCACACAAACGTTTGAGCACTTCCTATTTCTAAGCTGATTCACCGCTCTTAATCTATTACCTATCAACACAGATATCGGCAAAGCTACAGGCAGGCAGGGCCCCGGCTTGAGCCTGGACCTAACACATATCAGTTAGAGTTTGTTGCGTTTTGTACACACACATCCTTATTACGGTGATGAAGATGGTGCGTGTCTCTGCTTCGCCGATTTTGGTGGGCGTCGTTGAAGGGTGGGGGTAAAGGACATGCTTTCTTGAAGGGGGGGAGGTGGTTGACGTAGGCAGGCTTCGGAGACCGCAGATGCCAGGGGGGGGGAGATGAGGAGATTGTAGGAGATTAAGTTAGCTTCATCATATCTCAATCAGTGATTAAGTGAATAATAAGTTTCTATCGGGTCACTATCAGCCTGTCACTCATTATTTTCAGGGGGGGGCGGGGTTTGGAGGAACGGAGAGGAGACGGTGATCGTGGAAGCTTTTTTCCTCCTGCCTTCACAAACTTTACACACGTACATATCGTCTGAAAATAGCAAGAGGACATTCATACTCTGCAATCCAAGACTTAATTAAATCCATGAAAAACCTGACATGATTGTAACGCGAGTATTTTTGAAAAACATAAATCCCTATGTGTCTGAGCCGCAGCGACACAGACTGATTCAGAGCGGGTCATTCTGCTGTTGCTTCTGGACTGTTGTTCTTGTGGTGGTGGATAAAGCAGACTGCTCCGTGTTTGGTGTTGCTGTGGCGCTGTCACGTCTGTTCCTTGATCTCTGCGTCAACGGCCAATTTGATATTAAAGTGACAGAAAACGTTTTTTATTGTAAAGCCGCGGACGGAAAATCAGGAAGCAACGTTACTACGCTATAATCGATTATGTTCCGTCACTGCATCGATGCAGAATCGTCCACGTCCGCATCGCGATACATTGTAGAAACGATGAATTTCAACACCCCTAATGTTTTATATCAGGGGTGCCCACACTTTTTCAGCTTGGGAACTACTTTTAAAATGACCAAGTCAAAATGATCTACCTACATTAAAAATGCTAAACATATATTTATTTATATATATATATACACTGAGCAGTGTTTCCCACGGAATTTGATTCTATTGGCGGACGATATTTAATTGTGGCGGCCCGCCACAAATGGACCGATGTATGGGAAACACTGCTGAGTATACAGGGTTTCCCACACATAGACTATACTTGGGCGGGCCGCCCAGGTATATTAACGGCCGCCCAAGTATATTTCGCGCCCCATTTAGTTTTTTTTTTTTTTTTTTATAAGTTTTTTTTTTAATATATTTTTTTTTTATTCGTCCGTGACCACGACGCCATCTGCGATCGATTAACTTGTAGACAATGATCCCTCGCTCCCTTGCTCTGATCTCGCCTCCTTCTGGCCTGTTAAGTGGCCTGCCTCACACAGGGTGACTGGCTGTCCACATGATGTGGCCTGCCGACATGGCCACTGTCATACAGATCATAAATCAAAGCCCTTGATTGGTCTCTGTGTGTCATTCAAGCTCAGGATAACCTCAGCTCAGGTGAGGTAAAGGACTCTCTGAGTGTTTAGATAGTTAACTTAGTCTAAGTTCTCAGTGGGTCTCAAACGGTGTGGTCACCATTTATGTAAACACATATTTCCATTTGAGAGGGTAGTGATTGGTCTAATGGATAGTGAGGTGGGCTGAAGATCGGAAGGCTGTGAGTTCAAATCCCGCCAGGAACACCACCACTAATGTGCCCTTGAGTAAGGCACTTAGCCCTTAGTTACTCCAGGGAGAATGTCCCTGTAATCGGTCATTATAAGTCGCTTTGGATAAAAGCGTCAGCTAAATTAAATGTAATGTGATTAGTAAAATATGCATGAATAAATAAATAAAAAGTTAACTAGGTGAAAAAAGGTAAGATACACTTTTAAAACTTGTTGAGAGAAAACTAGTCTTTGCTGCTGCCTCAAAGAGGAGCAGGGGGAGAGGAGGGAGACAGGAGAGGCTGATTCAGGAGCACAGACACACTCACAACTATAAATGAACCAAAACTAAATTAATAAACAAGTTTCAGTGTTTTTTTCATATTGGAAATGGTATGTTATTGGTTATGGCCTTGATTTTATGATTATTGAAATGTATACAGTTCTGTTAAATATAGGTGTTTCCATAGATCTAGTCTCTTTATTTTCCCCTCAAAATGCACCAGATTGATGCATTTAACTCCAAAATAAAAAATAAAATCTTACCGGGGGGGCATGCCCCTGGACCCCCCTAGAGGATTTGAGGTCGACCCCCACTAAAAATCACATGGATAGGTTCCTAAATACATTAATAAATACATTTATTTTTTAAAATAGTAACCCATTTCCATATGTTCATGTGTGGGTAGTAGATTTAAACTATAGGGCTATCATTATGGACCCTGCCTGTACCTGTACCTGTTCGCTCTGCCATCGCGTGAAGGGTCTGCTAACAAAGCGACCAACAGAAAGGTTAATGTTGTTGCACGTCACCTCAACCCCCCCCGCTACCACCACCCCCCAAAGTATATTTCAGATCTGTGGGAAACACTGGCAGTTAATGGACCAGCACCAGAGGCATTCCCATACACACAGGCGTTGGAGCTGTTCTTCATGAAATCCCAGAAGGATGAAGTGCTCTGACAAACAGTGCCATCTTTGCGCAAAATGATTATACCGGAATGAAAAGTCAATAAATAATGTTGTTAAAACTTTTTCTTTTTTTCGCGCACAGGAACTCATTATTTGCCAAGCATATGGCTCAGTTCTGTCACAATAACAATTTTATATTGTCAAGCAAGGTGCTTTTGCCTGCAGATAGTTATACTTACATTAGTGAGGCCTGGCATACTACGTCATGACTTGACCATTGTATTAGTACAGCTGATGCGCATGCTTCACTTGAGTGTATGAACATTCTGTATGGGACAGCAACGACTGGTCATATACCTGTTGCTATTTCAATACATGTCGAACATCTACCTGGGCTAACCAGAAATGTACATAGTGTTCAAACAGAAAAACTAGACAAGGAAGACATTACATCCTATTGTGCTCAGACGCGTACATCCTTAACTAATATTCATCTACCTTGAGATGCAATTATGTGTGGTGATGTTAATTGTAAGGATGCAAAGCATAGGAGTGATATCTACTCCATGTACAATGATATAGTAAGTGCTCTGTATGAAGGCAGTAAGCCTTACTACAAACATAACAATAAAACACACAACATCAGGCCTGGCTGTAATAAGTATGTAGCTGAATATCGTGCTGAAGCCTGTGAATGCACTAAATCATGGGCTATGGCAGGCAGACCCAGACAAGGGTCTGTATTTGAGTATAAGAAGCTTACTAATGCAAGATACAAGTATGCTATTTGCTTCATCTGTAAAAATGAGCAAGCTATGAGGGCCGATTCCATGGCTAAGAAGCTTCTAAGTAACAATGCTATTGATTTTTGGAAAGAAGTGAGGGTTATTAATAACTGCAAAATATCTCTACCATGCACTGTAGATGGAACATCCGGAACAGACAATATTGCGGAGTTATGGCGACGGCATTATAGTACCTTATTCAACTGTGTCCAAAGTGAACTGTATAAGGTAGATGATATTGATAGCAATGATTCAATGGTGATAATGCCACATGAGGTGTACCAAGCTATAAACAAGCTGTCTGATAACAAAGCAAGTGGTGTAGATCATATTTCTGCTGAACATCTTAAATATGCCAGTATGAAGATAGCTCCTCTCCTTTCTATTTGCTTTACGGCCTTTATGAGTCATGGCTTGTTACCAAACTCAATGTTGTCTGTTCTGTTAGTGCCAGTTATTAAGGACAAAGCCGGTAAAGTGGGAAGCCTAGATCAGTGTTTCTCAAACTTTTTCATACCAAGGACCACTTAACCAATACAAAAACACTCGCGGACCACCTAACTCCACAAATATACAAAAACACATCGTTTTTCTAGAACAGATTACAAATCGCCTGAAAATTGTACAAACAAGTAGCAACATGTGTGATGAAGGTGTTGCGCTGGGCTATATGATGCAATCGAAACTTAAGCTCGCTCCATTGCGGAATTATTCGCGCGAAAGTGCGGAAAACTTAAATGTATTTATTTCAAATGTGAAATGTTACCAATATACTCACGGACCACTAGGGGGCGCTCACGGACCACCAGTGGTCCGCGGACGACACTTTGAGAAGCACTGGCCTAGATAACTATAGGCCCATAGCGTTAGCCAGCATACTGTCAAAAGTGCTAGAAAGAATTCTGCTGGACAGATGAAATGACTTTATTAACTCAACAGATAACCAGTTTGGCTTTAAGGCTAAACATGGCACTGACTTGTGTACGCCTTAAAGGAAATGGTTAACAAATATAGAGGTAATAACTCATCAGTTCTTATGTGTTTCATTGATGCTTCTAAAGCCTTTGATCGTGTTAATCATAGGAAGTTATTTGTTAAACTGAGTCAAAGAGGGGTGCCCAAATACATTGTGAGAATTCTGGTCTACTGGTATGGCCACCAGGCTATACAAGTAAAATGGGGCAATAGGGTCTCAGCCCCATTTGGGGTTAGCAATGGTGTCAGACAAGGTGGAATTATGTCCCCAGTTCTTTTTAACCTTTATATTGATGATCTGTCTAAAGGCCCTGTCACACTGTCCCGAAATTGACACCCCGATGGACACACGAATATGGAATTGTGAATTTCGCACGAAGATGGCCCCGAACCACACATGAAGGCAACATTTACATTACATTTAAGACATACAACTGCAATGAAAGTACCAAAAACAATTATGTTACAGTACTATGATACTGTACTGATATGTTCAGACTTTGTTCTTTACTTTATCCGTCGCTATATGTAGAAAATATTACGTTTTCTCCGTAATGTTGTTTCCATAACAACAACAACTTCCTGTCAACTGTCCTTCAAAATAATATATTATATCCTTTTTAGTTTCACAGAACACAAATTGGGTTATTTACATAATATATTTACATGATTTTGTTGTGCAATAAAACAACCCGATGGACACACGATAAAGGAAATGTTCAAATTCGGCTGTGATCGTAGCAACATCGGGCCATTCGTGAGGGCATCTTAAGCCATCGTATGACGCCGGTGGAGTTTCTCAGGCTCCGGCAGCAACTTCGTGAGCGGTGGGCAAAATCTTTGGCATGCCAAAAAATTGCCGAAGGACCTTGCGAAGATTCATTTTCGTGTTGAATTTGTGTGTCAATTGTGCCCATCGTGAGGGCATCTTGTTATCATCGGTGCCATCGGGCATTCGCCCCGATCAGAGTGAGGGTGAATGCACCGATGATAACATGAAGATGACACGACTTGACAAGATGCCCTCACGAGTGCCTTACGAAGTTGCCGCTCACGAAGTTGCTGCCGGAGCCTGAGAAACTCCACCGGCGGTCATACGATGGCTTAAGATGCCCTCACGAATGGCCCGATGTTGCTACGATCACAGCCGAATTTGAACATTTCCTTTATCGTGTGTCCATCGGGTGTCAATTTCGGGACAGTGTGACAGGGCCTTCAGCGACTGAAAGCCTGTAATACTGGATGCATGATTGGTAGTACTCTAGTGAACCATATTATGTATGCAGATGATCTTGTTGTGCTGAGTCCATCTAGCGCTGGTCTTCAGCAGCTTCTTGCTGTTTGTTCTGTGTATGGTGTGGAACATGACATCAAATACAACGCCAGTAAGAGTGCGGTCATGATCTTTAGAACCAAAGAGGATAATTTCCTGATTTTAAATTGTCTGATATTAATCTTAGTGTCTGTAATAAGTTAAAATATCTTGGACACTTTATTACAGAACAAATGACAGATGATGAAGATATGTATAGGCAATGCCGCATGATGTATGCACAAGCAAACATTCTCCTACGTAAGTTTAGTGCATGTACAGATGGAGTGAAGATGTCTCTGTTCAGAGCATATTGCACACCGCTCTATACGGCACATTTGTGGTCAAACTACAGAAAAGCAAGTTTACGGAAACTTCAAGTAGCTTATAATGATGCCATGAGAATATTGCTGAAGAGACCTCGATGGTCTAATGCAAGTGAAATGTTTGTGGCTGCAGGAGTCAATACTCTACAAGCTGTTTTAAGAAAACTCATGTATAAATGTATTTGCCGGCTTAATGACTCTGATAATGAAATCCTCCTGGCCTTATCAAACATAAGGTATAGTACTACACGCCAGAGATGGGGACTCGAGTCTGTGACTCGGACTCGAGTCGCACTTAAGTCGCACACACAGAGACTTCAGACTTGACTTGGACTCCTGCTCAAAAGACTTCGGACTCGACTTGGACTCGTGTTTTGGGACTCGTGAACAATCATTGTATTTTCTATTTTTGGCGTATTAAAGGTGGGGTAGGTAAGTTTGAGAAACCGGCTCGAGATCGCCAGAATTTGAAAATACACAACCGGAGAAAATCTGCCACTTCCTCACAGAGCCCCTCCTCCAACACACACGAACGCGCACATGACCAATGAGGGCACGAGATAAGTTTGTGCCCCGATGGGAGGCTGACAGGCAGGTAGGCCATCCAGTTACTTTAGCCGGGCCGGCTATCGGGATGTTAAGAGCATTCCATGGAATATAACAAAAGGTGTATCTCGAGCCGGTTTCTCAAACTTACCTACCCCACCTTTAACATTAACATTATGGTAACACCATGCCGACCGGCGGCACACCTGCAGCTGTACCGCTTGTAATTAGGTTCAACTATAAAAACTTCGAACAAAACGCCGGCGGCACCAACAAAAGGAGCGCACACTACAAAGTCTGCAATATTAAAATCAAGGATGCTGGTGCATCAACGTCAAATTTCATCAGGCACTTGAAAACTCACCCGGAGAGGTCAGTCACATTAACGCATATGGACGGTTAGCAAACATGTTTAGCTCAGCATCAGCTATGTAATGTTAACTTAGCTTGCTACTAGCTTTGTAACTGAATATTTGAAAAGATGAGTGAATGTTTGCTTGTCACACTTGTTTGCATTGAGTGGCGTTGACATCCAACTCTTGACATGACGTAAAAAAGGTCGGTAACGTTAATCATTACGTTCCGCTGCCACCATCTACTGGCTAACGTTAAACGTAGAAAAATACATAGTTACATACATAAATACATCTGTCGGTTTATAAGCAGGTTACAGGTTTATTGTTGACCACGTAACGTTAATGTTACAGGTTTCTCATGTTACCATTACACTGGGTTTGAGTGAGAGGATAGAGGAATATGTTTATTTATAGTAGACTTAAAATATGTCATTAGAGACCCAGTGTAATTAAACAATACGGTTGCAGAGGTCAAATTTTAACATTTTTGTCCACTGGCCAAATGGCTAGCCTAGTGAATGTTGAAATGTTACCAGCCACTCAATAGATTGCCATTGTTATTTGTGGCTGGTGCGTGCAACATACAGTACCCAGCCACTTGCATGATTTACCAGCATTTGGCTGGTAAATGGTGTTAATGGTAGATATCTCTTTTGGAACAGGTCATGTTTTAATATCACCAGTTCAGTATATTTCAGATAATATTGCAGCAATAGTTTTTTAGTTGCAAATGGCACAGAACAAATGTTTACTCTTAAGTACTTTTAACACAGTTTCCTTGCGGGGGATTAATAAAGTATTTGTGATACTGATTTCTGATTCTGAAGTGTTTTGCTTATAAGTTGTTTGCATTTAGCTAAAGTGTGATGTTTTTCCTCATATTGCATTGCAATAGCCTGTTTAAAGTGATCATATAACAAACAACTAATCAGTACTGATACTGTATGCTAATAGATATAGGAGTGATAATAATACAGTAAATGCTTTGAATTTCTTAGATATAGCTGTGCAGTATTCTTAACAGACTGGATAGCAGCAGACAATAGAAGGCTTATTACAACCAGAAGAGACATGAGACTTTTATTTTTTAGAGACTTGAGACTTGACTTGGACTCGTGACCAAAGACTTGAGACTTGACTTGGACTCGTGACCAAAGACTTGAGACTTGACTTGGACTTGCAAAAAAAGACTTGTGAACATCTCTGCTACACGCTACCAATCGCAGCTGTGGAGACATTGATATAGTTGTCTCTTTGTAGGACACTGATTTAAATTATTGTTAAACTATGAATTTTTTTTATGCTGTGTATGTAATTTATTATATGTAATGCCTTGTCTTTTATCTGGACCCTGACTCTGTAATAAAGTTTTGATTGATTGATCGATCTAGACCGACACATTGTTTGTGTCTGTCTGTGAGGTATGATTTTATCTATTTCATTACAGTTGATGAGCATTTGACTTTGGATAACTTTTTTATTTAAACCTTATTGTATACTGCATCAAAAGCTTTTCATTTTTTTTTATCTATAAAAAAAGCACAACCTTTTCTTGTCCAGTTGAGTCTGAATATTTTCCCGAAAATAAATATGCGCAGTTTTTCAAGTTGAATCATTCATCAAGTTGAATGATTTTCAAAGAACCAATCAGACATAATGCAAAAAAAGTTGAATCGCCTCCTCTTCACTTTAGAAACTTAAAAGTAGGGATTTGGGTTTTACAGATCCTATTTTCAGGTGCAAAGCAAAAACCCAAAACATTCACTCAACTTTTAATCCTTGACAGTTAACATTTTATCGGCAGGCTAAGAAACTCACCTTGGAGTTGAGCATGATCTCAGGTGCTCTGTACCAACGAGTGGCTACATACTCTGTTAGGAACCCAGTGTGATCGTGGTCAGGATCAGCCACACGTGCCAAACCAAAGTCACAGATCTGCAGAAACAATGTGTGACAAGACAGGGAAAGAATGAAGCATTAGCAGATACACGATACAAATAAAATGGGTGTCAATTCGTAACAACTCAAAACGGACATTTTCGGAGCAATTGTTGTTTTGTACTTAAGAGGGGTACATATTGTACTAATATCTGTCATGTGCTCTTGTTGTCATTGCTAATCAGCAAAGCAGACTCTCAGGGTGAAATACTGTATAGCACTAAAGTGCTGTAGCCAAAACGTGCACATATTCTTAAGAAGGTAATAATAGAGATAGTGTGGCCTGAACCATGACAAAAATCTAAACTCTATTATTTCAACCTTGTCCATGTCATTGGAGACGCAATATAGTCTAAATCATTTCCGTTCTCACCTTTCACAAGCCCTTGACAAATAAACGGCGCCACTGCTTCCCAGAGGGCACTAAAATAAGTCTTAACATAATAACAACTCTTCTCTGCAAGGATTAAACCTACACAGTGTGACATCTGGAGGTGGAGACTGCTGAGATGTGAACTCTATCTTATACTAATATGTTCATATGCATGAACAAAATATGATACAACAATAAACTTAGATTGCTCTTTTTTTGAACAAATACAAAAAGTGACATGTTATGTCATTTATTATTGAATAATTGTTTGGGATGTTGAGGTGTTGGTAATGGTATTGGTTTGGTATCAAGATATAGGCAGGTATCAAATCAAACTCATAACTTTGGTATTGTGACATCCTTAGTGCAGAGAACACAACAGTGCCGATGTAAATTGCCAGGAAACACTGACCAATAAGAGCACACTGTGCTTTTCTGGGATTGGGGCTTAAGAAGGCATGCTCTAAAACACTGCATTTTATTAACCTTAAAAGCATGTAAACAAAATCAAAAATACAAATATGAACCTGATAGTGAGCATTATATTCTTCCCATAAGAGGGTTTTTTACGCTGACAAAATTAAGTTTGGGATGATATGACTTGAATTGGTAGGTTTTGGCATTACATATGAAACAACATATGTATAATCAGGGACTTAAAACAGGCTTTCAAATCAGCCCATTCAGTTTGATTCCTGTTCATTTGTCTTTGAGCAACTACCTTGAGATCACAGGTGGTGTTGAGCAGAAGGTTGGAGGGCTTCAGGTCACGGTGCAGGACGTTGGCAGAGTGGATGTACTTCAGCCCTCTTAGGATCTGGTAGAGGAAGTAGCAGATGTGGTCGTTGCTCAGGTGCTGAGTCTTAAGGAGCTTGTACAGGTCGGTCTCCATGAGATCCTGGACAATGTATCTGCACAGTTCCAGGTTAAAGAACTTCTCATTTTAAACCTGGGCAATTTGTTTTATAATTTCCACATAGTCATGCAAAATAACATCTCAAGGTTTCAGCGTTGGGCAATCAACTGTAAAGTGACAAAAACTGACATTATGATCATTTTTTTGTTGTCATATCAACATGAATAAAACGATAAATCAATTCCTTCATACAGACACCTCCTTACCTCTGGAGTTCGACAGTTTATTTTTACTGCCCAGCCCTAGTAGCTCAACAAAATGGAGGTTTTACCACCACACTGAAATTGGATGTTGTAAGCATTGCACAGAAAATGAAATGCTTTGCATCATGTAGCTTGACAATTATCCTTTTTTTGTTGTTGTTCCTGCAGACTGGCAGTGCAACTAAAAAAAGCCAAACTGCTGACTTGCATAGTTTTGTGGGCAACCTCTCAACTCAGTCAAATCTAAAATTACCCATGGTGGGTAAATGAGCCATGCAAGTATAGTTAGAATGTACTGAAGCCAAGTTTAAAATTGTTTTGTTTGGGTGAATTCTCATCTTATCTGGCAAGCAACAATAAGTGAGCTGGTTAGATGCAGGGTTTGGTCAAATCCATTTCTTTACATAAGGCAGAGTGTAAAATGTCTGCATTATAAAACAGTAAGTATGCAGCTTCTATTGCTGCCGGGCTACAGTGAAGACTGTCTCTGCCAAATATATGGCGACAGGTGGCTATTATGTAATAAAGTGCAACAGAAAACGTTTATTCAAGCACAAATGCTGCCGCTTAGGACCAAGTAGTGTCTAATGGTGTAGCAGTAAATCATGACTATCTATAAAACCATCCAATACTCCAAGTACTTTAGCATGCCAACAACAACCTTACATGTAAAGAAAGACCCATTTATGATGTGAAGGACAAGCCTAAAGCTTTTGAATTCAACTGCACATTAATAACAAAACACATTCAAACCATGAGAAGTGTAAGTAAAAGGATACACGTCCTTCATCTGGTCAATGGTAGGTGTGCGGATGATGTCGTTGATGCTGATGATGTTTTCATGTTTGAAGCGCAGAAGGATTTTGATCTCTCTCAGGGTGCGTTGGCAGTAGGTCTGGTGCTCAAAAGGGCTGATCTTCTTAATGGCCACACGTATCTTGTTGTCTCGTTCATAGGCAGAGCTGGATAAAAAAAGAAAGAAAAAGAACCCACATTAGACAATCATTTTTAAGTAGAAGAATACTAAAGGAGCCATTACAAAAGACACAGCATTACCAAACTTATTTTCACCCATGTGTCTCCACCTTTAACTTCCTGTTTTGTGCTTTTGAACAGATTTTTGTTTAGCCAAAGTGCATCTTACATATATCCAATAGCATTGCTACAGAAAAGATTGATAGCAGCAATAAATGCCAATACATCCACTTTCTATATGGTTAGGATACCACACAGAGCTGCGATGTGAGCAACTGCCTGGTAAGTCCAAACTGCAGTAAGGAATAAATGATCCACTGACATGAAAGAACATAAAAATTCACATCCCTTCGTGCTGTGTAGACACCACCTCTGGGACTAATGCTGCTTCCTTCCTGTTGTTTGTCAGTGGAAAGCTTTTAATGTTGCCGTTTAAAGTGGTAACAGCAGGAAATGTTCTGTTTGCTTCAGCAGTATCTTAACAATTCCAATACACCTCTGATAGTGTGGAGCAGAAAACAATGAGGCTGCTGCATCTGTTACATTCAAGTACAATCAGTAATGTAGGAGTGGAACAAAGTGTTGATCTACATTTGAGCTACTTAAGTATTGAAACCTGAGAGTTTACCACGATGATACAGGCCAGTAGAGTTTAGAGACCATCTCTGCTTGGCTACCAAACAGGACATTGCACAGGATAAAGCCACTCTGCACACCGCAGATCTATGCCAGATGAATAGCTTGATCGAATAAGCTCACCTCATTGTGGTTTCCGACTCCGTTTAACACTATACTACAAAAGTGCAGAGTATGATGTGTTGTGCAAATCAGACAATAAAAAGATTTTTACTGTAGAATGGACCATGAGCACCATTACATGTTTAAATGCAGTCCATTGTAAAACATTGTGGAAATACAAAATAAATCAGTAAATTACAAATAAATGTTTTGAATTATACTAAACTATCAAGCATGAGATAACATCTGGTAGTGCATAATTGTTCACTTAATCCTACTGAGGAATCCATTGACTGAGTAATTAAGCAAAAAGTAGGGATGCTCCGATCGCCAATTTTGGGGCCGATCGCCGGAATCAGTATCGGCCGATACCGATCGTCGATCCGATCAAGTGGGCGGGGCCTATGGGGATCTTCCATTTAAAGTGATGTTTAAAACTCAGTTAATGGGGCTCATTCACTGGAGCTTCCACAAACAGAAACCAACATAATTATTACATTCAAATGAAGTACATTATTCAAGTTTACATTAACTTTGGATAATAACACGGGAGAAATGAGCGGAAGCGCTCTCTTTTCCTCTCTCCCCCTCTCTCCCTCTCCTGACAGCCTGTCAGTATCTCATGTAGCTCACTGATCCAGTAATGAGTGACCCGACAGTGAAGAATAAACATATTTATAACTTTAGCTAGTTCCAGAGGTAGATCAAATAGGTCTAACTCTTGTGTGTTGCTCCGCTCACCGGTCCGTCACAGCGGGCGGAGCTGCAGGATTTCTGCTTCACACACGTTGCATACCGCTATTTTACTGTCTTTTTCGGACACCTTAAAATAATGCCAGACCGGTGAAGCCATTTTGGCGAGCATGTTTAGCCGCGCACAGAGAAAAGTGTCATGTATTTTACGTCATGCGATCGGCTCTCGCGATCGTCATTTTTAGAGAGCACCGATCGATCGGTAGAGAGTGAGTGTCGGCCGATATCGATCGGCGGCCGACATCGATCGGCGGCTGATCGATCGGAGCATCCCTAGCAAAAAGCATTTTTTTATTTTATTCAATGATTTCATTTTTAGTATATTGTACTTTCTGTGAACCACTTTCTATTCTTTGGAAATGTTCAAGATATACATTTGAGGATTTTAATGAGTACCAGAAAGGCTGAGCACTGACTTTGAATCTTAACTACATGTACGTAGAGGAAACAATATTACAAAGTATTGATTAAAAGTGAATTAATTGCAGATATTCTTTTCCAATAATCGCTCTCAGTAGTGTCTGTGATTTGACAAATCATCTTAAAGAGTGGTAAGAACAACTGGGCACTATTTCACAATATTGCCATCTGTATTTTCAATACAGAAAAGCAGAACATGTACAGGAAATTATATAGGAAGTCTGCATGCATGCAATGCCTTAGTCCTGCAGATATCACAATAAAGCCAGATTCTACGGAGCCCTGGAGGGTTCATAGAGAGAAAAATAAATAAAACGAGGCCACGTTTTATTAATTCGTGCGCACGAGATGTAATTCGTGGCCTCAATATAAATAAAACGAGGCCACGCTTTATTAATTTGAGCGCACGGGATACGTGCTTTCTTATGATTAGACACATCGAACTGCCCGATTATTACGCCATATTATTAGTTTTATGAAGAAGATGTCCGGTCGCCAGGGCGTGTGTGAATGTGTGTGTGTGTGGGCATTTGTTTTCAGAAGATATTATGATAGTGGCGTTCGTTCCGGTGCACTCCGACAGCACTTAGCACTAGCCTACATCGAGATTAAGATTAAACAATCTTCTTTCACTTGGGAATACACATATGGAGTTAGCCAGATGTGTGTAAATTACTGTTCATGGTCATTTGAAAACAAATGCCGGTGTCGGACACACACATACACCGAACACACACACCCCCACTGAGCTGAGCAGAGCACAAACACATCATGTAGCATTTCACGTTTCCATAGCAACAACAACTTCCTGTCAACAGTGTAAACTCGCCTTCAAAATAAAAGCATCTAAATAAAACAGGAAGTTAACCTAAATTACATTTAAGACATATACAACTGCAACGAAAGTAACAAAAACAATGTCATATCCTTTTCAGTTTCACAGAACACAAATTGGGTTATTTACACATCATGCACCCTGATGACCGGACATCTCCTTCATAAAACGAGTAATAGGGGGAATAATTGGGCAGTTCGATGTGTGTGTGTGTGTGTGTGTGTGTGTGTGTGTGTGTGTGTGTGTGTGTGCGTGTGCGTGTGCGTGTGCGTGTGGTTAAAACGTAGCAACCTTGATCTCAATTGAGCTGTTCTAATGAAGGTAAACACAGTGAAGGCGCTGCGTAAAAGACACAGCTCTCTGCGTGCAGATGCAGATACTGTGAGAGTCACGGACATTAATTCATAGATCAAGGCAGACTGGTTCGCAGACTTCTCCGAGTTTGAAATATATCTCAAATAATGTATGCACTGCCATTTCCCCACATAAACATAACAGTCTGCAATGAAACGGTTGTCTCCTGTGCGCTCCACTTCCTACTTGGAGCACCGGTAACTTTCTCGTGCGCACGAGAAAGTATATCATGCGCACGAGAAAGTATATCATGCGCACAAATTAATAAAGTGTGGCCTTGTTTTATTTAAATCGAGGCCACGAATTACATCTCGTGCGCACAAAAACGTGGCCTCGTTTTATTTATTTTTCTCTCTTTGAACCCTCCAGGGCTCCGTAAGATTCAGAAAAAGGGGCAGTAAGTTAATGCACAGAGCTCAGGAGACATTTTACATCACTGCACACAAACGTTTGATAACAAATACAAACAATATTTGCTTATCTTTTTATGAGGAAACTAGAATAAAATCTAGGAAAAGTACAGTACAGAACTTGAAAACTCCTGTGATTGATACGATGCAAACAAGAAAGACATCCCAGCATGCCATTTGCCATTAGGGGGGAGAACATTTGGGTAAAATCTAACTTTTAGCAGCTTAAGGATGACGCTTAACATTGACTTAATTGCATCAACACATGTATTAACCTGTTCAATGATCACTAAGCTCTTTCGGGATATTGGATTTCCCTCTTCCCACTCTGCTGAGGATGGGCGTGTGTGTACGTGTGTGTGTTTTAAGAGTTTGAGAGTGATGATATTGTCGTACAAAACACAGCTTTCCAAACTAATGATTTTAAGCTAAATGCAATAAAAACTGTTTGACATGTATACAAATGACTGTGTGTTTACAATCGGCAGAACAATTGCTAAATTCCACTCTAAAATGTTGGCCGTGCCCATGGTGAAACACCTCCACACAACTCCAGGTACAGACATGTCCACTGTTACATTTCAGTTTCTTTTTTCGGGCTTAATAGCTATGCAAACCTTCCCACATTTACTCAGCGTAGAGATTTTCTGAATCCCCACACAGGTTTGAAACTACGTCTTGCATGCCATTTCATTACTGTAATAAATTCAATACAAAAGCGAAAATGAATATGTTTTAAGTTCTCTGACTATTGCTTGCATATTCACTGTAGGTATTACGATAAATGAGTGGATTTAAGATCAAAACAGCACATGGAGGTTTAAATGAATTAAAGAATACAAGACCATTTCTTATAAACTCCAAAAAAAATTACAGTTTATATTATAGTCTTGTGTTGGTTGCGCAATCTGGCTAGACATTGTCAGTGAACAGGAACTGACACACCAAAACTCACCGCCTACTGCCAAGAAATGCTAATTACCGCTTCCAGTGTCTAAGATTTAATTGATTTCTAAGTCATCTGCTGTCAAACAAGCTGCTGCCATTTGGAGCAATTTAAAAAATGAGATTGTCCAAAAAAAGCTGCACCTCCAGGATTAATCTTTTACATATTCAGCCAATAGTTATTTTATTCCTACACATTACAAACGACAGGCATGACTGAAAAACACCCACACAGTATGACAAAATAAGAAAATGAGTTGCTATAGTGATGGGGGTTGTAGGGGCTCAAATGTAAACATAAGTGTGCCAACCTTCTGTGAGAGAAATATTAGTGACCTTCCTTTCAACTTGTGAGAGAGGAATGTGTGTGTGCGCGTGTGTGTGTGTGTGTGCGCGCGCGCGCGCGCGTGCGTGTGTGTGTGCGCGTGTGTATGCGCATGTGTGTGCACGTGTGTGTGCGCGTGTGTGTGTGAGCTCTCCATGTAACTGCAGATACCCTCACATACAAAGCAGCGGGGAGCTACAGCTAAAATATGATTCAGGGCAAAAACGCTATGGCACGAAAACATCTACAGAATTTGTGTAGAGCAGTCAATGGTACACAGTAGGCTGGCTCTACCAATTGTTTTTGACAAGGCACACTGTTTTGTCTGCATGATATAAACTCAAAAGCACAATGTCTTTACAATTAAGACATAATAGTTGCCATATACAACTGTATCAATAAATGAAAAGCACATTTGTTTTGCATACATTGAGGCAAAGATCAAATCCATGCCTAATTAGCCTTTTAAATAGATGTAACCTAATATATGATAGGTTAAAAGAAAATCCTTTTATAAATATAGAAACACTATAAATATGTTGTCTAAATAGGGTGCAAAATGCTTGCAATGCCTTCATGGGAAAGAAAAATCAGTGGCTGTGTAAAGCGGAGAGAGAACACTATCTTAGCTCACAGTACATTTCATCATGTTTACTGAGGCCAGCCCTTCAGTTCCTTGTAAGTTTGTTAAGGCGTGTAACAGAAGGAGCTTTTTGAGGAAGTACAAAGTACACTGAAGTTGAGTTTGTAGTATTAATATGCTACTGTGAATGTAGACCTTCTGAGTCATGTCACTGAAGGGTGGACTTTCATTCTGTGAATGGCACTCTCAGGCGTTCAGGACTTTTACTGATGTATGTTAGTCTAGTGGGGAGTAGACCACCACCAGCTGATTGTGGCCCCTGTCCAACACAGCTGACTGTAATTCCTCACTGTTAAAAAGCAGAAGATTACATTTTAGGAAAAGAGAAACATTGGTTGCTGCTACACCAATGGGATTACTTTCTGGTTTTCTTAGTCTTTTATGACTCGAAAATGAATTATTTCTTGACTCTTTACTAGCAATCAGTATTAGTGAACTTCAGATTTGGGAAATGATGGTGGATTAACTTTTTATGAACCCATCTATTCAATTAAAGCCTTCAGAAAAGCAATTTTAGGAAAAACTGTTTGCTGCAAACAGATGGGATTACTTTTTGAATTCATTCCAATTCCAAAATGAAGGATCTATTGACTCTGTACTAGCAATCGGATTACGTGAACTTCAGATTTGGGAAATTAAAATGGATTAAAAAACGTTTTATTATGGACCAATCAATTCAATTGATGATGATAGGCAGATCAATCAAGGACAACTTCAATCATGACCTGCCGCCTAACTTGATGGATCAGCATATTCAGGAAAAGGTTGAACAAAATCTGATCAATTTAAAAAGGCAAAACTTGTATTCTAAAATGTGCCTACAGTACAGTGATCTGAGCTGGCAACCAGTCAGTGTCGTATATTCTTGTCATTTATCCCCATGTGCTTATCCTAAAGCCCGCGTCACACTGTCCCGAAATTGACACCAGATGGACACATGAATATGGAATTGTGAATTTCGCACGAAGATGGCCCCGAACTTGGTCAACAGCCAAGCAACAGCCGAAGCAAGTACGATGCCTACAGAAGGCCACACAATGGCGCCCGAACCACACATGAAGGCAACATCTACATTACATTTAAGACATAACTGCAACGAAAGTAACAAAAACAATTATGTTAAAGTACTATGGGACTTACATTTTGGAAACTTGAGATTGTATATAATAAAAATTGTCACTGATATTTTCAGACTACTTCACGTAGTCGTGTTCAGTGGTGGCGCTAGGGGGTGGCTACTTGGGCTCAAACCCCAGATGTTTTCTGAAAAGCCCCGATTGTTTCACGTAAAGCAAAAAAATATATATTTAAACGTCTCGTGAGTAATGTGCAGTCCAACAGAGAGGCAGCAGCTGCGGGACAGTAGCCTGCGTACTGCGTAGCCTTCCCAGCCCTGAAGAAGAAGTGATCCTTCGTTAGCGTGTAGAGTCTGCTTTATGCGCTCCGCACGCAGTAGCCCCGCTGCAAGGCTCCGGCGAGTTCACAGTACATGAGCATGCCCTCACGAATGGCCCGATGTTGTTACGATCAGAGCCGAATTTGAACATTTCCTTTATCGTGTATACATCTGAACTCAGTGTCAATTTCGGGACAGTGTGACTCGGGCTTAATAGAAGATGCTCTGTTGACAATAAGAGCAGCAGTGTCTTGTATGCACCAGTAAATACACTGTAACAGTAAATGGACTGCATTCATATAATAGCAATGAGAATCTGTTCTGAGCCTTTCCTATTTCCTCTGCTTCTGTATGGGTCTCTGAGCATGCTCAGTGCCCAGGAAGGAGCAGAGAGGGGGGGGGGCGGACTCTGTTTCCAAGGAGATGAGAATACAAGGCTTTATACTGCAGCCGCTGTGTTATGCAATTGGGCTGTTACCATGACGACATTCAAGGGGTTAAAGGAAGAAGGCGAAAAGCTCACAATGCTTAAGGGTGACGTGAGCCAAGAAGTGCAGATATGAATGCGCCATGCACAAGGCAGACAGTTTTCGCAGAGTCCAACGATATGCAAAGGCTTTAAAGGCATCGTGACAGATTGCAGCAAAGAACTTCAGACCAACAGGTTGACGGTGCATTAAGGACTGGGACTGTAGGAATAGAGGGCCTTTAGAGTGTTCAGTAATATCCTCTCAGATATGTACTTTCTCTTTTGATTTTAATATGATGTAATGTGTCAAGGCTAGTGCCAGTGCATTAACCACAACTGTTTGTATCCGTTTCCCTCACGACTAAAATAATCAGTATCAGATGATTGGCAATACTTTTTATAATTCATTGTAACTCATTTCAAGCAAAAGTGAAAAAAGAAAATGTGTTTGAAATTTGACCAATGTTATAACTGTACAGTACATTTTGGGGGTTTTGGACTCTTTGCTAGACAAAACAAGACATTTGAAGACATTAACTCTCTTTTTACTATAAATCATTGAATTCTTAGTAAAAAAAACAAAACCAATCAGAGTACATTTGGTTTGGGCACAGAGATCAATTTAGTTGAGTCTTTCTTAGAACTGATATCATTGTTTTGAGAGGTTGTGCGGGCTACACTGACTGCAGGAGTTCACACAATTTGGCCTTGGCTGTTTGTAGATAAAAAGGAAGGCCTTGTCTTCTGGAAAATGTACATTTTGATAAGATCCTGTTTAATACAAGTGACGCAAAGAAACATTTGGTGATGGACATCATAAAGTGTGTCATATACTTTATTAAAAAATGAATCATTAACCAAAATAAAGTAATAGTAAGCTAGGTGTCTTTTCATACAGCAAATTGAGTTTGAGTGAATCTTAGGAGTAAGGATATACATTAATGTGTTAGACCTCATATACGCCCAGTGCAATTTATTGACTTACACTGAATGTCAACAGAAACTTAATCATAACATTATAATAATACAACTAACAAATGAATCACACATTACAGACAAAGCCTTACATTTAATACACAAAACCACTAAGAAAATCCCCAAATAAAACACTTCCGAAACTAATTGTAAGTTTGTAGCCTTGACACTAACAAAAGATCCAGAGAGGACTGCAACAACTATTAATGTATATACTATATGCACATTCTTCACAACCTTGAAGAAAAATCCACCACATCTCTGCTGATTTCCCATTAAAAAGCATTTGTTGAGATCCATGGTACAAAATGCAAAACATTTGTTTTACATGCAAATGTCCAACCATCCATCCATCTTCTCCCGCTTATCTGTGGTCGGGTCGCGGGGGTAGCAGTTCCAGCAGAGAGCCCCAAACTTTCTTTTCCCACATGCAAATGTATTGTACATATTTCCTGCACTTTAACATTGCACAAAGTTTAGGAGCAGCGATGTAATCCTTCAGCTCTGTGCTGCTTACAAAGCTTCACTGTACTTTAAAACCCATACTGTGTGTCATCTGTGCTGATTTCCATGCAACTTCAATTTCTGCAAGCGTACTATGATGTAAAAATGAGACCAACAGATAACATCAAAGCTGTCAGACGGTCAGACCACTTCTGCAAATTTGACTTTGCATAAAATAACCTTCATTTCCTCCCCCCCAGACCACAACACAGAAATCAAATCGTAATACTGTACCCCAAGCAAGACAAGTTTGTGCTCATTTGAGTCAGACAATTTCCTACAAAATATGTTGATGCAACAGCAGAGAAACAAACTGTCTGCCAGGCCCTGATGATGAACGAGGATCTCAGCTTCAATGTGTGGAATGTTTTACACGCTGTTGAACCAGAAGTCACTGTGCTCGTCTTGGCAGGCGTAATCAACCAAATGACATCTCCTTCTGAATCGCACAACAAGATCTCAGAGTGTCAAGGCTCTCATTCTCTCCCCTCCTCTCCCATTGGCTATTGAGTGGTGGTACTGATGTCAGACGCAGAGGGGTTGCCATGGAGACGGCCGCAGTGGCATTTCAAGAGGACGGCTCATGGTGTAATGAAGCAGAGCAACAGCAACAGCAAGAATCAAGCGGGTCAAGGAGTTTAAGTTAAATAAGATTAAATGTTTACTAGAAATATATTAAGTACATATGAAATGTGCGTCAGTGTTGGCCAAAACAATATTTGTTTTACATTTTTTATTTTTGTGCTAAAAACGTATACTGTTAACAACTATGTATAAAATACAACAAAAACAAAGAATGAATACCCTTAAAATGTCACGGTGAGCTTTTACTGGACATTTGAATTCATGGCATAACACAGCTGTTTTTCTCCGTTTTATCATTTCAAATTGTAAATATTTGGGTTTTGGAATGTTGGTTGGCCAAAACAAGTTATCTGAACATGTCCCATTGGGCAAACTGCAATAGGCTTTTACATGCATTTTTGAGCAAAGAAATCAAGATTTCTAGGAAGAAGCAATGAGATGCCATCCCATTGTTAAATATCTTACAAATTGCCATAAACTTGAATTTCCCCTTGGGGATGAATAAGGTATCTGGTTTTGCTAAACTGACCAAACATGACCAACTACAACCAGCGCTTATATATAAAACAGGAGCCACTCGAACAGCATTCCCCCATGATCTAACTGTTTATGTGGGTGTGTTGAAAAAGCAGAGCATTCTAAGCTTCTGAACAACATCACAGAAGGTGATACAGTATGTGAAGTTTGTTTAAGCACAAACTGAAGCTGGTGTGAAGAGGCTCTGTACACCGTCAATCTGCAGCCCTCATCCACTGGAAAGCCCTGACAAGCAACAGCCTCACAGTCGACAAGAGGCTATTGAAAACAGAAATAGGTCTTCTCTGAAAAACGACATGCCTCACAGTCGAACACTCTCTTATTACAAACACAACCAGATTTTGTAATACAGCCTATATACTGACAAACTCAAAACATACTGATAAGCAGACCTTTCTTTGGACAACTTGTACTAACTGAACACTCTCCCTTCAGCTTCTCAGAAAAGCCTGACGACATCAAGCAAAGGCACTTCTCATGGAAACTAGCCAACTAGCAAACTAGAGAACATTTACATGTGCTTGAATGTTAGCTAATGTACACTGTCACTTTTTAAATAAAAAAAGATTAAATGTTATTATTATACGGCTTAGTTGAATACTCAATTCTGATTAAATTCATATTGGGAGTCAAGTCTTTTGTTTATTTAGTATGTGGTGTGTACTAAGCGGGTAACGGTCATTAATGAAAAAGAACACCCAACAGGGTGATCATGGAGCCTGTCGTAGTAATCAGCAGCGAACCGCTTCAACACGTGGATTTTGGTGTATTCACGGCATTCATTTTGTTATTCTACAGTATTGTTGTTTTATAGATATTAACCCAATTTGTGTTCTTTGAAATTGTGTTTGTTACTTTAGTTGCAGTTGTATGTCTTAAGTGTAATTTGGCTTGGCTTCCTATTTATGGACATGCTTTTATTTTGAAGGAGAGGTAGCGTTGTTGACAGGAAGTTGTTGTTGCTTTGGAAACAACGTGACGGAGATTAACGGAGAAAAGTAATATCTACATATAAAGACGGAAAAAGTAAACAATAACGTTTATGGTTAAGTGTTAGCACCCCCCGAACAAGCTCTTACGTTGAGATTGGAGATTTCAATAAATTCTATTTGAAAGAAAACGGGAAAAAACGAATGTCCGAATAACGAAATTGAAACCCGAATAGTACTCCAACGAACGAATATTCGGATATTCGAATATTCGGGTACAGCCCTAGTGGAGTCTAACACATCACCCACTCAATACCAAAAACATAGAAACACCAAAGTAAGAAAACTGGGAGACATGAGTGAACAATAGGCTCAACTGTTTATACAGCAGTTGCATATTGTGAAATGTTTAGTCATGGTTGGTCAGGGTAACAATTTAAAAAGGTAATTTAAGTCATTACTCAGATGTAATTTCTTCCTAGGAAACTCAAAGTAAATCTGATCACAATTATTGTTTAAATTAAATGGCTTTTGCATATTATGTCTCAACAACGACGTGACAAGCAAGGAAGGCTTTTAAGAACACAAAAAATAAATGGACATAAAGTTATTGTAACTCATATGGTATCATTGAGAGTCAAATATACTTCCTTGAAACCTTTGTCTAGCCTGACGAAACTGCCCGTGTCTGTTTTTATATGTTTGAAAATAATAAAAGGAGCCATCTTATTCATACTCAGTATTCATTGTGTTTTTGGGGTGTTTCCTGTAGTTTGTTGAGATCCTCATTCCTAATATACCGAATTGCTGTT
Source organism: Gymnodraco acuticeps (assembly GCF_902827175.1). NCBI lineage: Eukaryota > Metazoa > Chordata > Actinopteri > Perciformes > Bathydraconidae > Gymnodraco > Gymnodraco acuticeps. The sequence continues at coordinate 1,523,330 of NW_022990125.1, read as the reverse complement.
TCCTTGGAAAGAATACAGACTAAAGCCATTTTTTTTCTTCAATATTTAGTGTTACCTGTACCAAAATGGACCAAAAGGAGTTTTGCTCAAGACAGCATCAAGTATTGCAGTGATGACACATGTTTGTCTCATCACATATTTACTTGCAATAATAGGCACTGATGGTCTAAATGGGTGATCACAGTTGCCCCCCCGCACAGTTTTGCTGACAGATTATCTCTTAGAGGCAAAGTACAGAAACACCAAAGTTATGGCAACCACAAAAGTTACCACTTGTAACTAATCAACGTTGATTGTTGGCTCAAAAGGATGATGTGCCAATTTTTACCTAAAACAAACACAGCTCTTTTCTTTGTGAGCAGAGTTTTGATAGGGCATTGCAAATGCTAACGATGCATCTACCATATTATGTTATGAAGTTTAGTAGAAACAGTTCATTCTTGATTTGTGACGGTCCAGGTGGTCATGTTTTATTTTTTCCCCCAAGGACGTTATGTACTGGTTTTATCTAAAGTTATTGTAACCTCCCCTATGACTGAAATACACTTTAACAAGGCAATCAGGAAAAAACAAAAACAGCTGGTCCAATGGTGTGCGTTTCCATACGTTTTTTTGTTGTTGTTGCTTTATTTAGTTTTTAATACTTTGCCAAGTGTAAAGATAACCATGGAGCTAAATTATGTCTTAAATATATAGATTTCCTTCCTGCTAAATGTCAAAAAGCTCAAAGATATTAAGTTTACAGTGAAGCAGAAACACAACAAAACATCCTCACACATAAGAAAAGGCATTTTTACAGTAACTTAAATGATTAAGCAACTGCCACAACTTGAGAATGTTTGATAAGTGTTTAAGCATTTATCAAAAGTACATTTTAGAGAATGCAGTTTTCTAAATTACAGGTATGTATGTCATCCAGCTTCTAGTTTAAAGACATTTACTCTAATGTGTTATTGTCTCTTTTAAACCAGTTAAGCCCGAGCCTGTTTTTCAGGCCTCAGGCTCGAAAATGATATTCCCAGAACAAATTACTATAACTTCACTTCTAAAAGGGGTAAATTAATAATCTTTTTCTCAAAGCAATGACAAACCTGTGAGTTGGATGTAGAAAAGTAAATTCAGATTGAACATTATACTGTTACAACAAAATGTAAATTATAGTGTCCGTCCAAAATAAAAACATTACTTATAGTGAAAACCACCCTTGAATGATGGGATAGTAGACTAAAAGCTTTAGGAATCCAACATATAATAAGTACCCTGTATCAAGATTGATGCAAAACAAGTGACATTTGACCTTTTTAGAGAGGTTTAGCAAAGAAAAAACACCTTTGGGGTCATTTGGGTAGATTTAGGTGGATTTGACGTTTCTCTGGAACCCATTGGTCGATTTTGGTGATTGACATCTCTTTTGAACCGTTAGAGTCAATAGAATTGAAGGGGAAGTTCCACATACACATACCATTGAGGAGTGAGTGTGACGTGCATGCAGTCGAAAGCTATGTTACGCTCTGAAAACTGAAACCTAGGCTCAAACTAGTAAATATGAAGATGGATTATCAGTAATCATTTCAAAGTGACAGACACATTGGATTAACCTTCAGCAGCGTTTTAATGCCATTGAACACAACTTTTGATCAGAACAACAACTAAGGTAAGAATATCTCCGTGTTTCCTCCGTGAAGCTACGTGTTGTGATGTCTGTGTTTGCTTCCCCTGTCGCGAGTTCTGATCGTTCAGTGATGATACTTATATGTCTGGAATCTGTGGAGTCTCAGCATGCCAATCGATATATTGTTTGTGCAGATCCGATAAGTAATAGGGGTATTTTATCTTGAGTTCTGTGCTGACTGCGTTAGGGCTAATTCAGAGCCTTTGTGTTATTACCCTTATGTTTCATTTTGCTAAAAATGGTTAATATTGTCCGATAGCTGAGTTTCTTCCCGTTAAGTGGTTATGACACATTCATCGTTTATTAAATGTTAAGAAGCCCTCAGACGCTGTTTCTTGTTGCGTCATTCCCCCGGCTTACAGCTTCCCACAAAAATCTAAATCATTCCAACACAGGGGCTTTAGTGGCTAACTGTATTGTATATGGTCTGCTTGCGTTGAGCTACATGTACCATTGATTTGTTGATCGGGTAACACACTGAGAAACCTGAATGAGCGCTATTGGTGGGTCTGTTCCATTAGGCCAGGGGTGGGGAACCTCCGGCCTCCGGGCCGTATACGGACCGCGAGACCATTTGGTACGGCCCTCGAGGTCATTTATAAACACACGCAAATAAAAAGAATTAAAGAAATCTAGACCGCAAAAGAATTAAACAAGCGAGTGCCTGTTTTTCCTGGCCAAGGTCAGGGTCCTTGAACACAAAGGGGAGTGATTTGTAAAATATCCATAAAGAAAAAGAAAATCTGCTTACAGTTCTGTTTCAAATGGATATTGAGAGATGTATCCATAGAGCTCTGAATTTTGCTCTCAAAGTGCACCAGATTGATGCTTTTAACTTCAATATTTGAATGCCCCTGGACCCCCCTAGAGGAGGTTAGGTCCCCCCCTCTTAAATCATGTTCACATGGATAGGAAACTAAATACATTTGCACACATCTTGTGTCCATATCTTTCTGTTTTGGTGGTCATGCCACAACCGTGCACGTGCATTCATGCGCGAGTCATGGTATCTGGATATCAAAGATATCTGGATTAAGAGGTTGCTTTTTCTTTGCACAGCATGAAAGAAAGGTGAAATGAAAGGGCTGTGATTTTAGTTTTTTTAAGCAGAGGTTGAGTTCAATAATTTGTACGGCCCTCGGAGGATGTTGTAACATTTGAAATGGCCCTTGAGAGGAAAAAGGTTCCCCACCCCTGCATTAGGCGAACAGAAAGATGCTGCTGTAGCTCTACTAGTGTAGGCTGACTAGATAATAAAACAAACCCCGCTCCTCTCAGCACAAGAAAGAAAGAACTACACTGCTATTGTTTGACACAATGACAACATATTATGTAATACAGTACAGTGTGCATATTTGAGGTCAACTACATTACCACAGGCTAAAGAAACACCAAGTATTTTTGAAAAGACGAGAGTAGAATTTGACTTAATAAAATCTGTAATGCCATTTAAATTAAATTAACATAATTCATGTTGTGTTATTTACACAATGACTTTTACACCAATGGGGTAAAATCTAATAAGAAAGTGTCCATAAATGTAGTTTTGATGTGTTTTTCCTCCACTACACCCCTGGTACAATATCATTTAGGCAGGAAATATTGATTTTAGATTAGGTCATCAGATACTGGAACAGATGTATAAGAAAAAAAAACTAGTACATTTTAAGCAAATATTACCAATTAATTCAAAACACAATATGCACCAAAAATCAGAGAGAACATGTGGAAATTACAATAGCGGAGTATTGAACTATGAATTGGAAACTCACCAGAAAGTAAATTGAAATCGCTGTAAATGTAAACATACTGTGGTTGAGACCAAATGGACATTGTACGGTGATTATTATATAATGGACAGAAATAGCAACTAGTAGCTTCAGAATTTGTATAAATTCTGTATTGATTACGAATGATAACCTGTTCATTCCAAAGTAAGTTATTACAAGAGCTAGTTTGGGGGATAGACAAAACCATCCCAAAGCATTAAACAAAGTGTAAAGCTATCAGGTCAATCTTCAGATGTCCCTGCTACCATATTAATCACTTGCAAAGGTCCTTCAGTCCCCAATCACCAACAAATCTTCTTCTATAAAGTGAAGTGAAATGACCATTTATGCTTCTTTATTTTCTAACAGCTTTTCCCCATTTATTGATGTCCTTGTATTCATTTTTAGTTTTTTATTTGTTTCACTCTCAGTGTCATAACCATTGCTCAGGGTTTATTGACCAATATCCCCCTCAAATAAGCCCAGTGGGTTTCCTGCCTCTTTCTGCAAAGTATATAGCCTAGTCTGTTTTGATTGTTATTTTTTAATTGTGAACATTAATTTAAGAATATTTTAGCAGATAGCAGTGTCAGAGTAGTACTAGTATATGCTGTATTGATTACAACTTAAACCTGTAGGCTACTCAGTGGTTTTGTATTACAATTGCTGATTTGGGAGAGAGAAATCACCATAAAGTCAATTCAAGTGACTGTAAATTTAAATTGGAGTTGGATGCCTGTTGTTATTTATTATTGACATAAGACCAAACGTGTACATTTTATAAACTGCACGTAGAGGATGGAAGACATCCAGGTAAACCCGATGGCATTTCATGGAGAAACATCTATAATTCGTTTTTAACCAACGCCAAAAATATAGAATTCCACGTTTACCAAAGTTGCATTGACTTCTAGTCAATCATCATACCACTGACAAAAAGTCAAGCCAATTCAGCCGTGAATTAACCCGTTTTTTCTCCCAGACAGACGCTGCCTTTATAAAACTAACATCGGTTTCAAACTGTTGCCTGCTAGCTCAAACAATATTAAAGCTAGTTAAATGTCATGTTTTTAACGTAAAATATGTAAGTTAGCAAACGTTCAGTCGGGCTAAAAGAGAAACGTCCATAAACTACATAATGTAAAAATAAAAGAGCAAACAAAGCTAGGAAGGTAAACAGAGAAACACTCACCACACCATCCCGTAGGCTCCCTCTCCGATGTAGGAGAGGTTGGTGTACCGAGGCCCGACGTCGAAGGCCTGTCCGCGGACTAGCTCCGTCCCCGACCCGGGGCTGGGGCCAGCAGGGGCAGACACAGCAGCTGTCGCCATTATGAGCCTTCTTGTTTCTGAACGAGACTATCAAATACAAAAAACTGGAACTAAGACTAGAAAACAGTTATATGAGTGTTATATCCTTCGTCGCTGTGAACACGTTAGAGGCCTTCACTTTGAGTGTTTTCTTCTTCCCGTCAGAGTGCGTTCAGAGCGGCCACACCACTGCTGTGCAGGAGCGAGTGGCGGAGAAGTGGCTACTGCTGCAGGAAATAACGGAGGCGGTCATGTGATCCGCTGTTTTCTTTTTTTATTTCCCTCTTTACTTTTTGGATGGTCAGAGAAGCCTCCAGGTATTGCTTCCACTCAGCAGGACAAGCTATACAGTAAGGTTGATGTAAACGCACTATCCAGTTCCTTCAGCCTACTTAAAGGTAAACTTTAGGAGTCTATTTTGATGGTTGATATTTCTATGATCCAAATTATTAGTAAGCCTGGGCTACACATGAACAACTCTTCACCTATACAAAATCCAGATATTATGTTTTTTATTAATATTAGGATATTGCTACCAAATTACATGGCATGAAAATAAAAACTAACCATTGTTATTGGACCTTTGAAAACAGCAAAGGGCTATGTAAAGATCAGGGGATCTAGATGGGGCAATCAAAACACAATTCCAAAAAGGAGATTGATCAATGCAGGACCCTAAAAATGTATAATAGGGCGCAGAACACTGAGAAAACTGTTACTGCACTGAAATGTAAAATACCTGCTTTTAATACTAGCCTACTTCATAGTATGTTAGTAGTATTAGCAAAAAGTACTTTATATCAACAGTATTAATGTACAGTTAAATGCTTACTTTTTTCTTACATACATGTACACTGTACAGTGTAAGGAAAAAACTTGGGTCAACAGCTTCCTCAGACAATCCAACATAAATATATAAAAGACATAAAACAAATTTAAAATAAACCAATAAAAGTAGTTTAGGAAAAGCTTAGTTATTAAGCAGTATTATGGCCTGTGGGACAAAACTGTCCCTAAGTCTGGTGGTCTTTGTCCCGATGCTGTGGTACCGCTTGTCAGACGGCAGCCGCTGGGTGTAGAGGTCCTCCATGGATGACAGCTCCGTCCTGGTGATGTGCTGTGCAGTTTTCACCAGCCTTATGGTTGAGGGCGGTGCAGCTGCTGTACCAGGCCGTGATGCAGCCGGTCAGGATGCTCTCTATGGTGCACCTGTAGAAGGTCAGGATGCTCTCTATGGTGCACCTGTAGAAGGTCAGGATCCTCTCTATGGTGCACCTGTAGAAGGTCAGGATCCTCTCTATGGTGCACCTGTAGAAGGTCAGGATCCTCTCTATGGTGCACCTGTAGAAGGTCAGGATCCTCTCTATGGTGCACCTGTAGAAGGTCAGGATCCTCTCTATGGTGCACCTGTAGAAGGTCGGGATGCTCTCTATGGTGCACCTGTAGAAGGTCAGGATGCTCTCTATGGAGCACCTGTAGAAGGTCAGGATGCTCTCTATGGTGCACCTGTAGAAGGTCAGGATGCTCTCTATGGTGCACCTGTAGAAGGTCAGGATCCTCTCTATGGTGCACCTGTAGAAGGTCAGGATGCTCTCTATGGTGCACCTGTAGGAGGTCAGGATGCTCTCTATGGTGCACCTGTAGAAGGTCAGGATACTCTCTATGGTGCACCTGTAGAAGGTCAGGATCACCAAAAGAGCTCGACAGCGGCTCTTCTTCCTCCGCAGGGGAGGAAGAAGAGCCGCTGTCGAGCTCTTTTGGTGATGGTCTTAGTGTGATGAGTCCATGTCAGGTCCTCAGTGATGTGGACCCCAAGTAACCTGAAGCTGCTGACTCTCTCCACCGTAGTCCCATTGGTGGCGATGGGGGCGTGTCCCTCTCTCTGCTGCTTCCTGTAGTCCACAATCAGCTCCATGGTTTTGCTGACGTTGAGATGGAGGTTGTTATCCTGGCACCAAGATATCAGAGTTCTGACCTCCTCTCTGTATGCTATCTCGTCGCCCTCGATAATCAGGCAGATTGCAGTCGTGGCGTCTGCAAACTTGATGATGGTGTTGTCGTGTGTGTACAGGGAGTAGAGGAGTTAACTCCACAGTTAGTATTTACTTTTTACATATCAAAAACACATGATATGATCAACTACTGTAATACAAATGTCCCCAATATCTTCTGAAGTCTCTAAAAAAGCTCCACACTGAGAAACGACAACACTAAGATTATATGACACATATTTGTTGGCAATACAAATATAATATAATATGCTAGAATAATAAAATATTCGAATATAGGCCATTGTGCTTAACTAGTAAGGCAAGGCAAGGCAAGTTTATTTATATAGCACCTTTCAACACAAGGCAATTCAAGGTGCTTTACAAAAATGAAAGACATTCAGACAAAGGCATTTAAAAACAGTAAAAGATAATAAAAGAAACATTAAAAGAAAAAATACATGAATAAAAAGTACATGAATAAAAAGTTACAGTGCAGTTTAAGATATGAATAGTTCACACAGAAATTCCACTTTACTGATGAACACAACAGCTCAGTTTCAATTAAAAGCAGCGACAAAAAGATAAGTCTTCAGCCTGGATTTAAAAGTAGTAAGAGTTGTAGCGGACCTGCAGGTCTCTGGGAGTTTGTTCCAGATATTTGGAGCATAATAACTGAACGCTGCTTTACCACGTTTAGTTCTGACTCTGGGGACAGAAAGCTGACCAGTCCCTGAAGACCTGAGAGATATGGATGGTTCATAATTTAGCAGAAGATCAGAAATGTATTTTGGGCCTAAACCATTCAGTGCTTTATAAACCAGCAGCAGTATTTTGAAATCTATTCTTTGACACACAGGAAGCCAGTGTAAATACTTCAGAACAGGAGTGATGTGATCCACTTTCTTAGTGAGGACTCTAGCAGTGGCGTTCTGAATCAGCTGCAGCTTTCTAATAGATTTTTTAGTGAGACCTGTAAAGACACCATTACAGTAGTGAAGTCTACTGAAGATAAAAGCATGGACACGTTTTTCCAAATCCTGCTGTGACATTAGTCTTTTAATCCTAGATATGTTCTTTTGGTGATAGTAGGCTGATTTAGTCATTGTTTTAATGTGACTGTTGAAACTCAGGTCAGAGTCCATGACTACACCTAGATTTCTGGCTTTATCTGTTGTTTTGAACATTGCAGACTGAAGCGCAGCGCTAACTTTTAATACGTTCTGCCTTGGCTCCAATGACCATTACCTCAGTTTTGTCTTTGTTTAATTGGAGAAAGTTCTGACACATCCAGTCATTGATTTGTTCAATGCACTTACTCAGTGTTTTAACTGGAGAATAGTCTCCTGGTTAAATGGTTATGTAAATGTGTGTGTCATCCGCATAGCTATGGTAACTTATTTTGTTGTTTTTCATTATCTGAGCCAGTGGTAGCATGTAGATGTTAAAGAGAAGAGGCCCCAAGATGGAGCCTTGAGGAACCCCACATGTCATATTTGTCAACTCAGATTTGTATTTACCTATAGAAACAAAGTTGTTTCTGTCCTTTAAGTAGGATTCAAACCAATTAAGAACTGTTTCCGAAAGTCCCACCTAGTTTTCTAGTCGGTCTAGTAATATGTTGTGGTCAACAGTGTCAAACGCAGCACTGAGATCTAATAATACTAACACTGAAGTTCTGCCACTGTCTGTGTTTAAGTGGATGTCATTGAAGACCTTTACAAGAGCAGTCTCAGTGCTGTGGTTTGGACGAAATCCCGACTGGAAAACATCAAAACGGTTATTTAAATGCAAGAAGTTACTCAACTGTTGAAAGACTACTTTTTCAATGATTTTACCTAGAAATGGGAGGTTTGATATAAGCCTGTAATTGTTCATTACTGAAGCGTCTAGATTATGCTTTTTTAAGAGCGGTTTAATGACTGCAGTTTTCAGGGCCTGTGGAAAAACACCTGAGTGAAGAGACTTGTTTACTATATGAAGTAGATCTGAGGCCATGCAAGGAAAAACATTTTTGAAAAACCCTGTTGGAATAATATCAAGGCAGCAAGAGGAGGATTTCAGAAGTTGTATAATGTCCTCTAGGTTTTTATCATTAATCTGATGTAATTGTGTCATGGTGTTTGAATTTATATTAGGTGGACACAGAGACAAAACATTTGCTGTTCCTGATGCAGAGGCACTGACTGCTTGTCTGATTTTCTGAATTTTGTCAGTGAAGAAGGAGGCAAAATCATTGCAGAACCAGGTGGATAGGAATTCAGAGGCTACTGACACTGGGGGGTTAGTTAGTAGGTCGACGGTAGCGAACAAGGCACGTGCGTTGTTTTTGTTTTCGGCAATGATATCAGAGAAGAAAGACTGTCGGGCAAATTTAAATTCCAAATTATAAAGGCCAAGTCTCTCTTTATAGATTTCAAAGTGCACCTGGAGATTTGTTTTTCGCCACCTGCGTTCAGCTTTTCGACACTCTTTTTTCTCTTTTCTCACAGTAGATATTTTCTTCCCAGTCACTTCCTTTACCTTAGTTGGAGCAATGGCATCTATAACATTTTTAATTTTTGAATTAAAATGATCTACTAGCTCATTTACTGAGATGTTAGCAGGGGCAAGTGTGGAAGAAAAATTCTGAGTAAACATTTCCCTAGTGTTTTCAGTTAAATATTGCTTTGTGGTTACCTCTTTTTGAACATTTTTGTGAACAGAAATAGAGCTCTCAAAGAAACACAGGAATGATCAGAGAGTGCAACATCAGTCACCACAACCTCAGAGATATTCAGACCCTTTGAGATAATTAAGTCCAGAGTGTGCCCCTTATTGTGCGTGGGCTCCGCCTTCGTCACATGCTGAGTCAGTCCATAGTTATCAAGAACACAAAACAGTTCTTTAGCCCCTCTGTCCTGGGGGTTGTCAACATGGATGTTAAAATCACCAACAATGACTAGACGGTCAAAGTCAATACACACTATACAGCAGTTCAGTAAAGTCATCAAAAAAGCTTGCACAGTATTTGGGTGGTCTATAGATATTTAGGAACAGAGCTCGAGAGGAGCATTTCAGCTGAAGGGCCACATATTCAAAAGAAGCAAAGTTCCCATAAGATGTCTTTCTGCATTGAAGGGAATCATTGTACAAAATAGAAACTCCACCTCCTCTCTTATGCATTCTTTCCTGACTCATAAAACTAAAGTTGGGAGGGGTTGATTCGATAAGAACAGCTGCACTGTTATTTTGTTCAATCCATGTTTCCGTTAAAAACATAAAATCGAGATTGTGCTCAGTGATAAAATCATTGATTAAAAATGTTTTACCTGCCAAAGACCTGACATTTAATAAAGCTAGTTTAAGTCTGTTGAACACACTATTAGTCAGGTTTTTTGTAACAAGCTGTGGCTGACATGGAATCACTTCTAAATTTGATAAACTCACACAAACGTTTGAGCGCTTCCTGTGTCTAAGCTGATTCACCGCTCTTAATCTATTACCTATCAAGACAGATATCGGCAAAGCTACAGGCAGGCAGGGCCCCGGCATATCCTGGAAAGAGTTGAGAGTGCCATACGCCCTTGAGCCTGGACCCATCACATATCAGTTAGAGTTTGCGTTTTTTACACACACATCCTTATCAGGCTTCGGAGACAGCAGTCTTGAAGGGCGGGGGAGGACGTTTTGGTCCGGATGATTGTGGTAGGCATGGTGACGGGGGTGTTGGTGCGCGTCCAGGGGGAGGAGGTGGTTGACGTAGGCACGGTGACGGAGACGGGGGAGGTGGTGCACGTCTCTGCTTCTGTGATTTTGATGGGCGTCGTTGAGGAGCGGGGGTAAAGGACATGCTGCCAGCCCTGCGTATCGCCTTAGTTTGGTTATTGAACTCCAGGAAGGAATCGGTGCCAACCCTCTGTATCTCCTTCATGTGTTCAGCGATCTCCAGGAGGGTGGGCGAGGGTGAAAGGGTGAATGGAGAGTAGAGAGAGCTGTGGGGTGAAGGAAGAGTATCCTCAGAGGTGATAGGGGGGTAGTAATTGTACTTTCGCTACTTAACAATAGTACATTAAGCTGATCATTTATTTATTTACTTTATATTACTCTGCAATGGGCCAGAGAGCAGAATGAGAACCTTTTCTTATTGTACTTTAACATTTTAATTTAAATACTTTTGTACTTTTACATAATTACATTTTGAATTCAGGACTTTTACTTGTAATGTAGTTTTTAGGATATAAGTGACACTGAGATGTATAGAAATAGAAAAAGGTATACAACATTGTGCAGAGAAATCAGGCAACTCTTATTTTGTTTATTAATTGATACTGTATTGTTTTGTTTTCCAAATATTCTTGTGTATTGTTTGGATGGAAGTTAAAATGTCAGTCCAGTTATATAGTATGTGTAGTCCTTCTCTCTTGTGTCTGTGTGAGACATGTTATTTGTTTTAATTCAATTTCATTAACACATTATCTATTGATTTGCAAATCAGTTTCCTCTTTTTCTTTTCCTCCTGGTTATTTGATATGTTACCCTTTTACTCCTAGGTTATAAAGGAACATAACAAATATGACCTCCATCGTGTTGAGTGACTCCTCTCATACTGGTTCTAAATTAGATGCCAAGCTGCGGTTAGCTCGTCTCCAGTTGAAGCAGGAGGAGCGAGGGTTTCAGGTCCTGGGAGCTGGAAATTCAAAAGTTGGAGGCCGACACAGCTATCCAAATGTGTCAGCTAGAGCTGCAGACAAGTTTAGATGTTACCTCTTCTGGTACACAACCGCTGTGACGTTCTGCTGCTGCTGCTGCTTTGATGTGAGTATTAACATTCTGCTGGTTCCAATCTTTCGCAAGATTGAAGTTGAGTCCTACTTTAGTGTGTTGCATTGCTATTGCTTTGCTGGCTGGAAGATGTGTAGGCCATACTTTAACAGTGTAAGTTAGTCTGGAAGGCTCAGACGGATTGCTCTTCTCTTCCTGTTTAAGATACTCTTGTGTATGACAAGGTTTAAGGTGCTATCCTAAAGGCATATGGGTTAGGGCCTGAGGCCTATGACAGTGTTTCTTTCATGGGCTCTAGAAAGCACCTGGCCAGACCTTTGTCGACTTTGCAATGGAGAAAAGAAACCTTCTAAAGAAAAAGGTGTAAGGATATTAAAGAAGAAGACATGGCAGCAGTGTGTGAGCTAGAGGAATTTAAAAACTGTCGGCCCAAACATACTGTTTAGCAGAATGTCACCACCCTACAGCAGGCTGCCACGATGGGTTTATGCTAACCAGGGGCCCCTGGCCAACTTGTGGCCCCACGCAAAGTTATATGATGAGGCCCTCTGTGTCTCGAGCGGGGGGGGGAGGGCGCGCGTACACTGTAGGTGCGCCGCATTTGCGCTTCAGTTGAGGCTCCCTCAGCAAAATGAAGCACCCTCCGCAAAATGAAGCACCCTCCGCGAGGTGAGGCCCATCGCAGTCTGTGTGATCGGTCTGTAGGGAGGGGCGGCCCTGATGCTAACGCACAGTAGTGTTTTTGCTCATCATCTTTCGTACCAGAAAGTAGTGATGTTACGTATTGCGCCGAGGCTTCGGAGCATGTGTTGAGTAATCCGACAGAAGTTTTTTGTGAAGCTTGTATCGAGGCTTGTGTCGTTTTGGGCCAGTGACGTTACCGATGACAAACGAAGCCTCGCTGCCCCTCAATACCACGTTACTGCTTCAGAAAGTGCTTTAGATCGGTTGAACCGAACCACAACGCTCAGGGGCCTCATTTATAAAGCCTTGCGTAGGATTCACGTGGGAAGGTTGCTTACGTAGGACAAAGCAAATAAATATGCACAGACATTTTCCGATTCATAAAACACTGCGTACCCAACCCAGTCTCACATCTAAACGTGTACTAACTACGTTGGTCCACAACTTGGGACGTAGTATTTCTACAAAAACGGCTCTGAAATTGTAGGATCCCTACGTTTTTTTTCACCATTCATTTCCAATGGCTGGCGTCTATGTCACGTTATCTTCAAATTTCTCCGCGCAGAAGAAAAAAAAACATGGCCGACCTTCGTTTTATTCTCGGTGGAAAATGCCTATTTTAAGGCAGGGTTGCCAACTCTCACGCATCTGGCGTGTGACACACGCTTTCACTCTCAATCTCACGCTCTCACGCTCCCCAAACTATTCTCACGCCAAAAACAAGATGAACCGGCGATCGTTTTTGGTTGGTTATTTACAATGTTGAGTTGACAGCTGCTCAAGCTGTCGATCCGCTCCCTCCCCGCCCCCACCACTCTTAACAACGTTAACAGACAGCAGAGCAGTGGGAGCCGGTTGGTCAATCCCCGACCCGTATTGCGCATGCGCAGATCTAAGATCCAGTAGAAATGATACAAAAGTAAAGGTCTGCTGCTTATTGTTCTACTAGACCAAAATAGAGTCAAAGAGTATATGAGAGTGAGACTGTGTTCATTAATATATTTGGACAATATATAATGGAAACAAACGTGTTTGACTTTCATTAGTGAATGAAACTGTGTACCCTTTATAGTCTGTGTCCAATATTGTGTATTTGTATATATTGTATATGCATGCTATATATATGCTAAGGTCCCGCTGCTGACACGATAGCAGTCATTTAGTGCGCATATGTGTAATTAAACCCATGATATCAAAATCTCACTCCAGCCAGGTACCCAAAGTTGGCAACCCTGTTTTAAGGTTAGTTTGGCCATTAAAATGCGTTTTGATGTCATTTGATGCGAGAAATATGAGTTGTTATTTCAGATTATGTGTGCAGTGGATGTACATGATCTTTAGTTTGCTAGTTATTACGAAGATTACTACAGGAAATTGTGTCCATTCAACGTTTTCATTGTTACCAAGGTGGTTGCTAGGGACGCTGCTATCGATATGATTTCTGTTATGTTGTGTAACTGTTTAATGGTGTTATCTTTATTGCTACCCCCTTCCCCGTCAATTTATAGTGTTGGTCCACAGCGCAAACGTATTAGTTTAACAAAATCCGCATTTAAAATTGTGGCATAGATACGTTATTTTCCCCTGTGCAATTCTCCAGCCCAGTCTCACATCTCACATCTCACATCGTCACAAACAAATACCGGAAACAGACGTAGGCAAGATCCTCAGCTCGGTGATTGGATGGTTTAGCCGCAATGCACGTTGGGAAATGGTGTTTATGCGATGTGAAATCCGAAAACATTTTTTAAAAATAATACTTTATTCCGAGTGTGCTTGCTTTTCTCTTTGAAACGGCATTGTAATAGACGGTTCGGCTGAATTACATATTATCTCCCGTAGTTCTCTATTTATAGAGCCCTGCTGAGAAGACTTTTAGACAAACAGGAATAACTGCCGCCAAAACTGAATACGTGACGTGGATCATAAATATATCAGCCATTAAACAACATCTTACATTTCTTTTCACACAATACGTCTCCTTGCAGTATCAATACTAATTTGGCTGACTTTTATATTTGATCCAATTGGTAGATAGGCTGTATTTACACCATAACGGTGCACAGCTGATATAAAGGGACACCTAGTGGTTAAAGCACGTTATTCCATTTTATAATTGTATTATTAGATATTAATAGGATCCCTATAAAGTATATTCATTACTCGTTATTCTCTAGTAATAGTTAATTAAAGACTGTATATTATGGCTATTTTGCACATCCCTTTCAAGATTTCAAGATTTTCTAAGGTTTATTGACATATCATATTATACACAACTACGGTGTAGTTATGCAATGAATGACAAACTTGGGTCGCAGGTTCCTCAACAGTGCATTACAAGACATCTATCAATATGTGTGTATACCTCCAGCAATGTTAACTATGTTGAAGCACTTATTTTAACTGATATTATACACATGTATTATACTCTTATAAGATGTATGTAGATAGTATAAGAAAATGTGCAGAATATGACAGTTTAATGGTGGAGGTATACACACTTGATAGATGTATTGTAATGCACTGTTGAGGAACCTGCGACCCAGGTTTTTCAGTCATTGCATAACTACACCGTAGTTGTGTATATGATATGTCAATAAACCTTAGAAAATCTTGAAATGTTGAAAGGGATGTGCAAAATAGCAATTATATACAGTTTTCAATTAACTATTAGTAGAGAATAACGATGAATGAATATACTTTATAGAGATCTGCAGATAAATGTTTAGTCTTCTCAAGCACCAACTATAAAATATCTCGCCTGATTGTTGGCACTTGACAATCACCTTTCCCTGAATTTTACTCAGGTGTAACTAAAGTCTGGGTTGTTTATATTTCACATCATTAATCAGAATCTGCACCACCGGAATAACCACCAAAATGAGGATTTTTGGCATCCTGACCTGTAGGTGGCAGCATACAGGAGACTTTACCAAGAGCACAGTGAAAGACCGGAAGTACTTGAGGGAATAGACGGTTGACAAATTTGCAGAAGTTTGTACGATCAGCTGTTCCTATACAGCCTACAAATTAAAATGAAGGGACTTTAATGGCCATTATTGTAACGTTTGTATTATAATTCTAGTTAGTGTTTAGACGTTTCTAAATTCAAATAATAATCCAGTGAGCCTGGTGGTGACTTTTGATATTGATAATTTATAAAATGCTCCATATGAGTTTAAAATCAATCGCTCTTTGAGGTGATAAAAATTAGAATGCTATTTTATATGGTCATTCGACGTTTTTTGTGAAAGGTTCACCGGAAGTATAAAGGATTTCACTGTTAGCACCGTTCCATCTCTTAAAATATGCCCTTGACTAACCCCACGTGAGTCAGTCTAAACCGATAGCGAATCTAGCTGGTCACAAATAAAATAGAAATTAACGTAAAACGGCTAGTTACATCTACTTATTTTATTCTAAAACACCTGACCTGAAACCCGGATAGGCTCTGCTAACATGTCACAGAACAGTAAGTTTCTGTTGTGTTTACTGCAGCGGTGTGTCGCAGTAAGAAAGTTACCGACATGCATCACAACAAGACGCAGCAGTAGCGTGTTGTCAGCCGGGTCCGGCTTCACTTCACAGCCGACATGGACATCCACAACCCGGGCAGTCTGTCCGCTGCAGCTCGCAGTGAGAACCAGCCAGTACCGCTTCTGTACCAAGGTGAGTCTCTTACACAGGGAATTAGCATTCCTGCATTCAAAGTCCTACTCTAGTCGAACTGCATCAACCCCACTCAAGTGAAATGCTAGCGTTTATACTCAGTAGCCTATGCAGAATGGTCCATTTCAGATTGATACATCCACAGCATACCTCTTCAAGTGATTGTAGTTTATCTGTTGGTTTCATATGGCTGATGATGTGCAACTGACTTTTCCATATTTTTTTCAGGCAGGACAACCGCTGGAAGATGAATACCCTCCGCTGACGCCATATCAGCCGGAACCAGAGCCAGAGAAGAAGGAGGTGTACGTCATGGAGGTCAAAGGGCTCCCCTGGGCGTGCTCAGTGCAGGACCTCCTGCAGTTTTTCTCAGGTGAGCAGAAGTCAAAAAACGACTGTCACAAACAAGGGCGTCACTTTGTTAGAAAGTGGCGGGGACACTTTTTTCAGGACCTTTATTTTGATCATAACTCTAATATCACGTATCAATACCATAAACATGGTTCTCAAGTTAAAATCCTTATTGTTCACTGTGCTATAAAATGATTACGCCTGTTGTCCTCCTTATTGTCTAACATAACAACTCAGCATACAACGAATGATAATGGTTAAAAAGTAAGGTTGTGAGAGATAGTAAATACTAATAAAGTACGTTTACCGTGTTTTAGAGTGTAGGATCCTTGACGGGGAGAAGGGGATCCATCTCACTATGGATAGTAGAGGGAGGCAGTCAGGAGAGGCCTTCATCCAGATGGAGCACGAAGACGATGTCAGAAAAGCTCTGGAGAAGGACCGACAGTACCTCGGCTCGCGATATGTGGAAGGTTCGTCTCATTGTATTCTTACAGGTCAAAAACCACATGCTGAGGGGACATTTTGACATGCTGGAGCAGGAACATGTAGCAGTCATCATGGGTGTCCAGAGGGGTTAGGGGAAATCAGAAGTGTGTATTTCAATCTTGTTATGCAAATAAGTTATTGGGCTTTTTTTATCAAGTAAGAGTTGTCCGAAATGTTTTAAACTAGAATTCATTTGAAAAATTGGCTTATTAACGCATGTAATATACAGACGGATGCTCATGTCCTGCTTGCTGGGTTTTCAGTGTATGAAGTGAGTAGAAGCCAAGCTGAACAAATCCTGAAGAAAGCCGTCCAAGGTCCATCTGATGAAGGAGTCGTGTATATCAGAGGTCTCCCCTACATCTCCACCGCGGACGACATTGTCCAATTTTTTTCAGGTGAACTTCTCTCATTTTCTGGAGATATGGCATTCCCAGGGCGCTGCACAATGGCTGCCCACTGCTCCTAGTACTAGGATGGGTTAAATGCAGAGGTCACATTTCACTGTGTGAATGTATGTGTGAATTTTTAAAGAGGGTTTCATTCTCCGAATCTATTTTCTATCTATGTGAGCAGAGCACTAGCTTAAAAAGAGGGTTTTGGGTGGGCACAAAAAGTTGGACTCAGTGTTTCCCACAGATCTGAAGCGAACAGGTACAGGAGGGGTAGTTAATCGATCGTGGATGGCGTCATGCTCGCGGACGGATACAAAAAGCTTAAACTTAAATGGGCCTGCTTTCTTTTTCTGTTAGCATTTATATTTATTGTGATTTAAATCAGACAAAATATTAGGCTAAACTATTGTATCAGTATAATAGCATAATAAGAGTTGTAAACGTTTTTATCCTGTGGTGGCTGCCTATTATTGTTTGATCCAAACATGTCTAAGAATCCCAGAGTGTTGTGAAGTCTAGTTAAGTTACATATGTGATGTGATAAAAGGAAAAAGGTTTTTATATTTCAAAGGTAGAACGATAAAGGAAAACATTATCTATATTTGAAAAAAGGTATTTTTCTTAAATGCCAAATATTTCATTCAGTGTCTTTGCGTCCCTCAGGTTTGGAAATAGTGAGGAGTGGGATCACCTTCATCCAAAACCACAAAGGGAAACCTTCTGGAGAGGCCTTAGTGCAATTTTCCTCTAAAGAAGCAGCTGAGGAAGCTCTGCAGAAAGACAGAGAGCTCATTGGAGAAAGGTAGGATGCTGCTGCGCTCATACCACCCGTAATCTGTTCACTTCCAACTGACAGCCGCTGGTGTTACTGTGCAAATACCAGAAAACTCCTTTAACCCTTGTTAAACCTCAACGTTTAAAAAGAATAGTACCTCTCAGTACAACAATGTGTTGGATAGGGTAATAAAAAAAACTGCCATAGATATAGTTAATATTAATGATATTTTTCCACCTTCACTGAGTTACATTTCTTAACTACTAAATACCAAATATTTATTTATTTTCAGAATCTAGAGCCTTTTTAATGCAAGTTTGTTTAATAAAGACACTGTTGCCCCAAACATGAGAACTGTTTCTGGCAGAAAATGGTAAGAAACTACAATTTTAGAGGTACCGCTTTAGATTGAAAAACAATGTAATAATAAAATGAAGGATTTCATGTTTTAATGGACAAGGGATCAAAAACTGTGGTTCTCAACGGAGACACTTAATACAGGAATCTGACATTGAACATCCAAAATACAGGGGAAAAGGGAGGGAGGGGAAACTCACCTCTGCCAGAATGTTTAATTAACACAGGCACAATGCTAAAAAGCAATCAACCTAGTGAGGCACAAGGGATATGCTCACCCCCTGTTGTTCGATTTGCAGATACATCGAGGTGTTTCCCAGCAGTGCTGGCAGGAACTGCTCCAGTTGGGTCGGGAAGAGTAATTCAGTCTCTCCTCAGACCAGCACTCGGTCCACAAACAGGAGGAAGGCCTCTGACTCATGGGACAGACAAGGTGAGGGCTTCTTACGGCACGGTAGCTTAAACACTAGATGCACTTAATCAGCAGCTTATTTACAATGTATTTTTCTATTACACTAACACAATTCACACAACCTAAACTGTGGTAATACTAGAGTTCCCGTTAGAATATTTTTTCGCCGGTCAACATGTCCGTTAAAGTTGAAATCTTCCGGACAAAATGTGAAAGGTGCCGGTCAAAGGTCTTGATATGATTCGATATTAAACAAACTAATTATAGTAGATTAACTATTCAAAAGTGAACAGTAATTTATAATAACACGGGAATAATAACACGGAAATAATAACACGGGAATAATAAAACGGAGCGCTCTCCCCCTCCTGACAGCCCGTCAGTATCATGCAGCTCGCGGATCAGTAATGAGTGACCCGACAGTAAAACTAAACATATCTATAACTAGTTTAGGTAGTTTGAGAGGTAATTAAAATAGCTATGTGTGATATTCTAACCTGAAGTGTGTGTTTTGTTCCGCTCACCGCTGCATGTGATTATGCAGAGCTGCGTATCGACTCGTCAGAAGCAGCTGATCTCTCTCTCCCGTCAGATTAGACTTCACTCGCGTTTATGTCCATAACGATCAGATCCAGCTAGTTCTAGCTAATGATAGGACTACCTGCTTATTAACAGACACCTAAACAATAAGTGTCGCTATGCAACCGGGTAAGGCCACAAAGTATAGCGCAGCATTATGCATTTGTTTACATGCCCACCGGAACCCCGAGGCATTACCAACAGATCAACGCACAATCAACCCACACAGGACATCTCTTTCTGCACATTAAGTGTTAGACATTAGAATTGACTATTCTTGTCTGTCACATAAATGGCGCAAGTTGTGCAACTGATGCGATTTGCGCTAAGGGGAAATTATTTTGACCGGACACTTTGACCGCTTTCTTTTAAACAGTGATTATCTCTTTAGCTGTTTTTAAGTGGTGGCTTATTAAAGATAATAAATGTATGTTGGCTTTTTTTGTGGTAAATGATTTATTTTGTATTTACTGGTGTAATCTGTTTATATATGCTCCATCAGGATCCCCTCAGGGCCACTACATCCACATGAGAGGACTTCCTCAAAACGTGTCTGCAGAAGACGTTGTTGAGGTAAAAACTAAATAACTCTGAGAAGTTGAAGATGGTGGTCTTGTTTTATTAAAGGTCAATCCTCATGTGATTTGATATTTTATGGGTATGTTTTTCTCCCGCAGTTCTTCAGTCCTCTAGTTGTGTCTAAAATCACCATTGAGTGCACTCCTGAAGGGCGGCCGAATGGAGATGCCGAAATTTACTTCAGCAACCACCAGGACGCCATGAGCGCCATGTCCAGAGACAGAAATTACATAGGTGAGAACGGAGGGACAGCTGGTGCTGGTGTAGATACTGTATGGTGTTTGTTATTTACTTTCATTTGTCAGGATGTTATAGCAAGTTTTTTTATACAGTTTTTTTTTTTAAGTCACCATGATGGAAATAATGTCCATAACTTATTATTTATCCTCGTACAATGCCTTGGTATTCTTAACAGTTCCGTATATTTTTTAATGTACGTTATCATTTTAGATAAAGCAAACAGTCAACAACATCTTCTATGTATGTTATGGTTGAAGCATCTTAAATGTGATTGGATGTGATCTTTACTACAATCCCCAGTTTTACTGGTCTGCTACAACATTATTTGTTACAATATAAAAAAATGATATAATAATCACAGTTGTGTTTGTGTCACTGCGGGTTTAACTGAACATTTGAACCTTCTTTGATTTTTAGGAGAAAGATACATGGAGTTATTCCTGAACTCTAATGACTATTTAAGGTGAGAAACACTGAATTAGGTCCACAACGTTTCAAATTCCAACTTGAAAAAAATCTGCTGCATTTCTTAATTTCTAAAAGACAGTTTATTATTTGATATTCTAATATTTAAATGTGAATTCACTTGTTTTACCTTGCTTAATCTCTGCTATACTTTTCAACTCCGGATGTGGTTTGACATATTGTACCGTCTCCTGCAGGTGAATGCCGTCCCAGATGCCAAAAAACACACATACACAGGACTATTGTATTTATGTTCAACCCTACTTGGACTTCAAACAAGAAACATTCCTTGTGTCAAAATAAAAATAAGTTTGTAACTGGAACCGTGTGAGATTCAGCTGAGTTTTTCTTCAACTCCTCCATAATGATGCATGCTAATCTGCTTTGAAGGTGTAGTGAAACCAAACCATTTCATTATTCTTGTCAATACAATTTGCAAAATTGTGGACACTTTTACTCTAAATCTGATGTTTCAATATCCCCTAAACTTATGAAGCAATTAACCAAACGGGCCTCCCCTTATAGTATAACCTATTTCACATTTGACCACCACCATTGTATTAAGCAATGAAAATAGCAGCATGATTCTTGGCATATTAGGCACCATGCGCTAGTTGATTCACCTTTAAGATAACATCCAATTATGTAATACATTTACAGAAAGTGCTTATGCTTTACAAAAACTAGCATCTAAAGTGATTTGTGTTTCGATCAGAAATAAAAAGGTTGATTTGAATGGTAAAACTAATTGCAGATACATCTTGTCAAAATTGTGTCGGTGAACCAAAGATAACTTGTTGTTAACAGTCATCCACTTTAACCTAAGAGCTTTTTATCTATTCTAAAAATTTAAATAAATCTATACAAAATAGCTCAAAGCAACAAAGAGCACCATGCACACTGATAATGTCTTGAAAAACCAAAGGACAACTCGGCTGAGGAGGCAACAGCAGACACGGTGAAGAGAGGGATAACAGTGACTGTCCTAACAAATCCGAGCTAGCTACTGGACCAGATTAACCGGCTGACCTGGGGACCCAGCAGAAAGCGAGGAGATCAACTACACCCGAGCTCCAAGCAACATTTCAAGGAACGGCTTTGAAGCTTTCGACATCGGGATATCTGATAAGTAGCCTATGTTTCATAAATGCCCTCTTTAATGGATGCTCCTTTCTGAATATCTTGGTTAAAAAGAAACATCAATAATACGGCTATTTTGAGGTAACTGAGACTATTATTTTTTCCTTGCCTTTACTATTTTTCTCCCTACCCAAAGGTTGAGACCAAATTGAATAGAAGGCTTATACCACGGGCACATGTGAGCCAAATGTTGGGTCGGTTTGCTACTCTCTGTATTCTATGGACCATTGTATCAGCTTAAGGGCTGAAGAGGGCCCCCTTCCATCTCTAAGAGGAAGAGACTTTCCCTCCACACTCCAAGGCCCAATATGTGGCCTTAAATCTGGAAGTCAGTGTCACTTATGTTTGTGGATATTATTTTGTTATACTTTTTTTGGATTTTATTAATGTTATATATATACAACAGGGGATGTGTGAAATGATTTAAATGTAGGAACTCATGGATTTAAAATAAAGGCAAATAATCACCATGCAAAGTAAAGGGTCAATTAAAGTAATTACATACAATGTGAACGGTCTGGGAAATCCAATTAAAAGGAATAAAGTAATGTCAAAATTAAAAAGAGATGGAGCAGAAATAGCCCTCCTTCAAGAGACTCATCTAACAGAACAGGAACACCAAAAACTTAAAGTGGAACTTCAGTCCATATTCATCCTCTTACAGAAAGGGATCTAGGAGGGGCATAACAATCTTAATCTCCAGTAAATTACATTTTGAATGCACATATGAAAAAAAGGACAAAGATGGGAGATATGTACTTATTTGGAGGGTACTTTAGTTACCCTCCTGAATGTATATGCCCCCCCGGGATCTGAATGGCCATTTTACAAACACATTTTTGAAATAATAACATTGGAGGCCCAAGGAATTCTAATTTGTGGGGGAGATTTCAATGTTAGACTTAACCCAACTTTAGATACATCAAAACCCCTTTCCTTAGGAGGGAAAAAAATTACCAAGAACATTAAATTGATCTTGGGAGACCTAGGGCTCTCGGATATATGGCGAGACCTAAATCCGTCTACGAAAGATATTACCTTTTACTCACAACCACACTCAGTATATTCAAGGCTTGATTATCTGTTTATGTATCAGAAAGATTTTTATAGGGTTCAAAATTGCAGTATAGGGACCATGGACTTATCGGACCATGCCCCGGTCTCCATGGCATTAAATCTAGGACTAGAAAGGAAAAGCACAATCTGGAGACTGAACACAGGAATTCTTAACCAAATTAGGCCTCAAATCAGGACCGATATAAAAGATTATCTGAACGATAATGATAATGGAGAAGTGTCCCCAATAATCTTGTGGGATGCATGCAAAGCTGTCCTAAGAGGAAAAATAATTGGATACTCCTCAAACATAAATAAGCAAAGAAAAGAGAAAACAAATCAGCTTCAAACAGAACTAAAACATCTAGAAAATATACATAAGAAAACCCTAAATACAAAAACTAAAATGGAAATAGATAAAAAAACTCCATGAAATCCTCTCAAACCACATTAAAAAAAAACAAAGTTATGAGGTAGGAGGTAAATCAGCAAAACTATTGGCTTACAAACTAAAAGAACAGGTAGAAAACACAATTTATAAAATAAAAGACCCTGAAACAAGTATTATACATAGTATAATTCCTATACCAAGTTCTTGAAAAGTTTGGCTTTCACAAAATCTTTATTAATACGGTTTAAGCACTGGACGACAACCCTTATGCAAGAATACAAATAAATGGAGCCATATCAAATTATTTCTACCTTGAGAGAGGGACACGACAGGGATGTCCATTTAGCCGTCTGTTATTCGCAATTTATATCGAAGCTCTGAGTTTGGGGGTTACTCAAAATAACAATATTACCGGTA
This sequence comes from Gymnodraco acuticeps, assembly GCF_902827175.1. Classification (NCBI taxonomy): domain Eukaryota; kingdom Metazoa; phylum Chordata; class Actinopteri; order Perciformes; family Bathydraconidae; genus Gymnodraco; species Gymnodraco acuticeps. The sequence continues at coordinate 1,499,827 of NW_022990125.1, read as the reverse complement.
TACAAGTATATGGTCAGGAACATAAATTATCATTATTTGCTGATGATATATTAATATACCTGTCAAACGCAGATGAATCATTCTTGAGTTTACTGACTTTTTTGGATACTTATAGTTCTGTCTCAGGGTCCAAACTCAATATAACAAAAACCCACATACTGAGCTTTAATTACAAGCCAAGCAAACATATAAACTCACTCATTGATCTTAATTGGGATCTGAACCACTTAAAATATCTGGATGTAAGCATCTCTAAAGATTCAGAGGAATTGTATACACTACATTTCAACCCTCTAAGTCAGAAAATAGAAGACATAAATAGATGGAACGTGATCCCAGTGCTGAGCTTTGAATCTCGAATAGAATCAGTGAAAATGAACATCCTACCTAGACTCTTATACCTTTTCCAGAATCTACCAATTGAAATCACAGACAAGCAGTTTAACGAATGGGATAAAACCATATCAAGGTACATCTGGCAAGGGAAGAAACCAAGGATTCGATTCTGTACTCTTCAACTAGCAAAAAACAAGGGAGGAGTAGCGCTGCCCTGCTTGAAGGACTACTATACATCAGCCCAATTAAGAAGCTTGTTCTGCTGGTGGGGATAAAAGACATGTTAAAAACTTACTGGAAAAAGATAACCGCTGGATCAACCTCTCCTTAAAATGATGGTTAAGGGTCCTTACCAGGAGTGACTTGCTGGAGGAAATGAAGATATTAAGATGGTGCTCACATGATCTTGATTTGGGAAAAATGAAACAAAAAAAAAACCATCCCTGAGGAAGTCTGGACAAATTACTGCACTTTTCAATGGAAGATCTCGAGCTCAGGCACCTACAGAATGTTTACTTGGAAGATGCTGAGCAGGTACTTTTTCAGCCCTGCTCAGTCATCACATCATCTCGGGCCCCCCAGCTGCTGGAGGAAATGTGGTTCTCAGTTAGCACATCACTACCATTTGTTTTGAGCTTGCCCTTTTAATAGTAACTTTTTGGCAAAAGATCCATATAGAAATTGAAATAGTACTACAGGAAAAAAATCCCTTTAAACTGGGACGAATTTCTATTTGGGCTCGTACATTCAATCCCCACAAACTTCAAAACAATTATTTGGAATTCTTACTGTTGCAGCAAAAAAAGCAATACCTGGAAAATGGCTCAAAGTGGATATCCCTTCTCTTGACAACTGGTACGACAAAACCCATGAAATCTATGTTATGGAAAGAATCAATTCTCAATGAGGCTTCAGGAAAACACATTTGAAGAAATATGGAAAAAGTGGAGAATGTACATATCCCAAAGACGACCATCCCTTGTTTGACTGTTTCTATACACCGATTTAATGTATATGTATAGGTGTGCATGTATGGTCACATGTATGTGGTATGTGTATTGAATGTATATATGTATGCATACATGTGTAGACATTTGCTATTTCAAACAACCCCTGTGTACTTTTGTTATCTTGACTAATTTTGTTTGCTATGTCACTTTCGGCTCTCTAAAAATATATGATTTGAAAAACTGTACTTGTATTATGTGACCCCAAATAAATAAAGAATAAAAAACAAAGGATTAAAATGAAAAATATGACTGGGTAATCCATTTAAACAACAGTAACATTTAATAAAAGTTTATTGTTGATCATCTAACACGCATTTCCATCTCATGGTTTAAAGAGCTTCAACAAGAACAATAAGCCGTTTTACTGAGCTTCTAATTTTTCTTCATATAAATCAAAACATAAAAAAGCTGTTGCAGCTATAAGCCCTATTCAGTACAGCCAGAGCCATGCTTTTAAAAGTGCCGTAATATGTTTAGATGTCCAGAAAAGAAAGGTACATTATCCAGAAAACAACCTCAACTGCAGAACTGTTTGAGAAAAACCAGGGTCTTTAAGAAAACGTGTTAATGCCACTCCTAATACTGAACACAATAGTAAATACATATTTTACCAAGAATATTCAGCTTTGTAAACTTAGTGTGGCATCATGGGAAATACGATTATGCCTGAAGAAGCTACAGCCACTAGCATGTTAGCTTAGCCGAGCATAAAGACTATCTGACTCAGTCCAAAGGTTTGCCTTCCAGTAATTCTAAAAGTCACAAACACATTCAACACTAAAGGAATTTATTGTGGCCAGGAAAAAAAAGAGTCCCCCATACCATCATTTTTACACTTTTTTTGGTACTATAAAACAAAAAATATATACCAATTATAGTCTTTGTGCTAAGCTAACCTGCTGCTGACTGTAGCTTCATATATTGAATGTAGTTGTAACGATTTTGTCATTAACTCATTGCAAGACAGAATCAGCACACTGCCCAAAATGTCAAACAGCATACTCCACTCTACAGTCTGAACAGCAGTGTGAAGTCTCCATCACATAATGATATTGTGATAAGAAACACGGCACAGACTAGAAATTTGCCATTGTGATACAGTAGCCTACATCTTAAATATTTGTATTTTTTCTAGCCTTACAATTACTCATTAGACTTGACGCATGTATTATTAGAATTTCTTTAAATACAATTTTAGAGTGGATAATAAAGCTTTCTCCAAATAGACACATTTTAAATACAATGTTTCATAAAGTATTTGGTCAAAAGTGTGAAACTTCATGCTTCATCTAATCCACTGGATCTTTTACTGATCTGTATATGATTTAGAGCGGTGGAGAACAGTTGTGACTAAAGCAACAAAAAAGTCCTGTATTTTAAAACCTAATTACTTTTAATATAAATATAACAGTTGACCTTCTTAATCAATCATCCACTTAGTGGACATTGTGCAGAGTCAGTTTTCATGCACGAGATGAGATGATTCAAGTTGACTTTTTCTATACATTTCAATCCAGGTGCCATTTGACAGCTTTTTGAGTGCAGGTTTTCCTGGAGGAAGAATAACAGATAACAACAGTATCTGAAAGACTAAAAACCTGCCTCCAAAAAAACAGCTCTAATTGGCACATGTTTGGACATTAGAGTTCAGACCTCCTTCGGAACGCCATCAGATTTTTCATAATGTTTCAGGACACAAAGTCAAAAAGTGCATTTTTGCAGTGCCAGCTTCGTATTGAATGCCTCGGTTTCCATGTGTCCGATCATGGTGTCCTGTAGTAAAATGCGGAGTTGTTTCAGGTTGGTGTTGAAGCGTATTGTTGGAGCAACAGAGAGAAGCAGGAGGTACACACAGTCTCTGGGAGGATGGAGGAAGGTAACGGCAGCTCGTTGGACACACAGCTCTCACAGAAAACCCCGCCGCAGTTCTTACACTGCTTCTGCACAGAAGAGAACAGGGTTATAACACACAGGGACAGGAAGTGAAGGACGCTGGCAGATTGAACCCCACACAGTATTATTTATTTCACACCTCAATAGTTCTTATAGCACTTTGGCTGTTCCATTTATATCCTGATTTCAAAAAGTTGAAACAAACAATTTTTTTCAAATTATAATTAATTCTATTTTTGGGCAAGTGACTGCTTTTTAAGCATTCAAAAATGCAGCACCGCATTGATCTAACTGAAGATTTAAAACAAGGTATGTTTTACTTCAGAGCAGTAACAGCTGTTTTGTAATTCTGTTTTCATGTCTGCCGTTGAGAACGTTTCATAATGCGGCCAAACTTTCTGTCTAATTAATGTCAATATTTTTAAATCTTAAGAAATCTATTTACTGTACGTCTCACTCAGAGCTCGAGTGGTTCGCCAAACATGTCAATGGTATAAAATCAAATCAATACAGGCATACAGGAAATAATCTGTAGATGCTCAGTTAAAAAATGTGACCAAACTTTATGTGAGATTATCCACATAGGCTAATATGGTAAAGATAATACAAATTAGTTGATAAAGTGAAATTTAATTGATGCTAATTTGAATTAAAAGTTCATAATGGAGGAGTGCCATGACCAAGTTAAAATTTGGTATGAAGAATAATTGGTCTTCAAATCCCATTTGTGTAAACCTTGCATTTAAAAATGGTATCATTGGTTGTCAGTTCCAATAATGTTAGAGTAAAGACAGAGGCTGTGGGATTTATAGCAGCACTTCATATTGTGAAATGTATTGGGTAGGAATAATATTCCGTTCTCGTACCTTTGTCTTCAGGAGGGAGTCCTCCTGTTCACACATCATACAGATGCACGGCGGACTGATCTCCCCGAAGGACTCTTCCTGCAGGAAATCGGTTGAAAATAAGACTGATTATTATTATTCATATGGTTAATTATAGCCGTTTTTTTATGTATTGAATCGCTGATTGACTGTTACTACAGTTCTTGTGTGCATCTTTATGGTAACAAACTACTTACATTTAAATACTTGGAATGATTTTTTCCTTATCAAAAATGTATAAACGGATAATAAACTACAGTAAGATAATCAAATGTTTTGCGTAGTGCATGTTAGACCTTACCTGCTCATCCTCATGGTGTGACCTTGAGGACCTTAAAAAAGGAGGTAAAATAATAAATACAAATAATATTTCCTCAATGATTTATGTTTTTCCTAAAGCTGTAGTTGTTAACAGGACCTACAGGCTGGAGCTCAGACTGCTCTTGTCCTCTGCTCCTGACTGCTCGCTCTCCCTTTTGGCTGACAGAGCTTCTGAGGGACGCTGTTCGGACAATACACAGATATTATATAAATAACAAAGTGGAGACAGTCAAACACTTTTAATTATCTGAGATCAGAGCGTTACCTTTGGTATGTTCTCTGGGAGTCTCCTCTCCCTCCGAGGAGCAGCAGGCTGTGCGGACGCAGCGTCGCCATGGTGATGCTCGCTCCGCCACTCCCGCTCTTTCCTCAGCTCCACCTCCAGATAACCCCTGAATCCAGCAAGTGTAACGTATAAAAAAGGACAGAAGAGCAGGAAAACAATGATCTGAGTCTAAAAACGAAATTAAGGCCACATGCAGCATTTTAAAGTCACCATATATATATATATATATATATATATATTAATATTTACCACCACATTGCCATTACTATAGACCAGAATTAGAATTAAGTTCATTTCCCAGAAGTCTTTTCACCCTGCATAAAATCAGTGGTGTAAAGTAACTTACTTAAGTACATTTACTAAAGTACTATAATTAAGTATAATTCTGAGATACTTGTATTTACATTTGTTGTTACCTACTCCACTACAATTCAGAGGTAAATGGTGTACTTTGACTTCACTACATTTATTTTGCACCTTTAGTTACTTTACAGATCAGGATGAATGATGTGAAATATAATCAAGTGTTGAATCAGACTTTAGTTCCACCTGGAGTAAATCCACCAGCTACCCTGCAGTATACAAAGTCATTCAAACTAGCTGCTCCTTTACCAGCTTTGAGAACTCTTTCATGATCAATCATTATAATCAAAACATAATATATACAATTATTCTAAAATGGGCCTATCTGCATAATGAGTACTTTTACTTTAGGTACTTTAAGTACATTTTGAAGGCAATACTTTTGTACGTTTACTTGAGTAACATTCTGAATGCAGGACTTTTACTTTATTACTACCCTCCGGTACTTGTACTTTTACTTAGGTACAAGATCTGAGTACTTTTTCCACCTTTGCATAAAATATACTATGGTGTTTATACAACAACAACAAGGTAAGAGAAATGAAAATGTGACAATTAACAGCAAATATAATAAAACATAGAAACAATAGTCTTTATAAAATAATACAATTTAAAAATGTGTTTTTGAAAAAATGCATCTAAATTAAAAAAAACATAATATAATCTAAATAGGATAAATAACAGTGAAAAAGACAGAGTAGAGTACCTGTGCTTCCTCAGCAGCTCCACCTCTACCTGCAGACTCTCGATTTTGTCCCCAAACTCCTGTTTGAAGAGCCGGTTGGCCTCTACAGCCAGAGCCCTCTCTCTCTCAGCCTGTTTGTATCTGGTTAGGGGAGGGGGTGTTACACAAACTTATGGTAAAATAAAAACTTGACGAAAAGAAACATGGTTGGAACAGAAATAAATGGAAAAACACAAAGAAGTGAAGACTGAAAGAACCTTAGCCAAAGAAGATGAAGCAGGCTGTGTTTGTTTATTGTTTTATTAGCCTAATGATTACTACAGTTTACACCAATGTTATGCTCACATACAATTCAAAATTAATAAATTAATTTTGCCATTTTCATATTTTTTCATCCTACCCTTGTCCTGGCCCTTTTACACTTGAATTTGGATCACCAATTGACAGCATGTGACACCAGCGCATCAACATCATTTCATTCTCTGTGGGTCGGACATTTTCTTATTCTTTGGAGTAACATTACTGAAAGTCCATTACCTCCTAAATAACCAGGAACTGTTCACTCAATCCTTGAAATCTTTAAAAACTGTTCACAGTGAACTTCCAACCACCCTGCCATCTACTCGTCTTTTGCCAAAAAAGCATCAATGCGGTATTTTGAAGAAATGCCTACCAAACAGAAGTATAACTCTGATGTGGATAACATCTGAACACAAGGATTTAGGGACGCTAAATAGATCCATTCAGTCCACACTACTCGAAGCGGATGCTGGAGAGCCACTGCAGGAGCTTGTGGGAAAATGGTTTGATTTTCAACAACAAAGGAGCATGGTACAGAAAAGAGATAACATCCTAGTTTGGTTATTTCTATATTAGGCAGGGGTTGTATGTTTGTATTCAGTTTTATGAAAGCGGGGAGCTACTGCTGCAGCAGCTTCCCCGCTGCTGAGTTCAGGTTCCTAGCCTGCTTCACCAAATGCTTCTCACTAAATGATTCAAATAAATAATGAGAATGAACAAATTAATGAAAGTGGAGGGAGGAGAATGACAAAAAAGGACAATAAGATGTTTTCGTAAGTGATTCCGTGAAGAAAAAACAATGTACTGTAATAATAATTCAAAAGGCAGTCTTTGGAGGAGCTGTCCTCACCTGGTCTCCATCTGTTTGACAGTGCCTGAAATCTGGTTTATCTTCTCCTCCAGGCGAGAGATGGCTTCACTCTTCTGTTTAGAGCCGGCGTCTGCACTCTGAGGAAGAGGAGGAAAGGGCAATTTATTAGAATAGAAAGCCTTTATTGTCGTTATACAACAAATATACAATGATATTTTGTAGTGCTACCCTGGCAGTGCAAAAACGAAAAAAGACAAACAATAAAAACAGAGATACATGATATAAAAATCTAAGTGCATTCAAAAAGTTTTATACGAGTCGGGTAATTTAAATAACATTGCACTTATGACTGCTGGTTTAACAGCATGGTGGCCAGGGGTGAAAACTGTTTTTCTGTTTGTCCGTGTTTTAAAACTCCTGTATCTCTGACCGGAAGGCAGGAGAGAACAGTTTGTGACCTGGGCGGGAGTAGTGCTTTATCAAATCAAATCAACGTTTATTTGTATAGCCCAATATCACAAAACATGTTTGTCTCAGTGGGTTTTACAGATTAAAAACCAACACTGTAAACAATGAAATTACAGCAAAAATAAAAAAGACAAGATAGTGTGTAAAATACAAATGTTAGAGATTGACTCAGCATTCTCAATAACCCCCAAAACCATTACAAAAAATTCCAAATCGGCTAAGCATTTAAAAAAAAAAATATATATATATTGTTTACATAGGCTATAATGCCATTGATGCTAATTAACTCAACTTATGCTAGTTCAATGAAAGGTAGCATTCGGCAGTTTTTTTATGTGCTGAGGACCCCTACTACACATTTCTATCATAACACTTTGGTGTACTCAACATTTCCGGCTTCATAATATGACCCTATGAGCTGGCAACTAGATACTAGACTATAACCCTAAAACAATAAGGTAGATTACATTTTGGTGTTTTTCCCTGTAAAGCAGACAACAATAAACGGCTCAGTATCCCTTCCTTTTCTCCGTTGATGTGAAATGTAAGGATGGGAGCAGACTGACCTGAGACTTGTGGCTCAGCTGCTGGTTGATGACCCGGAGGTCCTCCAGCTGCTGTCTCAGCTCCATCAGCGCGTCCTGCTTCTCACACACGTCTTTCTCCAGCATCTTCATGGACAGCTCCATCTCCTGCTTCATCCCGATCTGCACCTCCAGCTCCTTCTCCACATCCTGCACACACACATCCAACTTCAGACACACACTTCACAAAAGGAAGCTGATATTTCCTCTGCGTAGGTATTCTACCTATTACCCTACCCTATTAAGTTAACATGCCGTGTTTTAGCATATGAGAATGAGACATCCTTTATTTGTCCTGCAGCGGGGACACTTACTGCACTACAGCAGCAAAGGTAGATAGCGGTTAAAAGGCAAAAAGAAAAAGAGTAGACTATAATATTAAATAGAAAAGTAGACATGTTATTTAGAAATATAAACAAATAAGAGAAAACAAGTAAGTGAACTGGGAAAAAAATTGTAAAAAGCTGAATTTTAAAACGTAAGTGAAAGGTATTCAAGGAGCCGGTATCGTTGAAAAATGGTAAATACATTTTAAAGAAATAAAGAGAAATTGCACATAAGTGTATATTTTATATCCATATCTATTCATTTGATAGATTCTCTCAGTATGTCATAACAATATAGAAACCCAAACATGAACAGAGAAGCTTTGTGAAGAGCCTGAACGCACCAATCGAAGCAACGTTTCCTCTTTGAGCTGCTTGCGTGTTTCACCCAGCACCTGTCCGTCTGGGGCCGAGTCGCTTCTTGATGCCTGAAAAAAACAAAGGATTTGTTGTGAATGTATATTGCAGAAATATGTACAGTTAAAGTACCTTTGAGAACAAGTGATTTAACTTAGCTACCAATCACCACCATTCAAAATAGCGGCTGAGCAATATGGTAAAAACAAATACTTCCTATATCAACTACCAGTGTGACAAATATTGGATAAATCATGTATACGTCTTTAATACAGAGGGCTTGTAATAATCAATAATATACACTCGTTTGTCTCAATTAGTAATGGATACAATCCTAATAAAAGTCAGTGTATTTAAATATATGCTAAAATTGAGATATCTTTCTAACGTATTAAAAGAGGAATCCTTGAACCCCAATTCGTTTTTAGTGATCTGGGTCAAACTAATTATGACATTTAAAAAGAAGGATCATGAGATTTATTAGGAAAACAAGAATGACCTTAATACCATAGGATGGGAAACTACATATTATATAACTGATAAACATATTGCTCATCATTTATTGTGTAAAAGTAACTGTACATGTTTAAAAAATATAATAATATCGTTTTTCAACATGGCTTGGTTGAATACTTGATTCTAACTGTTCTAATAATTCAGAGGTTGTTAATACTCACAATTAGGGCTGCACGATATTGGAAAAAACTGATATTGCGATATTTTTTTCCCCTGCGATATATATTGCGTTTTTTTTTTAACTATATTTAACCGGATGAAGGATTTTAGTCACGGACGTCTGGATCTTAACTGGTTGACTCATCATACCTTAAGTCATGATCTAACATGTCATGATAATGCATGTTGCTTACCCTCATATAAGGGGGTTCATCTGTGAATGAAGAAGAGAAGAACCTTTTTGGATCCAAAATAGTTCCAGATGGCAGATGTTGCTTTTCTTTTTGGAAGTACATCTTCATTCTCGCCGGTATTGTCCTCCTGTTCCTCGCTCATTTTTTACCGGTGTTTTGATGGTCTGCAAACTATCGCGGCGGGGCCTGCTGTGATCTGATCAAGAATGATTGTGATTGGTGGTTTTCTGTGCATGCAGAGCCTGCATGTCACTCACTCAAGTACCCCTGACATGAGAGCCGCGCAAGTTTTCCTTTTGTAGCAAGCAGCAAAATAATTGTAACATGACGTGTTTGAGTTAATTTACCTACTTAATATCGCACGTCCTAAAAATTTTTTTTTAAAAAAATTAAATAAAAAATTAATACATTTTTTTTATAAAATCGCACGTCCCTGCAACGTGAATATCGCGCATGCGCATATCGCGGTTATCGCCATGACACGATATATCGTTCAGCCCTACTCACAATCAATAAAATCATTTAAAATGAATATTGTGAGTCAAATCGTTGGTTTATTCAGTATGTGGCTGTGCAATGAGTGGGCACATTATCCCTTAAAATGTCTCTTAAGTTCTACTGTTATTTGTTTATTGTATTGTTTTACTTTATTCTAACACTTAAAATAATCATCGCATTGTAAACCTCTGGTCTCTGGTCACCCTACTACAAACATATTTTGGAGTTCTGGATTGCATTTGAGGTATTCATTATTGAGTATGGGTAAAATGATCATACTGTAGTGTTTTGTCTCCATTTTCCAAACAATGAAATGTGTGATGTGCTCACCTTCCTGGACTCCAGCTGATATGAGCTCTCCTCCTTCACTTTCTCCACGTCTTCTTGTAAAGTGATGATCCTGTTATTTGCCACGGCGAGCTGAAGAGACAAAAGTCAAGTCACCGTTCTGTAAACAACAACAAGCCAACCGCTGTGTTTTAGCTCAGCTGTGAACGACTCTCACCTCTTCGGTTAGCTTCGTGTTAGACTTCTCCAGAGCGTCCACCTTGGCCTGGAGGTTATTTACTGATGCGCTGTAAACACAGGAAACATCACGTCAGTCTGGAGCTCAACACGCTGCTGGAAAAGGTGAAGAAGGGCTCTGACAAACCTTAAATGTCTGTTCAGCTCCTCCACATAATTCTTCTGGTCGAGAATCGCTGTGATCTGACCGTCACTGAAGAAGCAGGAATGAATGTTTTTAGTCAGTTTTCATTGAACCATGCAAAAATGTGTATTTAAATGTTCATGAAAAAAAGCTTTTTAAGTTGTAAGAAGTTCAGATTTCCCCTGTCCTAACATTTAAGTAAATAGACAAATGTAGACAAAGTAAAAGATTAAGTGACAACATTAAGACACTTGAAAAGCACTTAGGATGTAGACCAAATAATAAAATCGGGAAAATAATTGGCATATGAATCAATAAATGCTTTAGATAGATACTACAGAAATTAAACAACTACATATTTTGATAGCTGAAATGATTTTGAAGTAAGAAAAGAGAACTCACCCTTCTGCACTCTTACTACTGTGTCCTCCATCTTTGAGGTACATTGAAAAATCAATCACCCCGACCTGCAGAAGTAATTCAGTAAGAAGAAGACGATCAATGACAACTGAAAGCACACTGCAGCTCTAATGCAATAAATGCAAGAATAACACGAGTGCTTCTGGAAGAGCTTTACTAATGTGTGCACTGTCCACATGCAGTTGTGTCCTGGTTTAGATGCATTCAGGTTATCTAAATATTTCAGGAGTCAATTAACAAGAACTTTGTTAGTGGAGAGGTTTCACTCTGTCCTACTTGGAGTAACACTTGTTTACGAAAGTGATGGCAAGCTGCCTATCCTCCCAATAACTCTGTCTTTATTCCCACATTGCCAGCTGATGAAGATTAAAGACATTTACTTGATGATTTCTGGAATAGAAGTCTTGACATTGGATGAATGCAGGTTTATTATGGGGACAAATTAAGAGACAAAGTGATTCAGAGCCCTTTAAAAATACATTTTGGAGATTTTTTTTTTAAGAATTCAAATGTTTTAAGGGTAAAACGTGTTGAAGTTAGTTATTTTTACGTTTGAAGTGTTCCGTTTCGTATGTTTAAACATGCAAATGAAGCATTATGTTATCCTAACATTTGGTGAATTGAGGCGAAATCTACACTTAGAAAAACTGTTAATTCAATGCCTACATAAATACCCTACAAAGTTATAACAAAAATGTGAAAGGCAAGGGATTCAACTAAAGTGTTCTTGCTCACTGCTGCCGACATGTTTATTCAGAGTATTTTAGCCTACACAAACACAATGCAGCATTTTCTGTTATCTGAGAGATACATTAGACGTTACTGTAGGTCCCTGCCTTCACGTAACCACTAGTCAAAATGTCCCTGTGTTATAGCAGCTCTGAATGTTGGTGGGACATTGAGGCGTTACCTGAGAGTCCAGGTCCTCTCCCTTCATACACAGATTAGCATCAATGACATTTAGTCCAACGAGCAGCCCAGCGATGACAGCTCCTTCCTCCTCCATCATCAAGGCATTCGCTTCATAAAATTCACTATAAAGTAGTAGTGAGAAACACTGTCACTGACAAGAAAACTGCTTAATGTTCCAGCAGTTTCACATTTGTTTGGTTGTTACAGAGCTTATTTTCTGCTATACTTCAAAATCCAATGGAAAAACATTGTGAATTATGTAGAGGGAAGCAATGCGATGTTATCTTCCAGGCCGAGAAAAAAAGACATCATCCCCGTACCACTTTTGAGGGTCTAATGAAAGACTCTATAGAGTGGTGCAGGCCTGAGTCCTTAAACCGGGAAATGAGTCAGCATTTTAGCACTTCCGGGTTCCCTTGACTTGAAAAATCCCATTGCTTTTTGTCGGGGAACCCTTGGGATGCTACATTCTGGGTCGGGATACAAAAATACGTCAATGCACCACTCTACTCATGCTGCATTATGGGGAATGTAGGATCCAGTGTTTTTGGTGCTTGGACCAGTAGCAGGGAGACAAAGACTTATTTACCACAAACAGGGAAGGTATGTGCAAATTGCTTTCATTAGGTGATTAAAACAGAAAACTATTTCATTTATTGTCCTTACTTCTAAACAGTTATTCCAGGTGCCAGTGGGCCTCACACTGTATGAGACTCACCTGAGCAGGTCCTTTCTGTTGATGATGGTCTTCATGTAGTCAGAGAGTTTCTTCTGCATCAAGGCCAATCGCAACCAGGCACGCCCACGTCCTAGAGGAGTCCTGTAACCAAACACAGGAGACTTCAATTAAAAAACTCTTCAATAAACAGCTTCAAATGGGCACCAGGGTTCGTTTTTTGCAAAAAAGCGCCATGATAATTTCAACAAAGTCTAATAGTCTAGTTGCCAGCTTAGTGAACCCGGAAATGTTTAGTAGAAACATAGAAACTGCCTGATGCTAACTTGAATATGTTGGGCAATTAGCACAATTAGTGTTAATTAGCATTGTAGCCTATGTTGACAATAGTAAAAAGAACTGGCTTGGCCCATTCGGATAATTTTGGTCTGGTTTTGGAGGTTATTGAGGATGCTGAATCCATTTCTGAAATGTTCAGGATAAACAATTGCAGTTTTACCAGAACGTGGCCATATTTGTACTACCATGAATAGTGTTGCGACCATTGGTTTAGAGAGCACCCAATGAAAGTGATTGCCTCTACTGTGGACGCGTTATTTTTCAAATAAATAAGCAATCTGTCCAATCGAAATGATCCAGAGCCCCCTAAATCTTCTAAATCAACCCAAAATTAATCAGAATCAGCCCACAGAGAGTACAATTATGTTTTTTTCTGGCTATAGCTGCCATTTTGTATCCCGAAAATGTCAGAAATGGACTCAGCATCGACAATAACCCCCAAATCCCGTACTATACATTTCAGACATTAAACTTTGGTGCACTCAACATTTCAGGGTTCACAACAGGACTCTGAGCTTAAGTTATGACAAATCAGTCCTCTTTAGGTAATTGATGTATTCAACTCACTTGAGGCCAGGCAGGTCTTTTACACTGGCAGTGATTTCTCCTGCCTCGGGGGTCAACTTCTCCACCAGCTCCAACGCCCCCCAGAACGACTTGTTCTGCCCCAGGAAGGTCTTCTTGGCTGAGGAGGGAGACAGTGATTGGTAAGCCTTTGTTTTTGAGGAATTTGGGTCATCATGCTCAGCAACAGAAACTAACTTGGAATAATCTTTGAACTGAAGTGTACAAAGATAACTCAAATGTACCCAATACAGAGCATTCAATTGGCACAAATGTCGTTCTAACCACTTATATATCCCTCATTTGGTTGGTTTGAATAGATATTTGCTAATTAAAGTAATTTTCATATGATGATAATACAGATGTAGATTGGATGGATATTTTAATGAATATATAAGGGAAATCGAACAATATGGAAGATAAAAGTAGATTGTTAATATTTCTTTACAACTACACAGATTGTATATTTCTATGTATTCTGGTAGTGAACTAAGAGACATTTTGTATATATAAAAATCATTGCAGTACGCTTGCTTTTATGTTAACCAATACATGAGGAAAAAGTGTTTCTGTGTGTTATAGACTGTTGCTGTCATACACTGTTTGAAGTGCGCTGTACATACTTTTCAAGCCATGTTTCAGACAGTGCTCCATGACCACAAAGAACTGCTGAAGAGGCGCATAGTCGGAGTCCAGCGTGCGTCCGAGGTTCAGAGCAGACTCGATCAGGCCCTTGATGCTCAGTTTGGCCATGTTCATCAGGTTAAGCCTTTCAATCGCAATGGGATCCTTGGGATCTAACAGAGAAGAACCAATAGGAAGAAGGAGGTCATAAGTCATGACACAGACTCAACGGGAGGTACATTTAGTAAGATCCAATGTTTTCCAGGAAGTGTTGCAGTGTGAATAGGGCAGTACATGATGGTGACAAAACAAAAGACCTTTTCCTGGAAAGTCGGAAAAGATTGAAACTTAAAACTGACCTGATGCATTACCCTTAATACAATTATTAATACAAACATTAAAGTTTAAACGATGAATAGCTTTGAAAAAGAGAACGGCGCTGACAATAACCAGAGACTTTTAGTCAAAGAGTTATACAGGGTTGTGCTCTCCTTTAGCATTTGTTTACATTTAATGAAACATCCAGATATTTGATCTGTAGTTTGCATTTGCTTGGACTTGAGTTATATAACATGAAACTATTGACTTCCAAGACAAAATGACGGATAATTAACTAAGGATAGGACTATGAGGGACTTTATCGTGAAACATCTGTCGTGGTGAATTGCCATTATTTGGGCCATGTTATACAGGACACATAAAGGTTGGTATGTTATTGCAAAAATGGTGTAAATATGAACCACGAGTATCATTTGAATAGCTCAGATTAGATTTGAAAAGCTTTTACTCATTGACTAGACATGGAAATATTGCAATAAATAAAAATGATCAGCTTGAATGAAATGACTCTGCAGTTCTAGATTTTCAGATACACATGGAAAATTAAATATCAAGCATCCCTGATACTAAACGCATTGATCAGACTTTAACATAAGAGAGTGGTGCTGATAAATTTGGTTTTACAGTGGCCGCCGGACAGAACAAATGCATCTGTTGTCTATGACATTTCCTCTGACATGTCATGACAGTAGAGAAGTTTGAAGTGCTGCAGTGTCAGACTTGCTAACCAGCTGGAGAAACTGCCTCCTTCCTCGGGAAAACAGTGACCTGCCTGCTCTGTGCTGAGAGAAGGCGTGGCCAGAGAGGCGGAAGAGGAAGCCTTTGCTGTGCAGCAGATACTCTGCTCCAATCCAATTAAACCATGAAACCACAACAAAAACGTCCACATAAATTACGTAAAACAGAGCTGCAACAATATGTCGAAAAATGATCGCCAACTATTCTATATTCAGTGATGTTATGCAAAAACATTCTAGCTTTCCAATATGGAGATTTCTTTTTGTCTCCGTTTTATATCACATTGAACTTAAAGTCTTTGGGTTCAAGACTAACATTAAAAGACACCACCTTGGAGTGCGAGAAACTGGGATGGACATTATTCAGTTCTCTTACATTTTATAGACGAATGGATTAATAAAGATAATGATATAGAGACTAATCGATAATGAAAAGAACAGCTTGTTTATATCTGGATTCAGTTGCATCCTGTTTTGCTAAGTATCAGTGAGGGTCAAAAACATCACCAAGGCGCAAACCTATTCCTGATGTATGTTATAGTAAGATTAACGAAAGCAGACACCAAATATTACCCATCATTGCTGTCTATTTGATTTGCTGCAATCTAATTTAATCAAACGTCAAAACAAGTGGCACTTCCTGGTTGTTTTGTTGCCCGGCCCCGTCTTATTTACAGGCGGCGTCATCCTGCTGTGTTGCTCTCAGACTCTCTCACCAAACCCTGAAATCCATGGTGACACAGCTCAAACGGGACACATTAGCACAGCTCACTGGATTGAACGTGTTGCGTCTGGGGACCCTGTGCAACTACCACGCCCAAAACAGAGATCCCACTGTGCCCTGCAGCCCTCCTCAGGACCGTGAGCTAATCTGTCACATTACCTTCATGGGCCGGCTCTGGATCTGGCGTCAGAGAGATGTCGTTGAGCTCTCGAAGGCAGAGCCACTCGCCGTCCACAGACACGCGAAAGTTGCACAGATAAATGGTCTCTCGGGCGGCCTGGGTGATCTTGTCGTTGTTGGGAGTGGGGGTTTCGCTCTGAGGCGTCAGATCAGACATGATGACTCAGCTGATGCAAAACCAACACCACAAGGGGGAAAAAAAGGTGCTTTTGTTCGAAAAACACGTCCCAGCAAATAACAGGTCAGGGGCAAGAGGAAATGAGAGAGGATGACGAAAGCATCAAAGCAAGGAGCATAAAAAGGCCAAAGACAAGGAAGGCCTCTAGCAGCTCTCAGCAGGTGTCTGAAAGGGTGCTGCTTTCTTTTCCTCCTCTTTAAGCCTGCATCCTCCTCCCCTCCTGCTTACAACTGAGTGGAATACGCGGCTGTGTTGAGAGAGGCTGCCCTTCCCTCTCCTCCTCCACCTCCTCCTCCACCTCTTGTTAGCTCTTTTGTACAGACTGGGGGATTTAAAATGCAAGAGAGCACAGTGTCGAAAATCACAACCCTCCTCCGGTCAGCTCAGCACCGGTTCACTGTGATTGGACTGCCTGTGCACCGCAGTGAATACACTGGGTGGGTGTCGACCAAGATGGCTGACAGCAGTACTGGGTACAGCAGCACATTGTCACGTGAGCAGATGGTGCATGCGTAAAAAAAAAAAAAAAGGGGGGAGGGGGTCCCTAGAGTAGTCAATGTCTAATGATGCAGCATTGAGGACTCATCTGTCTCTCAGGCATCAACAGTGTCCCCTGAGCTGGGTTAGAGGCAGGTTATTTGATCTTATGATTATTGAACGGGCTGCAGCAGGACAGCCAAAGCAGTGAGCAAATATAAGGCCAATCATACGGAAACATTTTTCATCATGTGATGTCTGTCTTAGAAAGTCAGAAATAAAGGCTTGTATTTCTGTACAGTTTCCACCTGCCAGGTGCAGGTTGGTCTAATCAAAAGGCTAAGTATTGATGAAAAGGGAACATTAAGGGGATGATGTTTGTGTTATAGAGAGGATGGGAAAAATAAACGGATGTTGTAAACCGCTTATTATATAAATGTTTAAAAATCATTGTATAAAAAGTTATTTTTATGGCTTATAATATCTGAACAGCAGGATCAGATTTGTTTTCTTACTTGGCACGATGGCAGGTCATTGACATTTTAAATGGACACTCAATGTTTTTGTGTGCCACTATTTCAATCTATGCAGAATACTTTAGAATTGGAACACCACCGCGTCAATTGTCATTGGACAGAACAAATAAGCAATAATAAATGGTACTTTCATTTGTGTTTAAAAAAAACAACGTTTTACATACACAACCTTGCTGACAAGTTACCTGGAATTTACACAGCATTCACCTAACACTTTATTTGGCAAATGGCAGGTGGCTTTGTTATTGGCTGGTTTAGGAAGAAGTTGTCTATTCTGAACAATTGATCTTTCAGAAAATAAAATAATATATTTTGTATGTTGGCCAATTACTTAGCAAAGTACCAAACTCACTCCAAGGACAATACATATGCCAAAAGGACAACATTAGAAAACAGCAAAGGAATAGGCACAATAGATTTGTTTCTTAGAGTCGACTTAGAAGAAGCAGTCCCAGTTTTATCCATATTGCAGTATTTCATTTCATATTGCAATATTTAGGGCAGTCTTGACTTAAGAGAAACTTAGTTGACCAACTACATTTTGACTAGTGGTAATAGTTTTTTATTCAATCTATCATTTCATTTAATTGATAAATGTGCAAAACTGAGTTTCAACTAAAAGAATAATGCAAAATCACCAACTTATATCTAATGTTTACAACATATGTGCACATAACACCCTTTTGAGGTTAGTCATTCAGCATTAAAAAGGACTAATTGAGTAAAGAACATCTCAGTCAACTAAGTCTAAAACAACCAATTAGTCGACTAATCCTCTTGAATGGTGAGTCCTTAGCAATATGATGGTACAACGCTGACAGTCATCAACACAAACATACAGGATGCTCACATCATTTCCCTCCTTACAAATGAGTGTCTCACCTAGATAGACAATAATGTTATGATGATGATGCAACATTAAACGAAATGATGTTAGTCTATCATGGTGTGTTTCTGTTCCTGGCATAATATGTTGTTGGTGAGGTGAATTGTGGGAGATTGATCACAGACAGCTAGCTAATGTGTGACCAATCCACCGTTAAATGTAAACCATATCAGCCAGTGGCGTTGAGAAGCGATTAATCAAGTCAGACAAAACAGACTTGACGCACAGGACGTGCAACCGGATGAAGTTTACAGCAGCTATGTTTACTAATTGATACACCACTAAGCTGTCCTTTCGCAAACACATGTGAGGATGCAATTTAACTGAAAAGACAGTTTGTATTATGTATCATCTCCCTAACACTAGCTGTTATCAGTTTTATAAATCAAACGGAGGTAGTAAGTAGTTTGTTTAGGGACAGTCAAAAGTTAGCTAACAACCCTCACAAGCTAGCAAAGCTAACAGCAGGTACAGTTGTTAATGCTAGTACATTGCGGAGGCTGCTGTTAACTAGCTGGACTATTTTAAAGTTCGTAAACACTTACTTCTGCGCTTTGACTCGATTCTCTCAATCCTGAAGTCATACTTTCGAAGCGGGGAGGGTGACAGCGACTCAGCCTTTCCAAATATCAAGTTAGAGGAGTTCAACGCCTCCTTGAAGTATATCACCGAAGTCGGAGAGAGGGTCTCATCTGGACTTTCAACGTGTCCGTTTTCATCTGAGGAATTTTGTCTCACAGAACTTTCCTCTGAAAATGACTGCAGAGGTGGATGTCCCGGAGACACATCCCGCTCAGCCATCCTCTCTCCAGTTAGATTCCCTTCATGTGACCAGGGAGTGTGCTGTCGGTCAGCCTGCTAGCAGCGATTAGTGGCCATGCACCTCCGTGTTTAGCAAAGCAAAACAATCGATAGGCCGGTTAGTTTACTCCTTTTCCCTAGGAATCACAACGCCTTTCGCCCTGTCCTCCACAACCTCCACCTGACCCGGAAATAGCTTTACGTTAGCATTTTTGTTCAAATCTGTTGCTAATTTCGCGAGAGTTTGCTCGCTGTGTCAGCATTCCAGCCATTCGTTCACATGACCAGAGATTGTTCATATGAGGGGAGATACGTCACTAGCAGTAGACCCATGACTGAAGGCCTGGAAGCTCCCACGATTCATTGCGACACCGGCCGGAGCTCTTGTGCCTCTTATATTTCTGAGACTCTGATGAAGTTCTTGTTTTCTGTGTTAAAAGGACACAGACATTACCTTAACGAAAACAATTTGTATGATACAAGGTACTTTTTGTCATGAATGAGTGCGTATTTATAATAGCAACGATGTCAGATGTATACATGGTTTTGTGACCAGACGCTCCTGTCTCATGTAATACCCCAAATGGACACTAGAAGGAGATACATTACAAATATGACTCAGGTGGCAGGAGCATAGACTGTAAAGGGCAGGAGTTAAAAGAGACTGTAATACACACATGTGCTTTCTTTCTCAATATACATTTTTTGGACCAGCTGCATCTGCCAGGTCAGACATTTGTAACATTTTAGACCAATTTCAAATAAAAGGCCAAACATGTTGGTTTTCTGTTACAATGTTGGAAATGTTTTTTCCAGTTTTTATGCATAACTTACTTTATTTAGTTCTCAAGAATATCACATTTAAGATGTTGTCAGATTCTCTCGAATGCTAGGAAATGGCCCCACAGTGTCTCCGGTGTTAACCAGAATGACATGAGACAGACTTTTCATTTAAGCCCAGTAAATCAATGTCACACTCGAGTCTAGACAACAGAGCAGGGACATGCACAGACATTTTGGGGGGCGGGTGCTCAAGTGAGAAAAAGGGCACTTCCCATAATCATTTACATTTTTTTTTTTTTTTTAAAGTTAAATATAGTTGCA
Source organism: Gymnodraco acuticeps (assembly GCF_902827175.1). Classification (NCBI taxonomy): domain Eukaryota; kingdom Metazoa; phylum Chordata; class Actinopteri; order Perciformes; family Bathydraconidae; genus Gymnodraco; species Gymnodraco acuticeps. Next base: position 1,479,690 of record NW_022990125.1, on the reverse strand, counting down.
CATCTCTGACTTACTGACCAATTTATTTTAATACCCTCACACTCACGTAATTGTTTAATACTCAACAGAATTCTACAAAAATAATCAGCTAACACAGAAACAATGGTCTTCTTTAGTATTCACATTGCACAAGAGCAGATAACAAACTAGTTAAATGAATAGTTATTAAATGAGCAGCCAACAATCAAAATGATGAAGTTACTGTTTAAGGCAGGACATTGCAGGCAAAAATATCGTTTTTTCATGTACTTGTTACTTCTACCATGTCTGAATTCATCTATAGATTTAAAGCTAACTGCATGCAAATTAGCACATTTAGGCCTAGTTAACGCCTAATTTGCATATCAATATGGCAATTGTGATGAAGTTATTAGATACACATTTTACTGTATTCACTTTAAGTGTCTCCCCTTAAGTCAGTGGTTCTCAAACTTTTTCTGTCAGGCCCCCCCTTTGGAGAAAAAAAAAAGTCGGGCCCCCCCCCCAACACAAATAGTCAGGCTCAGTGGTGGCGCCAGAGATTTATTTTGGGGGTGCTGTGGGGTAGCTTGACGTTTCATAGAGGGTGCTCAAACATTTAGGGTTTCCCATTAATGTACCGGTCGCTACAGTGGAATTTTCTACTGCAACACTCCCCACGCACACACACAGTGTACAATGAAGGCTCGATAATCAGCTCACGGCATATAGGTGTAAGCAGGGGTAAAGTCCTATTTTTATAGGTGGTGAAGTTAAATGCATCAATCTGGTGCACTTTGAGAGCAAAATGAAGAGATATATGGATACATCTCTCAACACCCATTTGAAACAGAACTGTAAACAGATTTACTATTTCTTTATGGATATTTTACAAATCACTCCCTTTTAAACTTTATTCTTTTTTTAATGTCATATAGTATTTCATACCTGTTTTTAATTTATTCTCTTATTTTTTTATAACTAAAATGATCATATAAATGTGTGCCTCGGAAATAATTGTTTACATTAATGGTGACCAAAACGTTTGAGACCCACTGAGATAACACTGAGAGAGTCCTTTAGCTCACTGAGTCTCTCAGTCTGACAGGAGAGGACTCTCCCCCACTTTGTTGGTAAAAAAACTCCTTATATCCGTTAGCGTAGCTCGCTAGCACCAGAAGCTAACAACAACGATCTCCGGTACCGGTGCGCTCTCTCTCTCGCACACACAAAATGGCTCGTTCCACACACACACAGAGCCGAGCTTTAATAAAACACAGAGACCCAGACGTAATAGTACTGTACTGTATAATATTATTTTCAAATCAATAATTTTTCAAAATATGATTTTTTTTTTAAATAACCATTTTTCCTCCTGGTCTCTCGCGCCCCCCCTGTCATGCCTCTGCGGCCCCCTGGGGGGGAACGCCCCCCACTTTGAGAACCACTGCCTTAAGTACAGTACATTAGCCTGTATGCCCATGATAAATTGCCTTAGCTAAACCTAGAGCTAACTTATCCATTAGCTAGTAGCCTACCTTAGTTAACTATATTTGTTATTGTCTTTTAGCTAATTAGCTGTAAACTCGAGGCACTGGCAGTTTAGTAATTTGTTCATCACTAGTCACCTTCAAAATAAGCCAAGAAAAGCCGGCATAAAATGGGACAGTAAAGTGGGAGGTGTCTGAAGTGACTGCCGATGTACGCACCACTGTGCAGGAGACGTGGAGGGAGAGAGGGAGGGAGAGCTACGGAACTTCACAGTCTAATCTCCCGACCTGATATTTTGTATTCAATCAATATATTTTTAGAAAGGGAAACTGTGCACAAACAGCAGTAGATATATATTCATTTATAAAAATAAAAAAGGGGGGGAAAAGGGCACTTTCTCTGGAGGAAGAAAAAGGGCAGGGGCTCAAGCCCACTTTGATGTCTATGTGTGCACGTGCCTGCAACAGAGACACATTAACCCAAAACACAGCCCATATTACACAATCTGCAAGAGCAATGTGCACCATAAGGGACAGAAACCAGCAGTTCAGATCTGCACATCATGTCTACTGCACATTGGGGGCTTGGTTCACACCCCCAGGAAGTGCGCGGGACTCTGTGCCCAATAGAGAGGCGAAGTCCCGCCCTTCTACTTCCGACCCATGGGACCTTATTTCGGAAAAATTATGTATTGAAGTCAATGTGGAGAGAAAGATTATCTTTCGATCCCGTTTGAATTGTGCCACGAATTTGTCAATCTTAAAAAATAATTTCCATGTCAAAAAAGTCACAGTTTGTCATAAAACTGTTGAAATATAAGACTATGAAAAATACGCAACTAGAAAGACTACACATCCCAGAGTCTCGTAAGTGATGTTATTAACGTTACACATTACACTCGTGTTACTCACCGAAACCTTGTAAAGCCGGTCCCACATGCTGGCTCTTACGGAACCGACTAACTCCCCTTTTTTGTATGTACAGCTCTCAACATGGCCAGACTTGTAGTGATTTTCACCTCTTTTAATACTTTTCACTTCATTCTGAAAGAAAGAGGTGAAATGTGCTAACGTGACGGCCATCGTGGTGTTGGTGACGTGTGCAAGACCAGAGATGTAGTTCATTGAGCATTTCACAAAAAAAAATGTGTTACTTCAGTTTTACGACACATTTAAAAAAAAATTGGACTTGTTTTCTGAATGGAGATCGGCTAAGCTAACGCAGTATATGCCCCGACCGTCCACACTGATAACAGCGGCCTATACAGACATAAATAAACCAGCGACTGTGTTCGCCATGACACAGACAGTCTGTGGTTTGTACTTGTTTAACTTTTGTCTAGTTTCTGAACAGATATAAGGAGCTGTGAGCTCTGAGTGCTAACAGCTAACGGCTGATGTTGGTTTTGTGGTTCTCATTGAAGATGACGTCACGGCTCTGCCTACACTGCGTTACTGAAGTTACTGCCACAGCTACTAAACTGTAATGGAAACGCAGCATAAAGTGAGCCTGGCCTACCAAGGCCTAACTATACCGTACTAAGCCGTGCGAGGCCCTGCAGTGGAAATACGCCATTAGAGAGGTGGTACTTTCCTGGGGAGGAAAAGGTTCCAATTTCTGATTGGCTGGGCGAATTGCAAACCACGCCCCGTAAAACTCCGAGAAGTTTTGTGAAGCCGCCATTTTATTTGCTCGCATTAGCATTATTAGCATTAGCCCAGCGCACCAACGGAGAGAGACTAATTTATGGCAACACAAAATAAAACGTGGGAGCGGTGGAGTGATGAAGAGGTGTCGGCGCTTCTGGTGATTTACTCGGAAGACGCTACCCAGCAGCTTCTACTGAAGCCAATCCCGAACTCCGAGGGACTTCGGGTGGCAGTATACGCCGTGAAGTTGTTTGCGGCCTGCCAGTAAACCCAAAGCAGCAGAAGAAGAAGTGACGTCAGCGGCTTCATTTGCATAATCCTCCCTCAGGGACTTATTCCGGTGTGAATGCGATCTAGTAGGACAGTTCCAGGGACTAAAGAGTTCGGGGGGACTAAGAACCGGGAACTAAGTACCGCAAAGTACTTGGTGTGAAAGCGGCTATTGGGCCTGTAAAAAAGTTCTCCACACATTTATTTTTTAAAGCGTATTAGTCAAATGTTGGCCCCCTCAGTGTTTCAGGTCACAGCAGCCTCTGAGCCTCTGCTCACAGGCCTCTGCCATGTTTACTTACTGTACACTGAAACCTCACATCTGTATGAGAACATATGCCTTATAGCTAATGTACACATGTACACACAACATGCCGCTCTTGTCTCAACAATGTATACATTTATAACTGATCAGGAAAGTAGTACTTTCATGACCTGGTTATAATTCCCTCAAAAACGATTACACAATGCTTTTGGAGGGAGTTCTAGACCCTGTTCTTTTCTGAAACTCTTTGTGATTTCAGTTTTCATAGGAGTTGTTTGAACATTAATCCAGCACTTGTCTTGTCATATTCATGTTTATATCTCTACTGTAGGTTTATATCCAGTCTTTGTATAATTCATCTCCATTTTCTTTGTGTAACTTCTGGACTCATGTAAGTTTGTTCCACAGTTTATTGATGGTTATCTTTCAAAGAATATCTACAATGTTCCTTCAAAAGTTGTCGCTTTAACATCTTAAATTCCCCGAGTTCATTTTTTGATTAATAATTCATTCATATGGGTCAGTAAACAGTATTCAACATTGGAATTTAGTTTACATTAGTGTAAATGTTCAATGCAGGGGTGGATCAACAGCTTCTTCAAAACAGACAGAAAACACTCAAAACATTATAGCCATCAAATCATCACTGGTGAACTATTGTCCTCAGTTAACATTAGATCCATAAAGAAGTAAATAATACACAAATAAATAAGTGTGGTAGAAAAAAAACACATTTTTGATGGCACCAATACAACTGCAGACTATACTAAAGGGCTCTTTCTATTTCAATTTTTGATAAAAAGAACATGTAAAATATAGGTTGGTCCTTGAAAAAGAAAAAACAAACAAAAACTTAATTTAAATGAAATAAAAGACACAACCTATTGCCGATGTGGAACATTTTGTTGAAAAAAGGAGACGACTCAGCTGCAATTTTGCCAATTTTTATGTAATGATGTGTCTTGAGGAATTTCAGAGAACAATATTACATCAAAGACATGACTGGCTCAAAATAAAACCCTGTGAAAAAACAAAAGGGATCAGAACCGCAGTATCACATTTTCACATTTCAAACTACAAAGGGGTCGACAAGCTTCTCAAATCCTCCATAAAGGGAAATTCAAGTCCAATACCTTATATTATAAAACGTAATTTAAGGTTAAGCTAGCAAACTGTAAACGCCCTGTTTTTCTGTCCTTCCGTCTCTCTTAACTTTTTTTTCCAGGAATAACACTTACAATACATACATGGTGGAAAACAGGGAAATGCTGACATGCTTTAGGTTGTTAAAGTGCAGCTGTTTTGCATTATACACTCACTTATGAGGGACAATCACTTAACACAAAAACTTTTCTCACATATGTCGCACTGATGTTAGCCTTAACAATATTTTGTGTTATGGATAAAAACATAAAACAATGTTTTGAGAACAAATTTCCACTTGTGGAAAATCCAAGTATAGTGATTATCAAAGCACATGACGACAATCTCTTACTTTGGATATGGCATGTTCAAGTTGGTTGTTTATGTTGAAGTATCCATTGTTAAAAAGGCGGTCTTACAGGGGAAATTGTAAGTGGCCTCTTGTACAGTCTACAATAATGACTGAATAATTAGTTTTGTAATCATTGTCAATCATAAAGATACCCATCCCAAACAGTTTATAGGACATAAAACCAGACATGCCAAAAAAAGGAAATAAATAGGCACACACTCCCTTCATGTAATACAAATAATATTCTCTTTTTTAATCTACCATTAAATAATTCTTAATAACCTTGGACTTGGAAAATTGTGATTAACATAACTATGATTTAGAAAATGTTGGGTTTTAATATACTTAAACATGTTCTAATATCATCTTTATAATAAGGAACACATTATCAACATGTCCCAATAATCAAAATGTACTTCTGATGATTTGAAAACACAATAACATTTTAATAGAAAATAATTGCTGCATCTCATTAGCATAGGTGTGAAATAATACATTTTCGGTTAATCTCCTACCTGACATATGCATACATATTTTTCATATAGTGAACTTTCGAAACTTATTTACAATAATAAAGCAGGTATGAAGTCAGTCTCAGGGTAGAGGGTGCAGACAGACTATGTGTCTGATTCACACGACAGCAACAATCCTTCTGTTTTGGCAATAGCCCATAACTTTCCAAAAAGTCTCAGTGTCATGTCTTTCTTTATGGCACCTGAAACATGCTAAGCAAGTAGTTTTTAAACTTGATTTTCAAACTAGATAAATGTTACTCATTAAGTTCTAAAGTTAAATGTTACTTTCCAGTGACGTAATCAAGTTGAAGTTTAAGAAAGGGGAGTTCAGAACAGTGTTAAAATGTTACACATGCAACCAAAGTGTGCGGTGCATTCAAACGTTTAACACAAAACACGACAGACACAGATCTTGCTTTTAAAATTTAAATATTGTGTTCATGTGTTGTAAAATCCCAACAAAAGTCAAAACCACATGCGTGTTCACTGTTTTCAATCTGGATTGCATTACAAATACATATATGAAGACATTTATAAAGACTTAATTTGACCAACAAATTATTAAAAGGCCTTTTAAAGCCTAGCTCATTGACAAAGAAAGACTGACACTCAATATTGTACTACGCATGCGTGAACCGTGGAAACCGCTAGGAAAGTGCGGTTTTCGAAAACAACAAGATACATATAATACTAACTGATTGTAAAAACTGTCAGTACTTGCCCCCGCTGTTTTATCTCACCACAGTAAATCAATAATGTTGGTAAATGCGCTTAAATTATTTGTTTATTTGGCGAACGAAAAGGTATCCTGGCATAAACATTGACTGTTTATGGGCGTCACGTTCACCTTTACTTTACTGCAGCTAGCTTAAGTTAGTTAGCATTGCTAACATAACTGCGTCAGTAAAGTTGAACAAGCAGAAGCATGCGCGAAAATATGTAAACAGGACTAATGTCGTAATTTTCTGAATGAAAATAAATAAGCCATAAAGAACAGGCTCACAAATCGTGTGGAATATAACAGGTACAGTAGGCCTATGTTTTATGTTTAGCTACAAATATTTGTCTGAAGCGAAACATTTACCTGTCATGCTGACACTGACAGATGTGAGCGGTTATCAGGTTCATGAGATATTTCGCTATCCAAGACAGTTTCGCAAACACGTCACCTTTCTCCTTGTTGACAAGATAATAACACAGTAACCCTATGGTTGGTCATACAGGTAAACCTCTACGACCTTTAACGTTTGGCTGGCGTACCCCTGACTGTTACTTGTTAATGTTTTACATTAGGGTTAACACGAGTTAATGAGTGGTATTTTTGTTGAGCAGAGGTGGGAGACAACCCAGTCTCACGGCATTTCGTGTTATAGTCACGACATTTAATCTATTGATTCGTGTTCACCAACACGATTTTCCCCTTTTTTTGTGTCACACAGAACGGTTTTAAAAGCAATGTATTTCTATTGGACGTGTGTTTCGTGCCTGCAACACGTCTTTTTGTCCGGTCGGGTCTTGGAAGACCGGCAACTGTTTGGTTCATAAAAACATTTCCTTCTAATTTTTTATTCTTTTCTATATAACACACTGTTATTTACTCAACAATAACACACAATTATCCTTGTTTTTATTTATTTGTTTAATTCCATAATCTCTGGCTTTTTTGGCGTCCGTCAGGAACTGAATTTCAAAATAAAAATAACTGGAAACAGACGTAGGCCTATATGGGACATTTAGAGCATCATTGCGATACAGCCACTGAACTGATTACCCAAGATCCTCAGCTATGGTTTAAGCTCGGTGATTGGATATTTTAGCCGCAATGCACATTGGGATATGGTGTTAATGCGATATGAAATCCGAAAAACATTTCGGAGTTTAGGATGCCCGAAGACACTACACTACCCATAATCCCCAGCTATCGTTTGGGACTACAGTCCCCGTGATTAATCTTCAAGCTCTGGGATTGGATGTTGGAGTGGCAGTGCGCCAAGGTTACGCTGAGCGTCAAACAGCTCTTTGAAATGGAACGAAACCACGGCAGACTATCCAAAGCGGGATTCGAACGGGACCTGCATATAAAGTGCAGGAGGAGATAAAAGAGCTACATAAAGTGCAAGATGAGTTACCCCTGTATTAAAGTGCATTTAGCGGTGATTGCACGTCTGTTTGTTTCTTAACCATTCTTTGAGTTGACCTTTAAAGCTATTGAGAGTGGGACAATCCCATATCTCAGTTGGGAGGCTATTCCACAATGAGCTGCCCTTTAACGGAGAGGACATTTTGTCCAAAAGTGGTCAGTCTACGGTGGACTTCACAGTCTCCTCTGGTTTCTGACCTAGTGCAGCGTCCAGTGTGTTTTTTGTGGATGAATTCCTCTAAGGGGGGGACAGTCCATGTAAACATTTATAAAAAAAATACGTACTTTTAAAAGACTTCAAATTGTCAAAACTCAAGAAATTGTGTTTTTCAAGGATGGTACAGTGGTGGTATGAATTTGGCTTTCTGTCAAACACCTTGATATCTCTCTTGTACAGCTGTTCTATTGGTTTCAGGTTTGTGGCACAAGCAAATGACCTGTTTGTAAAACAGTATTCAATGTGGGATAGAATCATGCAGTGGAGGTATGACTTTGCAGCATTGACAGTTAAGAAAGGTCTAATTTGTTTAAAATGTTGCAAGTTGAATTTAACGGTATTGGATACTTTGATATGTTTCTTAAAAGTCAAGTTCGAGTCCAGTATGACTCCAAGATACTTGAAGTGGGAGACTAGTTCTAATTCTACTCCGTTTGAAAACACATTGGATCCTTCGATTTTGACTGGTCGTTTACTGAACATCATGCATACTGTTTTTTTTGCGTTTAACTGTAAGCAAATGTTGTTCAGCCAGTGTTGAACCTTGTCCAAAGCATTTGAGAGACAGGATGAGATCATTTCAGTGTTTTTCCTGTGTACAAAGATGACCGCATCATCGGCAAACATTTGTACATTCAAATCAGGACATACATTAGGCAAGTCATTAATGTACAGAGAAAACAGTAATGGTCCAATAATGGAACCCCAACAGGGTTCACAAGGTAGGGGGATTTGGTACAGTTGACTAAAAGACAACGTATTCTGTTTGATAAGTAAGATTTAACCCACTGTATTGAATCTGCTGAAAAATTTAAATACGTCAAATTTGTAAGGAGCACTTGGTGGTCAACAGTGTTAAAAGCCTTCCTGAGATCAAGGAAGACAGCACCTACATATGGGTTTGTGTCCAACATAGATTTAACCTTTTCCACAAAGACACAGTTAGCTGTCTCAGTGGAGTGGTGAGCACAAAAACCAAACTGCATTGGGTGGAGCGGAGCGAAGCCTTTGTCTAAATGTTTGGTGATTAGTTTTGACACACATTTCTCAGCTATTTTAGAGACACATGGGAGGATGCTGATTGGTCTGTAATTGGACATTATTGCCTTATCCCCAGATTTAAAGATCGGTGTCACCGTGGCCACCTTCCAGGATGATGGGATTTCCCTCGTGCTGATTTGTTTGTTTGTTTGTAGCCTTTATTTAACCAGGTGAAAGCCCCTTGAGATCAAAAGATCTCTTTTTCAAGGGTGACCTGCAGGACATTAGTTACACATGTAACATAAAAACAACAGAACAACAATAAGGATGACAAACAACATACAGTAATGTACAGGGTACAGTTTACAAACTCTATTTACAGAGACAGGTACCATAAGTATCAAACAGCATGTCACCCAGCTGAGTTTTAAAATGATGCAGGGGAACCAAAGTGCTCAGTTTTAAACATGTTTGCAGACTGTTCCAATTTAGTGGAGCTGCACAACTAAAAGCTTTCTTCCCTAAGACAGTCCTAGCACTTGGCACATTTAATAAAACAACATCATGAGATCTCAGGCAATATGTACTTTCAATTCGTCGAGAGATCAGAGAGCAGATATAAAAAGGTAGTTTACCCAACATGGCTTTGTAAATGAACATGTACCAATGACTGAGCCTCCGTACAGTTAGTGAAGGCAGACCTGCCTTGGCGTACAGTGATGAGTAAGTGCTTTACAGTTAGTAACAAATCTCAGGGCACTGTGATAGGCGGCATCTAACTTTTCCAGGCAATGGGCAGGTGCATTCATATAGATCAAATCACCATAGTCCAGCACAGGTTAAAAGGTCACAGTGACTAGCCTTTTCCTGGCTTCAAAAGAGAAACAGGACTTGTTTCTGAAAAAGAAACCTAGTCTAACCCTCAGCTTTTTAAGCAGGTTATTGACATGAAGTTTAAAAGTAAGACAATCATCAAGCCAGATACCTAGGTATTTATAACTGGTAACCACTTCAAGTACTTGTCCTTGCATAGTAACAATATCCAAAACAGGCTCTGGTGTCTTTTTAGCTTTTGAAAATAGCATTACCTTGGTTTTATCAACATTTAAAAGAAGCATTAGTTCAGAGAGCTGAGTCTGAATAATGTTAAAAACAGCCTGTAATTTAACACCAGCCTCCTTAATGGAGGGACCTGCACAATACATCACGGTATCATCAGCATAAAAATGTAAAGTAGCTTCATCCACATTTTCACCTAAACTGTTGATATATATGGAGAATAAAAGTGGACCTAAAACAGAACCTTGAGGAACACCATTAGCAATGTTTAACCACTCAGAAGACAGCCCATCAAAGTGAACACATTGGGACCTTTCAGAGAGGTAGTTCACAAACCAACCCACTGCATGGCTGGATATGCCGATACTGAGTAGCCTCTGCTTTAAGATGTGATGATCGACGGTATCAAACGCTTTGGAAAGGTCAATAAATAGAGCTGCACAACTCTGCTTATTATGATAGATTGATTTACTAGCATAGTAGTTGGTTTTATTAGACTGTCAATATTTGTCTTTATAAAGTTGGTGTCTAAATCATCTGCATCCTTAGAACCTTTTAACCCTAAGATTATATTTTTTACCTGCACCTCTGTGATTTCCTCCAGGTTAAAAACGGCGTGTGCATCCACAGTCGGGCTAGGTGAGACCTCAGATGGCGGGAAAAGCTTTGTGATGTCCAGAGCACTATTTATGAAATACTCATTTAGAGAGCTGGCCAACACCGCAGGGTCTTTTATCAGGGCATCATTGATTTTCAATTCTAGAGCATTATTTTCCTGTTTCTTATGTTTACCTAATAATTTAGGATTTGCCAAACTTTTTTTTACCGTTACCTTTCGCACCTTCAATCATGGGCGTAGGAAGCATCCTGAATGTGGGGGGACATTTTTAACGGTGGGTGTGGGGGTCCCCCACCACGAAAAAAAATAATACATTTCCTGTATTCTGGTGCATTTTAACAGGTGGTTTGATACTTTTATGTGGCTATACCCACACGGAAAGAGAGTATACGAACATATATGCCAATATATGGCAAATATATGCAGAATATATGCTGCATATATGCCATATTTAGGTTCATATATGTGCATATATGTGGATTAATAGGAGATATATGTGTCATATATAGCTCATATATTTCCACATATATGCCAAAGTCAGGTTCATATATTTGTATATCTCCTACATAATGCTTCATATATAGCTCATAATCTGTCTTTTTGCATATATGTCATACAGAATCCCACACGGAAAGAAAGTATACAAACATATATGCCAATATATGGCAAATATATGCAGAATATATGCTGCATATTTGCCATATTCAGGTTCATATATGTGCATATATGTGGATTAATAGGAGATATATGTGTCATATAGCTCATATATTTCCACATATATGCCAAAGTCAGGTTCATATATTTGCATATATCTCTTACATAATGCCTCATATAGCTCATATATCTGTCTTTTTGCATATATGTCATACAGAATGCCTACATAGGTCTTTGCAAGGTAATGTGGTAATGTGCATATTATTCCAAAGTTCTATATAACTACATGAATTAATCATTGTACTTATTTCCATTCAATGCAGATTGAGGTTTGCGGATTGCCCAAGACAATTCAATGTATAAAGACAATATTGTTTGATTACGGTATGTTTTATTGTATGAAGCAACATTTTTAGTTTAGTTATTTCACCCAGGACCGGAACCGGATGTTTATATCCGCTCGACGTCAGCTGATCAGTTTAAGATTAGTAAATTATTAAATATTTGATAATTGTACATTATTGTTAAAACACTAGGGCTGTCAAGTTAACGCGTTAAAAATTAACGCCACTAATTATTTTAACGTGATTAACGCATGTGTATTTTTTTTCCTCGGCCGCCCCGTAGTTTCAGAGCGCATCGAGTTTAAAATACCATCTACAAGCTGATGCTGACAGCCCCGCTCCTGCTGCCTGCTTGCAGCAGACCACACTTCCACGCTCACCGGCAGGCACCGACTGGCTATTGGGAGGACCGGGAGGGTGTGTGTATGTGTGGCCCGAGCGAGCGAGAGAGAGACCTTACGTGTATTGTGGTTGTTAGCATCTGGTGCTAGCTATGTGAAAGCTATGTGAAACTTATATGCACATATATGTTTCACATATATGTGCATATATGTGCAACCTATATGTGCATATATGTGAAACCTATATGTGCATATGTGCAACCTATATGTGCATATATGTGCAACCTATATGTGGATATATGTGCAACCTATATGTGCATATATGTGAAACCTATATGTGCATATATGTGCATATACACTGCACCCATATATGTACATATATGTGTGTGCATATATGGATATACATGTACATATATGTTCAGAGACATATATGTAGGGGTCCAATTTCAGATATGTCACATATATGTTAAACATATATGTGACATATATAAAAAATATATAGGTTCATATATATTCCTTCTAGGGCTGAACGATATACCGTGTCATGGCGATAACCGCGGTATGCGCATGCGCGGTATTCACACCGCAGGGACGTGCGGTTTTATTCATTTAAAAAAAAAATGCTAACGCACTTTAGCACATAATTCAAAAATAAAGATACCCTTATTACTTATCGAAACTGCACATACAATATATCCGATTAAAGCTGAGACTCCACAGATTATTTAAGTATAGTATCTAAGCGATCCGATCTCGCAACAGGGGAAGCAAACACAGACATCACAACACGTACCTTTTACGGAGCTTTTCCGGGAGATCGTCTCACCGTAGCTGTCAATCTGATCAAAAGACGTGTTCAATGGCATTAAAACGAGAACGAAAAAACGCGGCTGAATCGGTTGATCCATAGGTTGATAATGTATCTGTGGCTTTGAAGCAATTGTTTATAATCCATAATTCCATTTTTATGTAAAAATTGGAGCACAAAAATTAGCTGCTAATGGTAGCCACCAGAGTGTATGCAGCTTCCAGTTTTGGCTACGCGTCACTCTCACTCCTTATTTGTTCATGTGTTGGTGTGTGTAGAACTTCCCCTGCATGCACAGCAAACCACCAATCACAATAATTCTTGATCAGATCACAGCAGGCCCGCCCCGCTAGTTTGCAGACCATCAAATATGGGCATAGATATGTCTCATAATTATTTGTGTGAACATAAAAATAATTTGTGTGTAAATATGTGATTTGTAAATGTAAAACAACATCCACAAATGCATTTAAAAGATTTGCAAACTCACAAATACATTTGCAAGTGTAAAACGGATCTGCAAATACGCTACATATGTTCACAAATAAAAAAAGATCTGTGAATATCTCTTTAACATTTACACCTTTCGATCAGGCATTTGTGAATCCAATTTGTATTTGTGGACTAAAAATGCGCTTGCGGATCTCAAATCTCTGTTCACGGATCTCAAATCTCTGTTCGCGGATCGTCTTTTTACACACACGGAATTTTGAGACATATTTTCCGCCGGTCTCGGCTAAAATCTACTCGTGTCACTCGGTTATTTTCGGAAACCACGTGATGGCCTGCTGATGGCGACATTTCCGCATGATTTCAAAGTAAGAGCATGATGGTTTGTTTTCTGTTTTTGTATTATAATGAACAGCGGAACGTTAGATGCATTCTTCATCACCATCACCATCATCATCATGTTATAGTGATACAGTTAGTTTGTGTTATTGATTCAATATAGCATATATCGAGCACTTTCGTTGATGTTGAAGTGCAGGCTATACGCCACTTTCGGGTCCCGGGGGCGTATAGCCTGCACTTCAACATCAACGAAAGTGCTACCATGATTTAAAGGAAGCGTTTAACAAGTCCAAAGCCTTGTCGCTACCTCCTCACCGAGATTTTGACTGTCCCATTGATCTCTTACCGGGAGCCCCCATTCCCAAGGGGAGACTTTACTCGATTTCGAGACCTGAGAGAGCAGCAATGGACGAATACATCTCCTCTTCACTCAAATCAGGGATTATCCGTCCTTCATCTTCTCCAGCCGGAGCGGGGTTTTTCTTTGTGGGAAAGAAAGACGGGTCTCTGAGACCTTGCATAGACTACAGTCCACTAAATGACATTACGGTGAAAACCCGCTATCCTCTGCCACTCATGTCATCTGCTTTTGAACTGCTTCAAACTGCTAAGATATTCACCAAGTTAGATTTAAGAAATGCATATCACTTGGTTAGAATAAGAAAGGGGGATGAGTGGAAGACAGGATTCAATACTCAGAGTGGTCACTATGAGTACATAGTAATGCCTTTTGGACTATGCAATGCACCGGCTGTGTTTCAAGCTTTTGTGAATGAGGTTTTGCTGGAATTTTTGAACATTTCAGTTCGTGTATCTGGATGATAATCTGATTTTCTCCCCAGACGCTAAATCTCATGTCCGCCAGGTTTTGCAGAAACTGCTTGAGAATCAGCTATATGTCAAGGCAGAGAAATATGAGTTCCACACGGAAGAGGTGTCTTTCTTAGGATACATAATCTCACCTAATCATATCCAGATGGATCCTGCTAAAATCAGTGCAGTTTCCCAGTGGCCCACACCAGACTCCAGGAAGAAGGTTCAGCAGTTTCTGGGGTTTGCTAATTTCTATAGGAAGTTTATTAGGAATTTCAGTTCTGTTGCTGCCCCTCTGCATGTTCTGACTTCTCCTAAGGTTCCCTTCAAGTGGACTCCCCAGGCAGACTTCGCTTTCCAACGCCTCAGAGAGAGATTCACATCAGCTCCTATACTCACCATTCCAGATCCCCAGCGCCAGTTTATGGTAGAGGTTGATGCTTCCAATGAGGGAATTGGAGGATTACTGTCTCAACGTTCTGTGGAAGACAACAAAATGCATCCTTGTGCTTTCCTGTCGCGGAAGTTGACAACGGCAGAGAGGAATTATGATGTGGGAAACAAGGAACTGTTAGCTGTAAAAGCTGCCCTTGAGGAATGGAGACACTGGCTAGAGGGGGCAGAGCAGCCGTTTTTAGTCTGGACAGATCACAAAAATCTGGAGTATATAAGAAAGGCTAAGCGACTCAACTCCCGTCAGGCCAGGTGAACACTATTATTTAGTAGGTTCAACTTCACACTCTCTTTTCGTCCCGGGTCTCAGAATAAAAAACCTGATGCTTTGTCTCGTCTTTACGATCCAGAACCACTTGCTGTAGAGCCCAAGACCATCCTTCCACTTAACCGTGTGATCGGAGCTTTTTCCTGGCAGGTGTAGTCGGACGTTAAAAAGGCGAATGTCATGAATCAGCATCTAGCGAGTGTCCCAACTATCTGCTGTTTGTCCCTGAGTCTCTTCACTCCAAGGTCATCCACTGGGCTCACTCATCTGTGTTTTCGTGCCATCCGGGAGTAACAAGGACAATGTTCAGGATTAAACAACGTTTCTGGTGGCCAGCCATGAGGAAGGATGTGGCGGAGTATGTAGCGGCTTGTCCGGTGTGTGCATGTAATAAGACCTCGTCTCAGGTCAAGATGGGCTTGCTCCAGCTGCTGCCGACTCCCCAACGTCCTTGGTCACACTTTTCAATGGATTTTGTGACAGGATTTCCTTCATCCAGAGGCAAGACTACGGTCCTAACAGTGATGGATCGATTTTCAAAGATGGCTCACTTCATCCCATTGTCCAAGCTTCCCTCTGCCAAAGTCACCGCAGAGGTCATGATGAATCAGGTATTCAGGATCCATGGATTCCCTGATGACATTGTTTCCGACAGGGGTCCACAATTCATTTCCGTTTTCTGGAAGGAGTTTTGTGTCACACTCCTAGGTTTATGTCACGGTTTTAGTGTTGTCTGTCTGGTTATGGGTTTTGTAAGTCTGTTCATTCGGTGTTTTGTCTTCCTCCTTGTGTTTTGGCTGGTCCTCCTCCCTGTCGTTAGTTTCCCTGGTGTGTCTGATTGTCTCATTGTGTTCACCTGTTGCCCTTGTGTTTCTCCCTCCCCTGCCCAGCTGTGTCTTGTCCTGTGATTACCCTTCTGTGTATTTAGTCTAGTCTAGTCTTCCCCTGTGTTTCATGTCGGTTCATTGTTTCCCCTCCATGTTATTCCACGGTCTGTGTTCCTTGTGCTGCTCGTTTGTTTTTGGATACTGCCTTTTTTGCCACAGCTTTTATTATTTAATAAAGCTCGCTTTTCGTTAATACTGCTTTTGGGTCCTACTTTTTCCACGCATCCTGACAGAATGAACCGACCTACAATGGACCCAGCGGATTTTTATGATTTTGAGTTGGATCTGTTGGATCTGGATTTCTCCCTACAGTGTTATCATGCCGAGTGGAGTGGAACCTCTTCTAGAAGGGACAAAGAGGCTATCCTCAAAAAGGCACAAATGGAGGTGGCCGAAATATCTTGGTTGAGGAGTTCGTTGCCTGAGTGGCTACAACTTTTCACAAGTTGTCCTGAGGACTTGTCCGAAGCTTCTAACCCTTTCCTGGGATCCGACTACTGTCCTGTTGGAGGTCCACGGAGTCTCCAAAAAGCCTCTAGGAGACGCAGGGCCAGGATTCCAGCCCGTGCTCCAACAGCCATGATCCCGGCTTCAGTTCCGGTTTCCACAGCCATGGATCCATGCACCAGTACCGGCCCGCAGAGTTATGTTTCCTTGCTCGATTACCTGGCCCACACAGCCATGGTCCAGGCCTCTGTTACGGTTCCAGCGGCTCCAGTTCCAGCCTCAGTCCTGGCCCCAGCAGCCATGGTTCCGGCCCCAGCAGCCATGGTTCTGGCTTCAGTACCGGCCCCAGTAGCCATGGTCCCGACTCCAGTTTCGGCTCCAGGACTGGCATACCGGCCGACGCCAGCCCCCCGAGTCCTGTCGGCGTACCGGCCGACTCCAGCACCTCGTCTCCTGTTGGCTCTCCAGCCGACGCCAGCTCCCCGTGTCCTGTCGGCGTACCGACCGACACAAGTTCCCTCTCAAGTCCCCTCTCAGGTCTCTTCTCGAGTCCACTCTCGAGTCTCCTCTCAAGGCTCCTCTCGAGTTCCCTCTTAAGTCTCCTTTCGAGTCACCTCTCAAGCCCACTCTCGAGTCACCTCTCGAGTCCCCTCTCAAGTCACCCCTCCAGCTCCCTCTCGAGTCACCTCTCAAGTCTCTTTTCGAGTCCCCTCTCGAGTTCCCTCTCTAGTCCCTACTCAAGTCCCTACTCAAGTGCTGCTGGAGGTTCCGCTGGGGGTCCTGCGAACTCCATGTCCTGCCTCGTTGGGGGTCCCGCCGACTACTCTTCTGCCAGGAGTCCGGCCAACCCTATGTCCTGTCCCGTTGGGGGTCCCGCCGACTGCTCTTCTGCCGGGGGTCCTGCCAACCCTATGTCCTGTCCCGTTGGGGGTCCCGCCGACTGCTCTTCTGCCGGGGGTCCTGCCAACCCTATGTCCCGTGCCGTTGGAGGTTCCGCTGGGGGTCCTGCCAACTCTATGTCCTGTCCCGTTGGGGGTCCCGCCGACTACTCTTCTGCCGGGGGTCCTGCCAACCCTATGTCCTGTGCCGTTGGAGGTTCCGCTGGGGTTCCTGCCAGCTCCATGTCCTGTCCCGTTGGGGGTCCTGCCGACTACTCTTCTGCCGGGGGTCCTGCCAACCCTATGTCCTGTTCCGTTGGAGGACCCGCTGAGAGTCCTGCCAATCCCATGTCTTGTTCCGTTGGAGGTCCCGCCGTCACCTGTATCGCCGGGGGTCCTGCCAACTCCTGGTCCTCTTCCATGGGGGATCCTGCCGAAGCCTGTCCCACCAGCTACGGTTCCTGTCCGGCCGACACCGGAGCTGTCTGGTCTTCGCCCTCGAGCCCGGCCCCCTGAGAGCCTGGCCCCCTGAGAGCCCGGCCCCCTGAGAGCCGCGGTTTTCGCCCTCGAGCCCGGCCCCCTGAGAGCCGCTGTCTTCGCCCTCGAGCCCGGCCCCCTGAGAGCTGCGGTCTTCGCCCTCGAGCCCGGCCCCCTGAGAGCTGCGGTCTTCGCCCTCGAGCCCGGCCCCCTGAGAGCCGTGGTCTTCGCCCTCGGGCTCGGCCCCCTGACTCTTCCTGCCGCTGCCTTCGCCCTCATGCTCGGCCCCCTGAGTTCGCCCGTTGTGGTCTTCGCCCCTCCATGGACTCTGCCTTGCCCCCGGGCCGTCCGCCCGAGACCCCCACCATGCACTCTGCCTTGCCCCCGGGCCGTCCGCCCGAGACCACCACCATGGACTCTGCCTTGCCCCCGGGCCGTCCGCCGAGACCCCCTCCTTGGTCTCTGCCTTGCCCCCGGGCCGTCCGCCCGAGACCCCCTCCTTGGTCTCTGCCTTGCCCCCGGGCCTTCCGCCCGAGACCCCCTCCTTGGTCTCTGCCTTGCCCCCGGGCCGTCCGTCCGAGACCCCCCTCCTTGGTATCTGCCTTGCCCCCGGGCCGTCCACCCTCCACCCGTCCTCCAAACCCCCTCCACCCACCCTTTCTTGGCCCTAGTTGTAGACTGGAGGGGTTACGGTCCTGAGGCTAGAAGCTGGGTAGCTGCTTCATTTATTGTAGACAAGACTCTGATCCGAGATTTCTACAATCAGCCTGGGCCATCAGGAGTCGGCCCTAGAGGGGGGGGTACTGTTGTGCACCGACAGAAATGTTAAGTCTAGTCATGTTTCATGTTTTGTTTAACCATTTTCTGTCTTGTCTCCCACTTCCTACCCTTGTGTGTTTCCTGTGATCATCAGCACCAGCCCCGCCCCTGATTGTTCCCACCTGTGTCTTGTTATCCTGTGTTTAAATTCCCCTGTCTCCCAGTGTTCAGTGTCAGTTTGTCTTGTCTCTTGCCATAGTCAGGTCTATGCTCTCTTTGTGCTCTTGAAAAGTTTTGTTCCTCACTACGTGAGCGATTTCATTTTGTTCTCATTTTTTGTCGTCTCAACCTGAGATTTGATAGTGACCTTTTTTTGTAAAGTATCTTACCAATACTTTACCTCTGTCTCCCGGGTTGTGCAATTGGGTCCTATATCCTGAGTGTCTGAGTTCATAACACACAGCCATAATCACTTTTTATTATTAGTGTAGGACACTTATGTATGTACAACATCTGAAGATGTGTAGTTTTATTCATGTTTTCACATAATTTTACAGCATATTGCTATATTATTTCAGACTCAGTATTTATATTCTTTAATTCAAAGAAAATCAGTGATATCTTTAAAAACTACAAATCCTTTTATATCAGCTGTGCACCGTTATGGTGAAAATATAACCTATCTACCATTTAGATCAAATATAAAAGTCAGCTGAATTAATGTTGATGTATTGTGTGAAGAAAAATTGAAGATGTTGTTTAATTACTGATATATTTATGATCCACGTCACATATTCAGTTCCCCTGGCAGTTCTTCCAGTTTGTCTAGAAGTCTTCTAATCAGGGCTCTATAAATAGAGAACTACGGCAGATGTGTAATATTTAGGGATGCTCCGATCGCCAATTTTTGGGCCGATCGCCGGAATCAGTATCGGCCGATACCGATAGGCGACCACCGATCCGATCGAGTGGGCGGGGCCTATGGGGATCTTCCATTTAAAGTGATGTTTACAACTCATTAATGGGGCTCATTCACTGGCGTTTCCACAAACAACAACCAACATAATTATTACATTCAAATGAAGTACATTATTCAAGTTTACATTAACTTTGGACAATAACACGGGAGAAATTAGCGGAAGCGCTCTCTTTTCCTCTCTCTCTCTCTCTCTCTCTCTCTCTCTCTCTCTCTCTCTCTCTCTCTCTCTCTCTCTCTCTCTCTCTCTCTCTCTCTCTCTCTCTCTCTCTCTTTATCTCTCTCTCTCTCTCTCTCTCTTGACAGCCTGTCAGTATCTCATGCAGCTCACTGATGAGTGACCCGACAGTGAAGAATAAATGTAGCTCAGCGCAAGTTCAATCAGGAAGACCAATATCCTCTGGTGTTACACGTCATTCAATACTCTCTCCTCTCTCATTAAGTGATCAGGGGCGTTACTCCCTGGCTAGCCAATCATCGCACCCACTAACCCCTTTAAATCTGCTCTTCCCTCTCCGTCAGTTGTCATTTCAGGTGTCAACGCGCAACCCTCCTCCACTCCTTCGCCTCCTGTCTCCTAATACAGGGCCAAGCTAAAACCTTCTCCCTTCAGACCGGACCGAACTACTTATCACCACCACCAGTGTCTAGACCCCGGGGGGTTCATCAGAGCGGTTTTCCCCTCTTGAATGATCATCCTGCAAACCGGGGCCTAATCGCCAAACATCATTTCATTCACTTGTTGTAATCCGTCAATCACTATTCCTTCATATGATGTGTCCCGGTAATAAACATGTATTTCATACATCACGTCACTCCTCATTGAAATATATTTATAACTAGTTTAGCTAGTTCCAGAGGTAGATAAAATAGCGTAGTGTAGTGTGTTAGGTTTAACTCTTAGTGTGTGTTTTTCTCCGCTCACCGGTCCGTCACAGCGGGTGGAGCTGCGGGATTTCTGCTTCACACACGTTGCATACCGCTATTTTATTGTCATTTTCGGACACCTTAAAATACTACCAGACTCGTGAAGCCATTTTTGCAAGCTTGTTTTGCCGCGCACAGAGAAAAGTGTCATGTATTTTACGTCATCATTTTACATCATGCGATCGGCATTTTTAGAGAGCACTGATCGATCGGCAGAGTGAGTATCGGCCGATATCGATCGGAGCATCCCTAGTAATATTTAATGAAGCCGAACTGTGTATTACAATGCCGTTATGTGATGACTTCCAAAGAGAAAAGCAAGCACACTCGGATTAAAGTATTTTATTTTTTAAAACATTTTTTTGGATTTCATATCGCATAAACACCATATCCCAACGTGCATTGCGGCTAAACAATCCAATCACCGAGCTTAAACCATAGCTGAGGATCTTGGGTAATCGCCAAAATCGTTTTACGCCAAAAAAACCCGAGATTATGGAATTAAACAAATAAATAAAAGCAAGGATAATTGTTTGTTATTGGTGAGTAAATAACAGTGAAAAGGAAAGAAAAGAAAAAAGAAAAGAATAACAAATTAGAAGGAAACAAATATTTGAAAAAATACAGATTTCAGTATTCTGAGGCTCTGAGCCCCATTTATTTTCCTCACTGACCGCAAAAGAAGTCCGACATTATACGATTTTAAAATAAAAACATTAATCGTGGCTTGATATTGAGTAAGAACATGTTTTTCTGAACCCCACAGCTTCCGGTCTTCTAAGAGCCGAACGGACAAAAAGACGTGCTGCAGGCACAAAACACGCTACCAATAGAAATACATTGCTTTTAAAATCGTTCTGTGTGACACGAAAAAAAGGGGGAAATCGTGTTGGTGAACACGAATCAATAGATTAAATGTTGTGATTATAACACGAAATGCCGTGAGACTGGGTTGTGGGAGAAGTCCTCAGATCAAATATCTGAGTAAAAGTACAAGTACCAGAGTGTAGGAATACTCTGTTTACTAGTAAAAGACCTGCATTTCAAATGTTTGTCAAGTAAAAGTAGAAAAGTATGAGCATTAAAATATACTTAAAAGTACCAAAAGTAAAACCACTTAATGCAAATTGGTCCATTTCAGAATAATATGATTTAGATATGATTATTGATGCATGAATGTGTTTATCAAAGCTGGTAAAGGTGCAAGGTAGCTTGTGAATTTACTCCAGGTGTAACTAAAGTCTTTTTCAAGTGTTGAATATATTTCACATCATTAATCCAAATCTGTAAAGTTGTTGTTTTGTAGCCTTTATTTAACCAGGTGAAAGCCCCTTGAGATCAAAAGATCTCTTTTTCAAGTGTGACCTGCAGCACATTGGTTACACATGAAACATAAAAACAACAGAACAACAATAAGGACGAAATACAACATAAATTACAGGGTACAGTTTACAAACTCTATTTACAGTGACAGGTAGCATGAGTATCAAACAGCATGTCACCCAGCCGAGTTTTAAAATGATGCAGGGGAACCAAAGTGCTCAGTTTTAAACATTTTTGCAGACTGTTCCAATTTAGTGGAGCTGCACAACTACAGTAAAAGCTTTCTTCCCTAAAACAGTCCTAGCACTTTGCACATCATGAGATATCAGGCAATAAGTACTTTCAATTCGTCGAGAGATCAGAGAGCAGATATAAGAAGGTAGTTTACCCAGCATAGCTTTGTAGATGAACATGTACTGAGTCTCCGAACAGTAAGTGAAGGCAGACCTGCCTTCACTTACAGTGAGTGTACAGTGATGAGTAAGTGCTTTACAGTTAGTAACAAATCTCGGAGCACTGTGATAGCATAGCATCTAACTTTTCCAGGCAATGGGAAGGTGCATTCATATATATCAAATCACCATAGTCCAGCACAGGTAAAAAGGTCACAGTGACTAGCCTTTTCCTGGCCTCAAGCAAGAAACAGGACTTGTTTCTAAAAAAGTAACCTAGTCTAACCCTCAGCTTTTTAAGCAGATTATTGACCTGAAGTTTAAAAGTAAGAGAATCATCAAGCCAGATACCAAGGTATTTATAACAGGTAACCACTTTGAGTACTTGTCCTTGCATATTAACAATATCCAAAGCAGTCTCTAGAGTCTTTTTAGCTTTTGAAAAGAGCATTACCTTGGTTTTATCAACATTTAAAAGAAACTTAAGCTCAGCGAGCTGAGTCTGAATAATGTTAAAAACAGCCTGTAATTTAACAACAGGGAGGGACCTGCACAATACATCACGGTATCATCCGCATAAAAATGTAAAGTAGCTTCATCCACATTTTGACCTAAACTGTTGATATATATAGAGAATAAAAGTGGACCTAAAACAGAACCTTGAGGAACACCATTAGCAATGTTTAACCACTCAGAAGACAGCCCAAAGTGAACACATTGGGACCTTTCAGAGAGGTACTTCACAAACCACTCCACTGCATGGCTGGATATGCCTATACTGACCTGCCTCTGCTTTAAGATGCGATGATCAAACACTTTGGAAAGGTCAATAAATAACTTAAGGTACACATTACACAACAAATGTAGTGCAGTAAAAATACATGATTTACCTCTGAATTGCAGTGAAGTAGCCTAGAAGTACAAAGTAGCATAAAAAGGAAATACTCAAGTAAAGTACAAGTATGTACTCGAGTAAATGTACTTAGTTACTTACCACATATGATGTTGAGCCTGACATGGATGGGTAATATCAAAGGAAATCATAGTGAAGCTAAAACAGGGTTCTTTTTTCCGTTCCTGAAAGACTTTGAAACTCTAGTATGACGTTTTATTGTTCCAGGTCCAACTTGGCATTTAATTAATACAAAAAATAAAAATAAAAGAGTAAATCCCAAGTCGACTCCAAACCATAAAGGACAAAATCGTTCTTTCTTTTTTGTAGTTCTTGAATAGTTTGCTATGACTAGAGCCACTAAAGCATTTGAATCCCAAAACTATGTCATTAGATCTTTAAATTGAATCTTTTGAATGTTGATAATGCTTGATATACATTTGTATTTCTATTATTGTGTTGCACTGTTGGAGAAGCCTGTGACCTAAGATTTTCATCGACATAACTACTCTGTAGCTAAGTTTCTTATGACAAATAAAGAACCTTGAACCTTGTATGATCTGATGGTGGCCTTAATTGTGAAAGAAAGATGATGACATACTAATTTGTCAGTGTGTTTTTATTCATGGTTCAACCTTTCTACGAATACAAATTCATTAACTTATTTTCAGATGATGGTTGTTTTGTGGTGCCTGAATATAAAATGATCTAAAATGTGACTCTTTGGTGTATAACTCATGATGTGGAGGTCTTGACATGTAATCCTCGTGCTTCCAACAGATGGCGCTGTATATTCATACAGACACTGAAGTTATCCTGCAATACATAATCATTTTGGATTCAAATACTTAATACTAACAACATTTGAATAAACATTAAATGTGCCACAGATAGCTTTGACCAAAAATGTAAACTCTTTTTTCTTGTGTAAGGAGGTAAGGACGCAGGAATATTGTTTATTTTTTTCAGATCAGGGATACTTTTTTAAATTCTAATAATTCAATATTGATACAGAAAATGAATGAAACCGACAATCAAACACAATAGCCCTCCCATTAGTCATCCAGTTTCAGAATAACAAAAATGGTAAATAAATCAGTATACAAATTCACATAAATAAACAAAATTCTATATATTTTAAGAAACCTTTCCCAACTATCAGTTTTTTTCATTAATAACGTAAGACTCCTTATTGAATTATTGATACATATATTATACAAAAGTTATTATTGCTTACTATTAACAGATGACTTTACAGTTGAACTGAACTGTGTGTGTGTTGAGCATTGACCCTGCCTGCAGCTGTTATAGCTGTACAATGCCTTGGCGTGTGTGTTTTTATGTGTGTGTGAGTATGCGCGCGTGTTGAAACAGTGATGATGGTGCAGCGTGGAGCAGTTGACCTCCCCCCGGAGGAGTGGCTGACAGGAGGACGGTCCGGCAGCATGCTGAGCGCAGTCCCCGCACAATGCCTCAGACTAACTTCCCCGAGCTGTGGAAGTAGACTTCTTTACCTTCATGCCACCGCAGGGGTGACAACAGAGCCACACACAGAGCACCAGATCAGACCTACAGCGGTAAGTTGCTCCACCTTGAGATTTCCTGCATGTGCGAACAGGCGTCTCGAACATAAATCACCATAATATGAAATCCTACAGCGTGCCTTGAGCGACTTTATGTCACTTTTTAATAGGTTTCATGTCATGCTTTCTGCGTGGCCTTCAGTTTTGTTGAAGCAATTTATCACACGATTAAAGGGTGGCGTGTGCGTGAATGCACACCGGGAGCGCGTTTTGTTTTGGCTCAGTTGTTGCGTGATTTATGACCCTGCTTCAAACTCATGTGTATATTAAGAGCCTAAACATCTGCAAAAAGTCTGATATTTGTCAGTAAAGTATCCTGAAATAAACAGAGCTCACAGGACTTGCAATGGTCCACAAAGAGTGTTTGCAATTGGTTGTGTCTGTATTTTGCCCTTTTAAAATTAGACTAAATCAGATTTTTGGCAGACCCATATTTGGTCAATCTGTCACGTGCTGAATGTCCTTCAGAATGTTGCTTTCTGATGGTTATATTGTGGATTAAGAAACTTTAATTTGAGTCAAACTATTTGGTTGTGTCGAGGCTCTGAGTGTGCATTGATTCCACAGAAAGCAGAGATATGACATGTGTTTCTTTGTCAGGTCAAGCATCAACAGCCGCTCCGGTGAGCCGCTCTGTTCGGGAGATTTATCACACGCAACCTGACGAGATGAGCAGCACAAAGAAGTAAGCGACTTCAACAAGCTTTGCAGGAGTGGTGTCCACGGAGCTGCTTGACATTTAATACATTGAATAATGCACACTTGGATGTAAAAGAGCACACACATCCTCTGGTGCTTAATTTATGGAAATACATGATTAGATATGATGTGAGCTTGAGTAAAAAGTGGTTCAGTAATGTGCTCTGGCTGCAAGAAGACGTTTCAAATATTGCTTCTATGACAGGATATGCTGAAACTGCTGTATTTTAAATCTGACGTGCATGTAGCTGAGAAACCACCTTTAACTAACTAAACAGGGCTGGGTATTAACACATCCTGAAAGGTAGTTTATTAACAAACTCCAGAGAAGATCATTACAAGTTTGTTAAAGTTTAAACGTGAAGACATGAACAGATATGTAATGGCTTTAGAACGATCCAAGCCTTGGAGGTATACTTGCAGGTGACCCTGAACACACCGTGCTCTGTTAGTTTCATGCTGCACAATCTCAACTGTGATGAATCAGTCAGCATCCCTGTGATCCTTAACAAGTATCAAAGTGAGATTTTGATATTATAGGCCCTACAATTTCTGGTTATTATTTTTATTATTTCATTTTGTGAACGTGCTCTGAACTGATGTCCCCAATGCATTTAGTTTCTCCGGGGCACATTTTTTCTCAAGTTGTCATGCCAAATTCAACTCTAAATCCACATTTAGGTGATATATTTTTTAAACAAATGCAAGTTTCCTCCCCGATGAGAAGGCAGTTATGTTGGTTAATGTTTACTGAATATATCAGTTCAAATTCAATAAAACTTATTAATGGTGTATACTAGATTGTATTTAGTTGCAGTAATTGTATTATTTTGTACTTATAGTGGTAAAATGTCTTTAAAAAGTAATTCAATTTATAATTAAAACATGTGCAGATACCCTGGTGAGTGTATATTGTATTATAGAGTTAAAAAGGCGGTATTGCATCTTTTAAAGAGGACTATCAAAATGTCTTACGGATTTTTTTCACTTAAGTGCTGTCAGTGTTCCAGGTACACGGCATCAATGTGACTTTGTGTTTTTGTGATTGCTTTTAGAAAACTATCACCAAAATGTTGCCCCTGCTGAATAATTGTTTTATTTCTGATTTCAGGATAGTAAACAGGCTGTTGTTGAACAATATGTATATATGTTGTTACCATAATTATGCTGTTTTATCTAGTAAAGACAACAACGGAAAAAAAAGCAGGAATTCATGAAAGTGACTAAAACCAGCAATATGACATGAATTCAGTGATTTCAAAAGAGCTATTTGATGTTTGTCATCATGATTTAGAAACCATGATTCCAGGATGTTAAATTCCAGTTCAAACCTGGCCTTTCCCATGTGATCCACATTTATTTAGAGAGAGCAGTGGGAACTTTGTGTGACAATTACCATGTCACAAAGCTTTGCATTTCTACCTCGTGCACCATAGTAACTTCTGTCAGCCTGGCGTGGTTATCATTAAACAAAAACTGTAATTGTTTATTGTGTGCAGAAGCCCTTGGAGGGGTTCAGGTCAATGAGATATCTGATGACATTCTGCCTAGTTGCATGAGGGATTTTCTAAACTTGATTGGAGTACAGCATACTAGATACATGACCCAGACACATTCACGTTCGTATCTCATGCTTTGACTACAGTTGATATTATATACCATAATAACACAGTCGGGATGCCTGAAGGCTGTTTGATGTTTCCACGGTTTGGACACACAGCCGCCAGTTTAGCTTGAGTACAGAGAACACACTCACCTCCTCACACAGATAGTAAATGTAGGCTACAGGCAGATTACTGTACGCCCTACAAGGGCAGGGAGACTGATAACGTATCTGTGGAGTGAAATATAGCAGCTAATAAACAATCAAGAGTGCAAAGTAACAGCTTGTCAAGGTTTGATTGCTTGTTAGAAGGTTGTTTGATTGATTAGATATTGATAATCAATACAGACATACCTTAAATTATTGACTGAAGGGAAAATCCACCCTAAAATACTTCACAGCGCATTGGGTTGGTTGTGTTATTTGCATGCTTTTTTTTTTACCTTTTTACTTATTTTCTTATGTTGCTCTTATCCATAGGAGATAAATAAATGTTAGATTGAAATATTTAATGTGCATCTTTAAGGGATTTTGATAATTAAAATGAATTCAGTGATCTAAAACAGAACAGGCAGAGTCAGAATTTAACATCCAAACTTGGAACAAGTCAAGATCAGTAACCAGTCCTGAATGAATCAAATCATAAGTAGAAGTACTGTATAGTTGATATTGTTGTCAATGTCATAGAAAACAAAATGCCCTTTTGCCTGATTATAGGTAGACTTATAATAATAATAATAAAAAAAGGTTACTCTGATTTACGCCGTTTAATTGTCAGAGAAGCATCAAACATTTGACCTTAACCCTAACACCTGCGTTTTCTTTTGCATTTTCCATCCATCCATCCATCTTCTCCCGCTTATCCGTGGTCGGGTCGCGGGGGTAGCAGTTCCAGCAGAGAGCCCCAAACTTTCTTTTCCCTGGCGACATCAACCAGCTCTGCATTGCATTTTGTGCAATTAAATTCCTTAATTGATGCTTTGTGTTGCAAAGTACACAACAAGATCAGCAGCCTGCAGAGTAAACACACATGTACAGATTTGGCCTCATCACTGAGTTTGTAGTCATATTGATTATTTGCTGGTTTCCTGTTAAAGCCATTTCATGCACACATTATTAAAATATGTGATGGAATAATCCTTTACTTATGGTATCCTATATTCCTTAAGGAATATAATACTCAGTGAAGAGTTTCTTTTATCCCCAGCTAATACACTCTTTTTTGCAACAATTGTTGCCCTTGTCGTTTCCTTCTTTTACTGTGTTAAGTTCAGTGTAGAAATACAACTCTGGAGCAGACATGTGTGGGGGTCAGGCAGAGTGGAGTTTGGCCTGTTATGTCCATGATTGTTCCATAGGTGGCAATGGAGGAAGTAGGAAGGGCAGTATTAGCAGGAGAGCTGCTGAAGTCCAGAGTTGAACTGCTGTGGAATCATGGTGTTGTTTTAAAACGCTTTACGAGTCCACCCAGAGCGGGAAGAGTGACGCATCAAAGTTAAACTATGATAAGGTGTGTTTGAGTAATCTATCAAATTACATTGACCCAGATTTATTAAAAATACAATTTCTGTAGTGAGAGAAAAAATATCTGATGGCATTTTGAATAACATTTTGGATTTTAAAGAAGTTAACAAGTTCAGTTTTGGAGTAAATAAACCAGATAGCGTCAGTATGTTCTGAAATTAACATATAAAACTTGAGTTAACTTTATTTCTAGAATAATTGTAGTTTGTGTGGTCTAAAAACCGTACAACTAAAGACAGCAAGTGTTGCATAGTTTTTTTCTTTCTTCAAAAAGTATTGATCAGGGAGTTGTTTGTTCTCACATAATCTGCACATGTTAATCAGAAACTCTGATAGGCA
This sequence comes from Gymnodraco acuticeps, assembly GCF_902827175.1. NCBI lineage: Eukaryota > Metazoa > Chordata > Actinopteri > Perciformes > Bathydraconidae > Gymnodraco > Gymnodraco acuticeps. The sequence goes on along the minus strand of NW_022990125.1, from coordinate 1,450,852 downwards.
CTTCTCGGATTGTTGCTAACAGATTTTGCCTCCTGATTTTTCTTTGTTAAATTTCAAAACAAGACACTTATTAACTAAATGTAATAATATGTACAACATGAAGATTAGTGTGGCATTATGCAGAGAATGTCTACTCATGGACAGGACACTCAATCCCCACCAGCTGGAGGAATACTGGGTGTTCCCCTGCCACTCTGCTTAGCCCATGCCGTCCAGTCAACTTTGACCTAGAATGGACTAAATTGGGTTAGAAAACATTACTGAAGGTATTAATGACATAATCACATCAAATGCATTTATCACTCAAATTTAGGGGATTAATGGACACAGATACAACATTTAATTACTAGCTAATTAATTAATAACTAATTAATGAATAGCTTGCACATTCCTTTTTTATTGTTGTTTTTTATATATATTTCTTTTATGTCTTGTAATTGCACTGTAGAGGAAACTGCGATCTAAGTTTTCATACAATAAATAACTACAATGTAGTTGTGTATAAGTTATGATAATACAACTTGCATCTAATAAAACAGAAAGTAATTATTTACATGCAAGTGGACAAACACTTCTCTAATCAACACTCAAGAAAGCAAGTGTTGAACTCTAGTTAATGCCGATTTCAGATAGTAAATACTTCTCTGAGCCAACACCAGAAAAGGCTACTACACTTTTCTTTTATTATGTAAGTTTATACATTTTAGTTTTCTCTCACAAACAAGGAGATTCTGCTATCTACTGTTAATTACACAAACAATAATTAGTTGTTTTTTTAACAATAATCTTTTTTGGATTGCCTGGGGCCGTTCAATAAGTTCATACCTTTTTAACTAAATGTGAAATAAATGCATTGCAGACACACTGAAAATGTGCTTAAACCAACACAGAAAACGCACATACTAACAGTATAATAACGTTTAATGTATGTTCAAAAATATTCAAGTCGAATGTCTATTGTTATCAAGAAATGACACTAAAGAAAACAAAGATTTATGCAATCTGTCCAATCCAAATCATCCAGAGATTTAAATCTTCAAAATTGACCCAAAGTCTATCAAGAACAAATATGGACATTTCCTGGTTTAAACTGCAATTGTTGATCCTGAAATGATAGAAATTGACTCAGCATCCTCAATAACGCCCACAACCACTTCAAAATTGTCCAAATCGGCAAAGCCATTTTTAAACTATTGTTCCTAAACGCTATATTGGTAAATCATGGTAACTAACTCAATGTTTTTTCCTCACTTTATCTGCAGTTGTAATCATATGCAGACTCTATGCATTACATTAATGCACACAATGTTAACAATATCTGTTTTTTTTACTGCACATATTTTATTCCATTCTATTTCAATGTAAATAATGCTATATTTTATTTTACTATATTTTTTATTATCTTTAATGTTATTATAGTTTTCTTAAAATAGTTCTCTATCTGTGTTTTGAACTTTTGTTTTACTTTTATGTATGCACCACGACACCAAGTCAAATTCCTCGTAGATGTCAACCTACCTGGTAATAAACCCGTTTCTGATTCTGATTCTGATGTAAATGTCCCCGTTGCTAGACAAATAAAGGATTTCTGCCCAACATATGAAGGTTAGCATCTGGCCGTTTCTATGTGTATCATAACACTTTGGTGAACTCAACATTTCCGGACTCTATGAGCTGGCAACTAGACTTTAAGGTGAGGACGAACCTGTGTGGAGTCATCTCGGAAAGCAGGGGGGGGGGGCTCCCACACGCCGTCCTGCTACAGGCTTCTGTGTGTTGTCACTTAAGTAAAGCTGGCGTAATCCTGTAAGGGCGGATGAGTAGACAGACATGTGATGCCCCACTTGTTCCTTAGATGGAGAGGGGGCTGGCAGGCATTACCAGCCAGATGGAGAGGCTTTGTAGTGTGTGGGCGTGTGGCTGATTAGACACAACACTAACAGATACCTTTTCAGATTCCTACTTCCACTTCAATTAAAACACCTTGATTCAGAGTCGTACGGTGTGGATATATCTCAACGTTTTAATTAGTCAACTTTTTGCGTATGGCCAGCGCCAGTCCCTTTGGTCAATACGCTCTATTAGCAGAGACTTCCTGTCCTCTCCCTAACCCCCCCACCTCCAGATTAAATCAATTACATCCTACCTATCGACTGCGCACTTTGCCCTCCTCAAGGACGACCCACATTCTCACACTTGAGGGTAGTTTAGTCACAGGGGAGCAGATCTCAAGTTGCTATCTCAGAGCTGCCAGGCAGTCCCATAGCGTGTCTGTCAATGAGTCTGTAACGGGTGGAGATGAGCGCTACCAGCAGCACCAGACTGAACCCAAATCCAAACTTACTGTATCCGAACGAGCCGAGGAACTATGGAGCCACGTTGTCTCAGGAGGAGAAGTGTGAACAGTCTTTCTTCCTCTTTTACTACTACAGGATGGAGGATGAGGCGGTGCTGGACCGGGGGGCGTCCTTACTCAAGCACATCTGTGACGAGGAGGAGGTAGAGGGTAAGTTATCCTGTTCCTGTGCATTCAAATGTCTCTAAATGTGATTAGAAGAGGTTTTATTTGACCTACCAAATAATGTAAACCACAAAACAATAGTAACTCAACTCGCAAAAAACAACAAAGGTGGTGCATTATAAAAACTTTACCAAGGTTTAGCCTCCTACTGAAATATTTATTTAGTACCTTGAAGAAGTTCCTCAGACATAACTAAGTCTGCTTAACAAAAAGTATGACCTTAAGCTATGCAATTATTTACATTTCTGACGCTATCTTTTATTTTAAACAACTCACCTCGTCTGAATTGATTTTAGAAGCATTCATTGACATAAACAGGAAGGACCTTATCTAGCATTTTTTAAGAGTGCCACATTTCTGGCCCTTCCTGCACGTACACCGTGACGCTCACCTGTTAACGAGCTGGCATGAGAGAGATGTAGAACACGGAGCATGACACCCTGTGTTTACCTCACTAATCCCCGTAAATACCCTCAGGACAACAAAGAGGATACAAATTCCGGTATGCTCAAATGTCTTCAAAGATTGCCTCCTGATAAAATGACAATTGTATTCTATTGGCATCTTTATAAATTGATTAATGCCACCAGAAAATAGATAGTAGCATTATTCATTAAAGTATAGATCTCTATTCGACAAATGAGTGATGAGACAATGATATGTTTTTCCATTTTTTATAAATGACACAACCAGATAAGGCATATATATATATATATATATATATATATATATATATATATATATCTGTGGTGCATGATATCAAGACAATCTAATTTCACAATATTTTTGACCAAATACTTTGATATCAGTATTGTGTCGATATTGTAGGGTTGACCATTTATGTGTACACAAAGTATTTACACAATGAGAATCTTGTTAAATAATCCCCAGTGATGTGGATTTGATGACTAAGCAGGCAAAGGCCAATAATAGAAATGCTAGAACAGTCTGGTAAGTTCATGAAAGAACATTGCTTTACTGAGACATGCAGCCTTTAAAACCACCAAAGGAAGCACTTACCATATCCAAAATGTAACCTGTTAGACATCAAGCCTATACAACATATAATAAGTACCCTGTATCAAGATTGATGCAAAACAAGTGACATTTGACTTTTTTAGAGAGGTTTAGCAAAAAAGACTCCACCTCTGGGGTGATTTGGGTGGAAATGAGCGTTTTTACCGTTTCTCTGGAACCCATCGGTCGATTTTGGTGATTGACATCTCTTTCTGACCGTTAGAGCCAATAGAATCAAAGGGGAGTTCACATAGACACCAACGTTAACACAAAAAGGTGGGGTCTTTGCGCATGTAGTTTTGCATGAGAGTGAAGTTATCTCTCGCTCTGACATCTGGAAATGGAAAAGCAGGGTTTATTGCTTATGGATTATCAGAAATCATTTCAAAGGGACATAGACACATTGGATTAACCTATGGATTAACTTCAGCAGCGTTTTTATCGTTTGAATGCCATTGAAGACCACTTTTGACCAGACAACGCCCTGTTGCCGGTTTTAGCTACCTAGCGCCACATGTTTTGATGTCTGTTCTTGTTATTACCTCCACGAGTTCTTATCATAGAGTGATAATGTATGTACCAAACGATTCTGTGTCATCTCACAATGCGAATCGATGGGTTGGATGTGCAGAAAAGATAAATAATAAGGGTTTTATGAGTGAGTTTCTGTGCTGTAATCTGTTAGCATTTTTCGCTCGTTGCTAATTCAGAGGCTTTCAGTTAGCATTGTGGGTTTAAAAAAAAAAAAGTTTCTTCCCGTTACATGGACATAAAACATTCATAGTTTATTACATCTTAAGAAGCCCTCAGACACTTTTGCTTGCAGATGTTGTGATTTCGGCCCCTTCGGCGGGTCCGTGGGGTTTAAGAGGGAAATAACATCTCACATCATGATATTGATATTATATCGATATATTGCTCTATCCTTAAATAGATTGGTAAGTTTTTGTAGTAACTTTATTACTTAAAAAATGTTTTATGGCAGTGTTTTGGAGTGACAGCTTTTATTTCCATTTATATTTATTTGTTATGCCCAAAACTCAGCTCATTACAATTTCAGTAGCCCTCAAAGTCCCCTCTCCCTCATTATGCTTCTTGTTACTTAGGAGCAGGGCTAGGTTTACATGGTGAGGATTTTTTTTGGGGTAATCGTCCAGCAAGTTAAAGGGCCTGGCATAGTGACAGTTTTACCACCAAAGAACTTCATGGTTTGTTTTGTTTTTTGAAGTAGTCAATGGTTACACACCATCCCAATACTGTTTGTCTTTTTTGGCAAGGATAAAACCCAGGACAAAATGAGCACAAAAAGTTGAATTCCCTCTGAATGACAATGTTTGTTGTTTACTAAAACATCAGTTCTGTCCGGTCCCATTAATTATTAGATTACACTTTATAAGCAAGCTTGAACGCCTGGCAACTTGTTTATGCACTGTATAGAAATACATGTTAAGCATTGGCTGTTTAAAAGAGTTTTCAACACAATGGAAAGGTTTTTTAACTTTAATGTAATGTAAAACATGCAAAACCACTTTAAATTAACTCAGTTATCTACAAGCTTGAAATACATATAACAGGGTCAACATTGGAATTTGCACATCAGTCCCTCATGCTGGAGGACAACATTTTGTCAGGTGTCACTTCAGCTTGAACCCTGCCTCAGCCTCTCTAACTTCCTGTTCCTAACCAGCATCTCAGCTGTGACTGCATGTGTCCTTGACTGCGGACTAATTCTCTTTTTGGAGTCTTCACTGTTCAGTCTCTTCCCCACTGCTTGACTGATAATAAGAACAATAAGAAGTAAGATAGCTTGTCATTTCACACATTGTACAAAATGAAAGTCTGGAGGATCCTTAGCTCACTTAATTATCTTTTTCTGACACTGATTAGTTAGTGGTTTCACTCAAGCCAAGATGGATCATTTACTTACGCATGCAAATAAGAACTCTGGTGTGACCTTAGGTGACATGATTGTACTCCATTGATGTAATTCAAAGTTTCATGTTGTAGCTGAGTCAGAAGTAAAAAAAAGAGGTATAGCTAATTCGGACAAAAAACTGTCTCCCCCCCACTGATCCAAAAGTATATATTTAAAGCCATTTAGCATTAGCATGCTGCTAGTGCTGCGTGGCCGTATGCCATCCTCCCCACTGGTCTGGTCAGGTCCCAGCGGCGCGGTTACTGGGGAAACTGGTGGTGGTGTTGCCTCTCCTCAGAAATCTAGTGAGCTAAACAAACCTCCCAGCATACACCAGATTTTAATTCATTCAGTGTGTGCTTACAGGCAGCTCCAAAAGAAGTTCTTCTTCCAAGCAAAAAAAAGAAGAGGAAGTTGCCTCACAAAGCTGCTCTGGCAGTGTGCAAATCTTCCTTTCGAGCTCCTTGACTCGACTATTTTTTATTCTTTCTCCGTCACCCTCCTCTATTTCTCTTACATCCTTTCTTGGCTCGTTCAACCTGTGCAAGCATCTTCATGCTCTGCTTTATTGCTCATCTATCAGCCCGAATAGCAGCGCCGTCTTTCTTTCTATCTGTCTATGTCTCTTTTCTCTTTTGTTGTTGCTGTCCAGCCATCTGCTTCTCTTATAATGCCCACTTTCTGTATGTTAAGTCTGATCGCTTCATTGTTCGACTCTAATATTACAGTAGCGTGGCGTGGGGAAAAAATTAGGGGAAGCCAATAATACGTCCTTTCTTTTGGGTCGGGGGTGTGGTGGTCAATGTAATAACGTAACCAGATGAGTGATTACAGCACCCAGTATCATTTTACACACATTTGTATCATACAGATGCAGGACTTACACACACCTGTTATCTAACCCAGGGGTTCCCAACCTTTATTGTGCCAAGGACCGGCAGATACATTAAAAAAAGATCGCGGACCGGTTGTCAATTTTAACTGATTTTAATATTTACTTACCAGCAGGTAGCAACAGAGCAGGGGCGGATCTAGACAAATATTCATGGGGTGGCAAGAGGGTGGCAGGAGATTTTGAGGGGTGGCATCCCCTGACAGAAGTATATGCTGATTTGAATCGCAATCATATCAATCAATTAGGGGTGTAACGGTACACGTACCCGTACTGAAATTATTCGGTACGGGCCCTTCGGTTCGGTACACGTGTGTACCGAACGAATATAGCGTTAAACAATTTAGAACATGAACAACTTTCTGGAAGTAATCTCAGGTATATATCATAGAGCGACCAAGTAATTTCATTGGATGAGAGGCATACTATGAGAGCTGGTCACAGGGATGCGTTCAAATGTAGTCAGTAATTTGAGGAACTGTCGAAATGGCGAACGCAGATAAAGTTGAGCTGAAAATCCTCCGGCATCATTGAAGTCTCCGGTTTGGGAACATTTTGGTTTCGCAGTTACGTACAAGGATGACGGACAAAGACAGGTGGACCGAACCAAAGCTGTTTGTCGGTATTGTTCAACTAACATTGGTTACGCGGCTGGCAATACATCACACTCATTTGAAAAGGCATCACCCGAATGTGAATATCACCGGTACCAAAAGAAAAAAGACTGAAGTGCAAACCCAACTCCCACTAGCATTTAAGCCTCCACCACTCGCAGAAAGTTCAGACCGAGCCAAAGCTATTACAAACGCCAAATATCCTTATGTTGCCATGTTAGCAAAGCGCTACCTGGCTGTGCTACCTCTGTCCCTAGAGAGGGTGTTCTCCACAGCAGGAGACATTGTTAGTGCCAGCAGATCTGCCATTTCAGCAAGCAATGTGGACAAGTTAATCTGAACATGAAAACATGAAAATACAATGACAAGCAAGTCCTAATGTCAAGCTGGCTGCTTAGGTACTAGTACAGTTCAAATACAGATTATTTCAGTTCATCGAAATGCTGCACCTTAATGTTTATTTTACTATATTTTGTATTTATTTGAATACATTAGTCACAGTTTAATAATAATAAAAAAAATGTTTTTAATGTTTTGTGATAATTTTTTCTGCTGTACCGAAAACGTACCGAACCGAACCGTGACCTAAAAACGAGGTACGTACCGAACCGAAATGTTTGTGAACCGTTACACCCCTACAATCAATGTTAACTTGGAAAGCCACAATATTAATATTTTAACTCAATCACATAGGTGATATTATTGTGGCACATCAGTAAAGCCTTACATATAAGGTGGCAGACGTAATTTAATGAATTTTAACTGAACAATAACTGAATGAGTTTGTCTCACTCTTAGACCAGCAGGGGAACCAAATCTATGCAGACTGCTGCAATAAGTACATTAATTAACTGTCTCATCGATGTTTGTCTGAATGAATATGATACTATTAACAATCATATTATTCCTATCAGCTGAATAAATAAATAATAATAGATTTAATTTGTTAGCGTTTTTATAGGTGCTCAAAGACGCTTTACAGATATAGTGAAGAACTGTTATGATTCACATATTCATTTATTATTGAATAAACTATATTTATTTTTTGGAGGAGTTAATGATGAATGTTCATCAAGATGCTTGCTCACCCTCCTTCAAATTTGAAAAACAAGTAATTATATCATTATTGATATACAGTTACAACCTTGACTTTACATCAGAAAGAACAAACATTAAAGAAGTGACTAACTGCATCAGTTAGGGTTAAACGTGTATTCAGCTAAAACATCGCTGCAGTTATTATCCAGTGGAAGGTCCTTACCTACTGGCCTAGTTAAATCAAAGTGGTTACTTTCTGTTGGCTGGGCAGTGTAGTTTTACACACCGTCTTATTTTACTTTTTCAGGACTTAAAATTGAAGAAAAAAATATATACACGCATACAAGGTCATCATCTTAACCGTTTGTTATTCTCATCGAGTCATCCGTGAGCAGTGCATCAAGTTGGCATGTCTATTACAGCTGAATGCGGCGATTACTATCTTGTTCAGCAAAACGCCTCACAAATGTATTAAGATCAACAGCTGTAGTGCGTTTTGATTCAATGCTGAGTACAGCCAAACTTGACATTCTCTTCTCTGTCATTGTAGACCGCAAATACCTCATTCCTTCAGTGCTTGGGTCCGAAAGGCTTCTCGTTTTGCGCCGTCCCGTTCAAATGAATTCGCCACCAATCATATTTCCACTCTCGCGCCAGGACCGGGGGAGGGGTTACATGACGTGCATCTTGTGCTGCATTCACTTGCACTCGGACATTAGAGACTTTCTCTCATAAATGTCCGATGAGCAACAACTTTTCTTTCAAAACAAAGATGCCAACTGGGGTGGCAGCTGGGGTGGCAAGGCTATTGTTTAGGGTGGCAGTTGCCACCCCATGCCACCCCGGTAGATCCGCCCCTGCAACAGAGGCTAATTGTATGCAACAGCATGAACAAATACCAGAACAATATGCATCCAAAACATATTAACAACGTTTAAAGAAGAACCGGTGTCGTTTTTTGGTTTTTCGGAAAAACGGAAAACCAAAAAACCGACGTTATTCAGTTTTTAAACCAAAACGGGAAAACAGATAAATCAACGTTTTGGTTTTGTTTGTATGATTTACGGATAATCCAGTGATGGGAAAACAAGGAGAAGGCGCATTATGAAGGAGGTGTGTGTGTGTGTGTGTGTGTGTGTGTGTGTGTGTGTGTGTGTGTGTGTGTGTGTGTGTGTGTGTGTGTGTGTGTGTGTGTGTGTGTGTGTGTGTGTGTGTGTGTGTGTGTGTGTGTGTGTGTGTCACTGGCATTTGTTTTCAGAAGATATTATGATAGTGACGTTCGTTCCGGTGCACGTCCGACAGCATTTAGTACTACATCGAGATTAAGATTAAACTAATTTATTTTGGGAACACCCGCATATACTGTAGGCTACCTATGGAGTTAGCCAGATGTGTGTAAATTACTGTTCATGGTCATTTGAAAACAAATGCCGGTGTCGGACAGACACAAACACACCGAACACACAGAGCTGAGCTGAGCAGAGCACACACACACACACACACACACACACACACACACACACACACACACACACACACACACACACACACACACACACACACACACACACACACACACACAACACACACACACACACACACACACACACACACACACACACACACACACACACACACACACACACACACACACACACACACACACACACACACACACACACACACACACACACACACACATCATGCGCCTTGGTGACTGGACATCTCCTTCATAAAACTAATAAAAGGGGGAGTAATCGGGCAGTTCGGTGTGTGTAGAGGTGTGTGTGTGTGTGGTTAACACGTAGCAGACTGCAGTCACTCGCTGTTCTGATGAAGGTAAACACAGCGAAGGCGGTGCGTAAAAAGGCACAGCTCTCGGCGCGCTGGTGCTGCACTTCTCAAAAGCGGAGTTACACGTCCCGCTGCCTCCTGATGCTGCCTGCAGCCATTTCATGAAGTGAAGGAGGTTTTCCTTCTATAAAACAGCTGCGGGCAGCAGATACCGTGAGAGTCCCGGACATGAATTCATAGATCAAGGCAGACTGGTTTACTCTCCTGTTTTGCTAATCCGGTGCTTAAACAAAGGCAAGGCAAGTTTATTTATATAGCACTTTTCAACACAAGGCAATTCAAAGTGCTTTACAAAAAAATGAAAGACATTAAGAAAATGGCATTTAAAATCAGTCATTAAAAAGAAAAGCTAATAAAATAAATAGCTCTACACCCCTGGCCGACATGTCCTTAAAATGAAGTCCGAGTTTGAAATATATCTCAAATAATGTATGCACTGCCATTTCCCCACATAAACACAACAGTCTGCAATTAAACGGTTGTCTCCTGTGCGCTCCTCTTCTTACTTGACGCACCGGCTTCTCGTGCACACAAGAGGCTGAGACCAGGCTGAGCCGCCGAATCCCTCGGAACATCATAATAGCCATTTTCAACGGTTATCTGGTGAAAGATTAACTATGGCTACTGGAGGAAATAATATGACTGGTATAGGTGCGAACATTAAACACTTTCTGAAAAAAATATTATGATAAAATATTTGTATATATTTATAATTCTGCAAATATTACGATAAACTCAGAGCTATTTCGCGGCCCAGCAGTAACACCTCCGCGGCCCGGGGGTTGGGAACCCCTGATCTAACCGACAGGTCCGCACGCACTCTCCAGACAAAACTCTAATAAGCATTCATTCACAAACTAAATCAGGAGACCTTTAACGTCTTACGTCCGATTCGCTCCTTTTTTCTTCTCTGTACACAGTACATTTGCCTATAGCCTATCCTTCTGGACAAAAATCTCTATTACTTTTTTGTAAAAGTCCTCCTTATGTTCTTGTAGTTTCAAAAGTCTATCATAAATCTAATCTAATCAATAGATTTATGATTCAAAAATTATAAAAGTAGGGTAGACATGTGGATATTATCCGGCTGAACAAAACGTGCATTTATCTAACAGCTACGTTTCCCACAGACCTTATTTGGAGCTATTTTCTAAAATCCTCTGGAGAAATCTTATTGCTTTTTTGTCGAGGGAAGCCATGCGCAGTTTACTTCCGGGTTTTAGGATGCGTCACTGAAGCTCTCTTGTCTCCTCTTCACACACCACACTTTTCGCGGCACACGTACTTACAGCCAATCAGCTCTGAATTATGTGAGATGACGTATGGTGGGGATGGCAACACTATGCCCCTATGGTCATTATTTTTTTGCCACACACATTAAATAGGAAAATATTCTGAGCATGCGCAGTGTAGTTTTTACAGTCACCATTGACTTAGAGGCAGGATCGGGTTTTGTCCCACATGGCTCTAAACAGCTCAATAGGCACACACTGTAGACACTAATTAGAAGAACACCGACTAAAACAGAAATGTACAGACGAATCAGATGATTAAACATGATCTTAAAATATATTTTATATATTTTTTAATTTATTTTTTGCATGTTTTTGTAATCATTATTTTTAATACTTTCTGCTGACACTAGGTGGGGCTGTGCCTGCCCCTAATGGCCAGTCGCCACTGCTTATATCGATTAGATTTATGATTCGAAAATTATAAAAGTAGGGTAGACATGTGGATATTATCCGACTGAACAAAACCTGCATTTATTAAACAGGTTTGTTTTCCACTGACCTTATTTCGAGCTATTTTCCAAAATCCTATGGAGAAATCCCATTGCCTTTTTGTCGAGGGAAACCGAGCGCAGCTTACTTCCGGGTTTTAGGATGCGTCACTGCAACACTAAATTGATGCGATTTGATTGGATTGTGAGGCAAGGGAAGCCAGCCGCCTCTGGCTTCCCTTGGCATGGCCTTGACTAATCACAGGTTGGCAGGGGCATGACGTGAGCCTTGTCTGATTGGTCAATCCCTCCATTTTTTTTCACCAAGGGAAGCCAGATTCGGCTGGCCTCCTCTCGCAACAGAGAGTGCAATCTACTGTTTGACCATAACATCTAGAGGGGCACTGTTTCACTCTTTGTAAAATACTCAATGAGAATGGGGGAGAGACGGGCCGGCAGCAACACACAGCAAATAATTTCCGAAACTAAACGAAGTGTTTTTATTTATTTATTAAAATTATAACTACAATCCGAAAAAACAGGGGAAGCCTGGCTTCCCTTGGCCTCCAGGAGAAAACGCCACTGTGAAGGTAAAATGTAACAATATGTTGCGTTTTTTTAATTCCATATGATCTCCTCTTATATATCCTACGCTATATGATATAATAATAATAATAATAATAATAATACATTACATTTATAAAGCACTTTGAGCACCAGGAAAAGCGCTTTATAACTGTAATATATTATTATTATTATTATTATATCCTCATAAAGACAATCTGATTTCTTATGCTGTACTCGACAAAGCCCTGAGGAAGTGAGCCAGGCATCAAAGCACATTTTCTTAGTGGCCTAACGGTGCTACTACAGCTGTCATGTCAGTACGTGATGTCATTGTATATGCCCAAAACACTTATCCCCATTTGTTTATATTGGCAAGAAAATGTCTGTAAATCAGTTGCTGATTGTTTTTTGCTATATCAGCTACTCAGGTGGAACACTTGAACAACCCTTCTTCAAATAATTGGTTCCTAAAAGTTGTTAAATGTGCTAAAAATGTTGATGCTCCAAAACTCAAATGTAATGTAAGTGGGCCTGGTTTCCACTCCATTTCAGTTTGGTACACAACATGACACATGCCTTGACTTGACATGCCAACTTGTAGGGACGGGTGGCGCAGTGGTCTGTGCATTTGATCATCAGATCAAGGGGGCGTTGGGGAACTCCAGTTCGAAACCCGCTCCCGCCCCACTGCGTCAGGCCGTTGTGTCCTTGGGCAAGACACTTCACCCGAATTTGCTCCTGTGGGTATTGTCCACAGTAGATGACCATTACATGTATGATCTGTATGTGTATTTGTAAAGCGCTTTGAGAGTCTTTGATAAAGCGCTATAATAAATATAAGGATTATTATTATTATTATAACTTAGTGTGGCATGTTAACAATGTCCCACGTGTACTTGCAGCATTGTAAAAATACAGACACAAATATTTTTCACATGTTTGGTCATGGTTCCAAAGGGGAAAAGATCCTCTAATAAACTGTCTGAGCTTCAGCATCAAGCTTGCAGTCTCATTGGTCACTCGCACTTTCCTCCATCTTGGCAACACTTAATTCGCAGGATGTTGCCAGCTCAAAATATTGTGCAGCATCCCACATTTTTTCTTTCACACTGGAAAAGTGTCAGGATGTGCAGTATTCTCTCATCATACAATGCCTTTTGGAAATGAAGGAGCTGCCCAGAGCTTGGAAAAAATGTCCCTTGTCCCTGATATTTGTAATGTTTTAATATTTTAACGAAATTGGGAAAAATAACTAAAAACATCACAGAATCATAAAATAAATCTCCACAATTCCCCCAAAAATCTCAACTTGGAGTTTTGTTTCTAGGTGAATGTATGTTTTGATGCCGTCGGGGTTTTAGCTGTATACGATTGATCTAGCTCTTTTATGTTATCCCATAAACATTGGATCGGTGGCGTCTTTGTTGAACCAAAAGCCAAGGCTGCAGCCCAGTGGTGTGGGTGATGCGGGTCTGTCTCCAACTGTTTTCTTCGGGATAGTTCCTCTTAACCTGGAAAAGTTAACGAAAAAGACTGATTGCGGAAGTTATAGTAAATTAATCACCAAATATTTGTTCATACATCTTTTATATATATTTCATGGCTTGAAATGCATTTAAATCGCATCAGCTGATGTATTAATTTAGGTTCATATATTTTGATAATGTATTTAACTTTTGTATTTTATAAGATGTAACAAGCAAATCAAAGTGCAAAATGTTTTATCGCCATTAGAAATCAGCAACTAGCACGCTGCTCTCTTAAAATCTTATTTTTATTGTTTATTTTCAGATATCTTGGAGAATTAGTTCTCATTGACATCAATGGTATAAGCACACTACAAACTGATGTCTGATATCTAGTATTTAACAACTAGCCAATATCTGCTCAGTGTTTTGGTTTCATTTACATGAAAACCACATTGAATTCCATGACTTACAATATCCCTTCCCATTTTAGGTGAAACAGCTCAAACCTTTTTAGATCTGTTATGTCTCTCATACAATAGCATAGCTTTGTATCCACTTTGGTGTCAGTGAATTTAAATGAATCCTAAAAAAACAGGCATTGTGTAACCATAGAATAATGACTGCTGTTGTTCTTCAAGAGAAATCATTGTTTGTTGTGTCGAGGGTTTCAGCCACTTCCTGGTTGGGTCATGTGCAGTGCTTGGCTCAGCGTTACCCGACACACTCCAAAAGGAGACGTTTGACACTGATAGTATAGAGCCTTTTGTTTCAGCAGGACGTTTGATGTTTACCCTGAAAGGTTGCTTTTAATAGCCTTCCTCTACTTCGGAAGGCAACCTTGTGGCACCAAAAACGTGGTCAAGAATGTCAGATTCAATACAGTGTCTGGGTAACCGTATTGTTGAAAGAAAAGTACACATCATCAAGAGTTATTGATTTATTATTATTTACTTGAACTACAGTATGACATTACTTAAACTAATAAAGAGCAAACATTAGTCAGTATACTACAATGGATATTAAAATAATTAAAAGCAACCTTTCAGGGTCCATTGTGTAACCATAGAATAATGACTGCTATAGAGCATCTATCTAAAAGTTTCAATGTCATTGAAAGTGAAACCTAATTAGTGTATCTGAGTTCTTTCTTGGTCCATGCTACTCTCTTCCACCGAGTTCTGTGAAAATTGGGCCTTTAGTTTTCCCATAAACCTATTGACAAACACATCGCGCTTCTATTGGCTAGCGTTCTGACGCATTGTAAATGATAGGCTAAGGGGCGGGACATCTCTAAGCGGTTTACCTATCACAACAGAGCCGGCCAGCTAACCAATCAGAGAAGACTGGGCTCTGATTTCAGACAGAGGGTGAAAAGAGGTGCTGCAGCACAGGCAGTATGAGAAAAATAAAGAGCTTTTTGAACATTAAAGCATGGAGACATATCACAGGAGAGGCACAATACAAATATGAACCTGAAAATGAGCACAATACTCCTTTAAAAACACAGAATAATAAAGTGGCATAAATATCAGAAATGTTTCAAACCATTCCTGTTGCACAATCCACGTGTTTCCTGTCTATTATCATATGCAGCATTTTCCAAGCAATAACGTCAGCAAGTTTAAGGGGAGCTTCAGATCTTTAATGTTGTTGTAACAGAAAAAGATTTGCAGTATGGTTCATTGCTGTGTAAACACACGTACATAATGTATCACTCAGGTATGATTATATTACATTTCACCTGAAATTCCAGACTAGCAAAAAATGTAATAAGTTAGGAAGAAAATCCATCTAAATGGTATGTTATCAACAAACAGTCTGGTCTGCTTGGCACTGTTGACCCTAAACCACCAAACTACATGTAAAACTGTCCTGTTGGTATTGTGCCAAAATAAATACATAGCAGAGATGTAGTCATGCATGCAGTTATGGCGTTTTCACTGCTATGTCTTACTTATTTTTCTGTCCAAATATTTGTTTTGACAGTGTACTGCAACCTCTACCTGCTGACTTGAGAACGTGAGAATGTTCCCTGTTTGACTGAATTGAGAAGTGTCATGATTGGGTTCAGGTCATGTTGTATTTGATGTGTTTTGCAGTATAGTTATCACATTGTGATTCTCTAATTATTCTATCTTTGCACTTCCTTATAGGTGTTTTGGTTATGTATTTAGTACATATTTAAGATGTCAACTGTGAAGCCTAGATGCATTACAGCAGTCTGGATTTGTCAGGATATAGTGTCAGATAATTTATCAGCCGTTCTGTTTTTGTTGCAGGTCACCACACCGTTTACATCGGCGTGCACGTGCCCAAGAGCTATCGGCGTCGGAGGCGTCACCGTCGGAAAACCGGCCACAAGGACAGAAAGGAGAGGTTGACGGAGAACACCTCTGACAAGTCGGACGCAGAAAACAACGATGAGCCCAGCAACAGCATCCTCAAACCTCTCAGTAAGTCTTGATGGACGTCCTGTCGGGGCGGATTAGGGCTCATGTCGCTCTTTTCTGAAGGATGCTCTCTTTTCCAGAATAAATGCCCCTGTAACTCTACATGAAAAGTTGCTGAGTCCACTTAGTGGCCAGAAATAGCCGTGCGTGTCCTGCTGAGGTAAGAGTCAGTTTCAGTCAGAATTTTCATTGGAAGTAATGGCTACTCGGATGTAATCGTACTAGTGCTGATTTGGGTGTCTTAAGGATTGTGTGTAGGAGCATGCTGTGCTTTTGTCCTTGGTTGTAGACATACGCGTATCACTCTTAGAGTGCATGCCCATGTGTGGGGTTCAATTTGTGTTAATGCTTACGTTGGCTGGAGCGTCCTCTGTCCTTTATAGAGTATAAAGTGCGATATGCCCTCAGGCGGACCCTCGGACAAAGAGCTCCAACGAGTTTGAGGAAAACTGAGGAAGAAAGGGAAGAAGAAACATTACATCCATTGGGTGACATCTTTCATGAATTGGAAGGGGTTGAAATATAATTTACAACAAGATATATATTATGTGTCGTTGCAGGTTCGGCCCCATTGTATCACAATTGCTGTCTGTCTGGAGGGCGGTAGAGAAACTATGTGGCTGCCCCTATGCATGGAATCCATGTTCCCCATTATTTAACAATGCCAGATTGTTGATTGGGGCCATCCCATTCAGTTTCCTCAGTGGAAAGTGAGAGGGGTTCATATACTGGGGAGCGTCTATGGAGATGAAGGTCTGCGTTCGTTTCAAGAGCTGTGTACAGAATTTGATTTACCTCGTTCTTCCTTTTTCTTTTATTTACAGTTGAGGTCGGCTTTAAGGGCTAGCGGTGTTCCACTACAAAGTCCTCTATCACCACACCCGCTGCATACAATTCTACACTCCACTAGAGGCACAAGTGGCCTTGTTTCCAAACTTTACTGGTTCATTACACAACACACTTATAGACCCCTGGCGTTAGAGGCGATATGGAGGGCCGATATCCCAGATCTGGATCCAGAGTTTGATTGGGATGAATTCTGGTCCAATATACTAATAGCTTCTAGGAATCCTGACCAACAGCACATACATTATAATTTCACTCATAGAGTTTACCTTACGCCTAGGAAGCTCTGTTTAATGAAGACGTCACTGGGTTTTCTTTCTTTCTTTAGATTTGTTTTGTGCAAAAAAAACAAGATATAGATTATTAAATAAATAATAGTAATAATATAAAATAATCATAATGGGCGTGCACTGTAGAAAATAATAATCATTTCAATATCATTTACATTTTCCGAATTCCTCTCGTGCATGCACGTGAAGTGACAAGAGGACCAAAACAAAATGTGATTGTTATACATCACTTGACGTGGGGGATTTATTTCAGGACATAAATCCAATCACTGAATATATTACAGCCCATCTGGTGTTGCTACTGACTGTGATAATGCATATTAAGCAAAAACTGTGTCTATATCCAAGATATAGATCTAACTGGAGTTGCACCGCTCTGTGAGGAGCCTTCAAAGCAACTGAAGAAGGTATTACAGATGGTATTTAGTTGTTTCAGATATCATCCAGCTAGCTGTTTAGAATGAAATGCATGAGAAGCTGTGTAATCTGAGTTTTTCTGTCATTAAGTCTTATATCCCACTACATTCAGGTTTAGTATCACCATGTCATACTGTTGTAAATTTCCCTTGTTTTCCTTGATCTGCGTTCATTCATTCTCATCAAACCCATTCGACATCCTGTGTGTGATTCCACATCAAACATGATGTATTCTGTGTTGATGATCAGAACCAAGCTAATATAAAGTCCAACGACTGTACTTCCTGTCTCCGTGCCAACTCTCTAACCGGAGTGCTGTTTTGGATAAAGCGGCTACAGCACAAACATCAAAACATACATAAGATTCCCCAATACATACAGTGCGTGTTATCATTGAAAGCCAAGCAGTTCCTACTAATGACCCATTCTGATCATTTCCGTGAACTTAATCATTTCTAGCGTCCTGAAGATACAGCTTAAGTTTACTGTAGCAGAGATTTCCTCTTTTTTGTTTGTTTGCCATTGGTGTCACAACCTGTCAGATTTATACTGATTATATTTGTTTATATCGATATAAGATATATGTATATATATATGTATAAACAGCAATGCAGTAACTCTTTAGACTTGCCGGGTAATATGCTCACACTTCGTTAAACAAGATTAGTATTTTTATTTAAACAGTCAAGGAACATTTTCGTTTGGGAGTTTGGTTATTGTGCTTGTAGTTACGTGATTGCGAAGCCGACTTTTATGTTGGGGTCTTAATGCTTGAATGTGCAAGATGAACTGGTAAATGACAGCTTAATTGTTTCTTTCTATTATTGTAAACTGCATAAAGTGTTACAAAAAAGATAAATACAAAGACTTGGCTAAAGAAAAACCTATTCTAAATCACTCAAATATCCATTGCAATGATTAGGCAACTGATCAATCAAAACAAAATAATCACTTACTATTTGTTACAAAAATAAGTACATACATTTTTTGACAATTACCTGTTGTCCACTCGGTAAGGCAAGATCATTAAAGATGTTTAAATCTGGAGTAAAACACGTAAAATAAAACCGCTCACACCCACAACTGGTGTAAACAAGGTGATGTCACCTCAAAGTGCTGTCCCATTCATGTTTATACAATTTCAGGCCCCCGCACCTTAAGGACCCTAAACCCTGAACCCTAACGGCCCCTACACACGGCGGCGTGTGTTGCCGCTTCAACGCTTCTGCCCATTCACTTTGAATGGGGTGACGTCACGATTCGCCGAACTGCATTGTGGGAGCAAAGCGTAGCTTTTCTCGCGGTGCTCGCTGCAAAAGTAGAGCAATGTTCTACTTTTGACGCCTCGACGGAGGCGTCACCCAATCAAATCCCGCTTATGCAAATCTGCCAGTACAAGCGCGAGCCAATCAAACCGCGTGTATGCTGGGAGAGCCAGACCGCAGTTCATTTCCTCATATGCCAAAAAATGGAGGAGAAAATAATCGTAGCGGTAGGGAATCACCCGGTGCTTTATGATCAGTCTCTGTTCACCTACCGGGATACAAACCGGAGGAGCGAGGCATGGAGGGAGGTGGCAGAGACAGTGGGTGAAACTGGTAGGTTTTCACCTGTTTGGGGAGTTTATATCCAGTGTACTTCGTTTGAATGGACAGCTAGCAGGCATAGACAGTATTTAGCCAGCATGGAATGTTGCGTAAAATAGCACCATAGGCATTAATGGCATAAATGTTCATCATATGTAAAACCTTTTATGCAATTGACAGGAGAGATTCATGTGATTGGTCGCGTTGCTCGCGTAAACTCCCCAAGCTCAAGACACGCCCACCGCCAAGCGGCAACGCACGCCGCCGTGTGTAGGGGCCGTAACGGCCCGTCCACACAGCGGCGTGCGTTGAAAGCTTCACCATTCACTTTGAATGGGGTGACGTAACTTTTTGCCGAACTTCATTGTGGGAAGCGACGCGGAGCTTTGCTGGCGTGGCTCGCGGCAAAAGTTGAGCAATGTTCAACTTTTGAAGCCTCGGCAGAAGCGTCAGCCAATCGAATCGTATGCTAGAACAAGCTCTAGCCCACCAGGGATACTCAAATACAAATCTTAAAGGTCCAAAATAAATGTTTCAATAAGATAAAGGTCAGTTTATTACGGTCATTCAAACTTTTAAACAATTGCAACAAGATTCTTAACACGAGGTTGTAAAAACAAAAATAATCTGTATGCAGCAGTTTTCATTGTTATTGTGTCTGTGCTTGACCCCTCAGAGTCGCAGTGGTGTCAGTGGACTCATCCACAGCTAAGGAAATGCACTGTGCATTTTTTATTCCATCACAAAGCTGATTAATCAAATCACCAGCCAGTATTTCTGTTCTTCTGGTTGCTGTGGAATCTGAGAGGGGGATTTGCTTGATTTTACCTGTTATTTCCTCTTTTTGTTTGCCTTCAACATGGTCTCCATCACTTCAGTCATGCATTATTTTATACTTCAGTTATTATCCAGTGGAAAGTCCTTACCTACTGGCCTAGTTCAATCAAAGTGGTTACTTTTGTTTGGCTGGGCAGTGTAGTTTTACACACTGTCTTATTTGACTTTCTCAGGACTTAAAACTGTTTTTTGGGGGCAGACCCCCTTAAAGAAAAAAATATATTTACACACGTAAGGTCATCATCTTAATAGTTTTGTATGCTCATCCGTGAGCAGAGCATCAAGTTGACATGTCTATTACAGCTGAATGCGGTGATTACCATTTTGTTCAGCAAAACTCCTCACAAACTTACTAAGATCAAAGCTTTAGTGCGTTTTGATTCAATGCTGAGTACAGCCAAACTGACAGTCTCTTCTCTGTCAGACCGCAAATACCTCATTCCTTCAGTGCTTGGGTCCGAATGCTTCTCGTTTTGCGCCGTCCTGTTCAAATGAAATCGCCGCCAATCATATGTCCAGGCTCGCGCCAGGACCGGGGGAGGGGTTACATGACGTACATCTTGTGCTGCATTCACTTGCACTCGGACATTAGAGACTTTCTCTCATAAATGTCCGATGAGCCACAACTTTTCTTTCAAAACAAAGCTGCCAACTGGGGTGGCAGCTGGGGTGGCAAGGCCTATTTTTAGGGTGGCAGTTGCCACCCCGGTAGGTGAAACTAGGCTACTAGCTACAGTACAGATCGAACTAGATGAGCTGTTAACTCTCGCTCTGAATTATTTTTTTTAAACTCTCGCTCTGAATCAGACAGGTTGAAAGAGATTTTTTTGGGGGAAAAAACGCTGACGGGATGCTGAATGTGATTGGACCAATGCGTTGACAGACACACACAGACAGTGGAACAGGACATGCAGAGCGCTGTTTGCAGTCTATGGACATAGCGGATCATTTTGACTCGTTGCGTTGTGGCGATGTCTCGCAGATAACATGGACGGGACAAAAGGCCTTGGGGGTGGAGCATTCGGCTTGTGCCATCTATTCACATTTTACTCCCTCGCTTTACTGATTATGCTTTAAATCCAATCCATCATAGCTGCATCAAGTCTTTACTTGCCTGCCAAAAATCCAATACATAAAAAAAAAAAAAATGTGTCAAAGGGGAAACAAATCCTATCCTTGATTCCTGAAAACACCCCATGAAGTCAGCATGTGAAACCCTACACACGGAACATGTGAAACCCTACACACCTGGGTTTGTTTACAGCAACACTGGTAATTCTCCATTCATGGAAAATGCGACTGTTGGCTGGGGAAGCATTGACGTTTTAATAACAGTCAACACTGTGCTGCTGGCTCTGCTGGTTCATATGGGTGCAGTAGCGTAAACGCTGTTTATGTTATGTAGAAATCTGTCATGGATTTAAGGGGTTAATAGATGGTCCAAAGTAAAAAAAATGTAAAGTTACTAATATAAAGAGTTGCTGCCTGTACTGGTGAAACTATCAATAGAATAGCAACATGTCTGATTTCAGTTTTCTGATGCATCCAAACACAGCTGTATTAGCAGGACATTTTGAAGATAACTCACTGTGATGCAGAAACATTACAAAAAGAGCACATAATGTGGGAACCAATTGCGCATGGTTGTCTTCTTGAATCTCTTATTCATTGATTCCCCAAGTTCGTTTCTAAGTGATGATCACTATTCTTCTCAAATATATTCCTTCACTTGGTGTTTTGGTAGGGACAGCACTCCAAAGTCTCCCATTGGTTGGGTTGACAGAGCATGGTTTGACTTGATCTTGTTTAGCTTGCAGGCATAGCTGACCTTTCAGGGTCAAAGTAGCTACATTAGCATGCAGCAAGCTATTAGGGAAAGCTAGTGAGCTAGCCTACTAACCTTCAGACGTCATGAATGTCATAGGCATACACGTAAAATGGAGGTCATTGCCATTTCGATTTTGATTCAAATCAGTGTTAACAATTATTGCTAAAGAGAAGGTTTTTTTTTGTGATCTGGTGACTCCAAAGCAACTCTGCCTTTGTAAAATGTTGGTACGGCAAAAACTGGAATTTGTAAGGCATGGAAAAATTGACAGGCATGCAGTTTACCTAATGTCCTACTGTTATTCACTTCCCTTCCTGTGTTATTCCCTCTGGGAATCATGCCCCCCCCCAGGGAGACGGCCCTTGTCTGGATTGAAATCCCCTTGTTTGGTCAGATGGACGCTGCAGGGACTGAAAGTGCATCCTCCTGGTTACATGTGTGTCCACTGCAGGGACATTTGACCCCTGCTCGTTTTGATGATTATGTTTTTTTCAAGGCTTTTCCCCCATCCTTTTAGATCCAATGTCCTCTCAAATAGGATTTCAAAGATTACTTAGGAACTCTGTTCTCCTACAAATGGGTTTAACTTCACAAAGTCAGACAGAGCAAGCCATGACTGCCGTGATGTTTGCAGTTTTTTGTAAATGATCTCCAATTGAATGTCTGTTGCTTCACTGGAAGAATACCCACTTCTCTTAGAAATGAATGTCTTGAGATTTATGGAGGGTTTCAAAGTTGATTAGATAAATACAAAGGTCAGGCAAAAAACTTGATTATTTTCCCTTCTTGTTCCTGAAAAGGTGGCATTTTGAATGTATCCAGCATTCCTATGGCAACAGTGATCCCTTTACAATCACAACTATTACTTTAAAAGTGTACACAGTGCGATACTCCACTTGGTGGTGAATACTTTCCATGTGTGTTACAAGGAAGCATCCAAATGGATTCTGGTGAGTTATTCAACTATGATATAACGTAATGGCCTATTGGCCTTGATGATTCTAGTTGGAATAAATATTCAAAACATTTGCTATTACCCTTTAACGTATCACAAATTGAGGGGAGGTTTTGTTAAAACCTTTGCCTGTGCTCACACAGTGCCAGCAATGGGAAAATACTCCCAAGACATGGGAGATATTCTTCTGTGTCATATCTTTTAATTTTTTTAATGTATATCAGTAGAAAAGGTCTGTCGATATTGATTGGATAAACTACTTACACTAAACCTTTGAAGGCCATTGTTTTGTTTGAATTCTTCTATCTGGACATGAGTTATTGTTATG
Source organism: Gymnodraco acuticeps (assembly GCF_902827175.1). Taxonomy (NCBI): domain Eukaryota; kingdom Metazoa; phylum Chordata; class Actinopteri; order Perciformes; family Bathydraconidae; genus Gymnodraco; species Gymnodraco acuticeps. The sequence goes on along the minus strand of NW_022990125.1, from coordinate 1,427,705 downwards.
ATGAGTTAATATTCATTGATTTGATTCTTAATTTAACATTGCCCCCAACCACAAACATTCAAGCCTTTTTAACCCTTTGTTCTACATGTCCCACATAGGTCTTCTAGCTTCATTGTTCAGTGTTAATAACCCACAAAGGGTATTTAAAGAGAAAAGGACAAAACGTATTTCTCAGTCTAGTCTAGACAGTACATTTGATGAAATTGCACTGTAGTAAGGATTATACGCATTATCACATCTAATATCTCATAGGAGTTTAGTTTTTTACTACTTTTATTCAACCTGCCTCCACTAATTTACTTCACCCAAATTGCTATGATTCTGTATCTTTGAACACGTTATTTGATACGTCTTGACACTGGCCTGAAGATACTCTATCTAACAATAAAGTATCCACTAAAATACATACGTCATTGATATGGTGTACAGATCAGTACCAATAAAACAAGGCTTTACTTTGTTGTAATAAAAGGTAAGTTTTCTTTTCGTTGAGTGATCAATCAATGTTAGCTTTGGCAGGCAAGTATGTTTTAAGATAGAAATAAAAAGCGCCTGGCTACATTGATCCAACAAAAAAAAAGAAAAATATGACATTGTTTTTTTAAAATTGTAATCCGTCATTGTGCGCCTCTGCCACTTGCATGTGAAATTCTGTAAATTCATCATATGTCAACTCACAGCTCATTTATTGATGCAGTGGTGGCTAACTGGGAAAGTGCCTGCATGTGTCCCTGACAACAGGAATAATGGCAATATTTCTGCGAGTTTCTGGAGAATCAGTGCATCATGCGGCGGCGTGTGGCGCAGTGGATAGCGCCTTGGTGTTCGGATCAGGAGGTCACAGGTTCAAACCCCACTGCAGTCAGCATGTCGTTGTGTCCCTGAGACACTTCACCCCAAATTGCTCCTGTGGGGATTGCCCACAGTATTGAGTATGTAAGTCGCTTTGGATAAAAGCGTCTAACAAGTAACATGTAATGTAACAAGTAACATGTAATCATGCCCTTTTCCAGACAAACCTAGAATCGCACTTAACCCTGCTGTGATCAGTTGCGTTGGGCTGTTTACAGTGAACGCACAGTGAACATGTGGCTGTGCATTGAGTTCACCTTTTTTCATCAGGTTGTGTCCCCCAGCTAGTATTTGTTCGGTTCTCATCAGAACCTGCTCTGCTCAGCTATCACAACAACATGCCAGAGCTAGATTGTCTGAGTATAAACAGTGTGCTTTCAATGAACCACTCTCTGGCTGTTACTCTGCATTCAAGCCAATCCCTGTTTTCTGCCTGTGAGCTAGCTGCCCTGCATACTGAACCTCAGACTTTGTGGCACGGAAAACATTTCCTGTACACTCAGTGATCCTCTCTTTGCTATGAATGAGCGATGCTGAGTTGCATTATTATTGCATGTACAGTCACAGACAATGAGCGTGCTATTAGACCCCTTAGCCTTACACTGTGCTGAGTTTTTCCACAAAGGTCAGAGGGGATGGAAGGTATTCGTGTAGGATGCATGTCAAGAGGGGGACTAAACAGGCCTTTAGTGGCAGTCACACTAAGCTTTCTGCCGGGCAGCGGGCATTCTTCCTCCATCCCCTATCCCATGAGCCTCTGCTTCTGGGACAAAGTCCTCTTTGTATGCCCATGGCTCTTGGCTAGTGCACACAGAGCTTTGAAATTGCGTTTGAACGATGGGATTTTCATCTCTATCCCTCCTTTTCGTGCTTGCTCTCACCCCTCTTTGCTTTCACTCTGCTTTGAGTCTCACCCCCTAACCCTTCTCACCCACCCTCCCACCTTTTGTAATATCACTGACAAGGTGCTTGTGTCCAGCTTGAATATTCTGGACAGGCAACATCAGTTTTTCCCTAACAATTTCAATATTTATCTTGGATAACATTTTGACCGTCTGCCTCCCTACACTGCACTACAAGAACCTTAAGATAATTTCCTTTCTAATTGTATTCTAATATTTCAAATGTTCACATATTTGATTGTGTTTTATAGGTTTTTGTGCATGTAAATGGTCTGCAAAGGCTAAAATCCCAAAGTTCCCTCCAGAGGGAGTTTCTCTCTTACACACTCCCCCCTGCCTAAAACACCTCCATTGGACTCCTTTGTTTACTTCTGCAGCATAGTGACCTTATTATGTAACACTTATGCTTCTATTGGCTAGCGCTCCAACACATTGTAGTTGATAGGCTGATGGGCTAAGGAGCGGGACATCTCTAAGCGCTTGACTAATCACAACAGAGCCGGCCAGCTAACCAATCAGAGCAGACTTGGCTCTGGTTTCAGACAGAGGGTGAAAAGAGGTGCTGCAGCACAGGCAGTATGAGAATAATAAAGAGCTTTTTGAACATTAAAGCATGTAAACATGTCACAGTAGAGACACTAAATACAATTATGAACCTGAAAATGTACATTATATGGCCCCTTTAATTCTGCTGAGATTATGTATTTTCTTCATCAGGATGTCTTTATATTGATTTAATAGAGAAGAATAAAAATGTGTGTTTGTGGGTTATTTTATCATAATTATACTTTAATGGCGCTATTAGTAAAGTTAAAAAACAACACAGAATTGCTGTTGCTGTATTCCTTTACTGCTTTTGTATTTAACTGCATGCCCATAAGAAATACAGCAGTGACTCTCCTTGCAAGGCTTGCTTTTGTTTGCATGCAATTATCCCCATATAGATATTTAAAGCTTAATTTAATTTAACTGTTTACTGTAATCAGCTTAAATGGCTGTGGTTATGAATGTCAGCTAAATGTGTGAAACGTACTTGTAAATTATTCTACCCAAGGTGTTATTAAACAAGTAGTGTTGACTTAAGCTAGTTGTAGCCTGTGAAAAGTGTGCGTGTGGCTGCATGTGTGTGTGTGTGTGTGTGTGTGTGTGTGTGTGTGTGTGTGTGTGTGTGTGTGTGTGTGTGTGTGTGTGTGTGTGTGTTTGCATGTGTAGACAGTTTGTCCTCCACCTAGTAATCTTCCAGCTGCTTGTCTGGCTCGTACCTGCTGCTATTATTGTGCCTGCCAAACACAAAAGGGGGGGGGGGGGGAGTTCAATCCCTTTAACTTTTTGACTGCTGACTGATTGAATGAATGAATGATTCACTCAATGTGGTTAGTGTTATAGTGCAGAAGTGTGTATGTAATTGTCTCAATTTCACCTTCAAGGGAAAGACCTTAAAGGGGCCCTATTATAATTAGTTTTTTCTTTCCATTCCTGTTGTGTGTTGTATAGCTGATATATAGGTATTTATGCCATGTGTATGTAAACCCAAAGGGAGTTTCTCTCCCAAATACCCCTACCCCCCGCCTCCATTGTAGTCCTTCTGTAACATAGTGACATCACTACGTAACACTCCTGCATCTCTTGGCTTGCGCTCCAACAAATTGTACGTGAGTAAGGGGCACACATCTCTAAGTAGTTGACCAAAAACAACAGAGCCCGCCAGCTAACCAATCAGAACAGACTTGGCTCTGGTTTCAGACAGAGGGTGAAAAGAGGTGCTGCAGCACAGGCCGTATGAGACAAATAAAGAGCTTTCTGAATATTAAACATGTAACAGGTCACAGTATAGGCACACAATACAAATTAAACCTGAAATGAACTCAAACGGGATCAAAGTTATTTCTCTGTAATCCAGCTATTTTAAGGAATTCTTTATTTTAGAGCATCGCATATACATGGGTCACATGGGTCACATGGGTGGTCCTTTTGCCACAACCTGCTTTTTTCTCGGGGCTTCTATGTCCAGATGAATAGTCCACAGGAAAAACGGATTTTATTAATCAACTCTCTGATGCTGCAGTATGCTGTTATGTAATCAGGAGGCTTTGTCACTCGCTTACATACAGATAGTTGTGCTTTTGTACTTGTGAGGACCTTCACTGACATAATGCATTCCTTAACCCTGAGCTCAACTATCACAACCACATGCTGGAACATGGCTGTGTCCGAAATCACTCACTCATTAATTTCTCCCTAATCAGTATTTATGGAGCTCTATAGGACTTTATAGTGAACTCATTGCCAAATAAAAACATTTATGGGCACTTGAAGACGTGCCAGATAGACAGTGGATCATCCATGACAAATATGGAAATGTGACAAATACATATCAAAATCTATATTTTAAAGTTGCCTCTGAGAGAGATATTCTGAGTGATTTAATTCACCTTGTAAGCATCCTATTGATCTATTTGCATCTATTTGCATCATATTTATCTATACCTTTTTATGTGTCAGAGAGAACAGAGTAGCGTGGTATCTTGTTTTCAATCTGGGGGCAGTAGGTGTATTTTTCTAAACAATGCTTTGCTAAAATGATTTCATGCCTTCAGAGCAATACATGATTGTAGGCTATAATACATTATATAATGTATTATAGCTGATTAGTGAACATTGTTGTAGAATACCTTTCATGATCTATTGTGGGATTTTAGTCAGTCCACCAAGTAGCGTATTATAATTCTCACCATACTTCTAGTGGCAAAATCACTATATGTGAACCATATAAAGTTGGCATATTTCTACCCTCAGTTTTACATATAAGTAAATACAATAGAGATTTGTTAACATTAACTAGCCAATATATGAGTGGTTTAAAGTATAGACTAAAAGATCATTTGAATTGCAGTCAACATGTCAGACCTGAAACCTGATTGAGTAAATCATTTGATTGAAACTAGCAAAACATTCACAGGACTTTCAGCTCCAACTGAAAAATAAATGTATAATTAACTGATGCAAACCAATCTAGGGCCTTTCATTTGAGTTGAGCTATAATTATGTTATGATGAGGTACACCTGCATTTTAACATTTTTGCAGCTCATAAGACCTGATATCTGCTTCAATAATGTCCTTCGGATTAGGTTTGGATGAGTAGTTACATTTGAAGCATGTATGGGTATGGACAATGTTGGAGTCACAGTTATGAACAGTACTAAAAAAACGGATTTTTTTCTCCCATCATGCAACATTTGCAAGACAAGCAACTTTTAAACACAAGGAGTTTAATTTCCTAAGCAGAGATGCCATCTTTAATCAATTTGAGCTTTTCACTAGTAAAACAAGCTCCAATGATTCCACTCACAATGGTGTTGTGTGGCTGTTTGCTAATGACAATAATCCTTGTGTACAGTGCTCTACACACATGGGTCTGCTTTCATGAAAGAGGGTTAGTGATTGTTTGTGGGCTTCCTACTTGAAGTTCAAATATTGTTGCCACTTGTTGAAACGAGCTAAGGTGGTGTAATAATAATAATAATAATGGGTTCCATTTATAAAGCACTTCATATTTGATTTCAAATCCCGAAGTGCTACAAGTAGTGAGCATGAACAGTATAAATAAACATTACACAACACGGTAGAATTAATAAAAAGCAATAAAAAAAAAATAAAAAAATAAAAGGGTGATAAAAATGTCTAGGCAAAGGCTCTTTTGAAGAGATGGGTTTTGAGGCCTTTTTTAAAAGCCTCCACGGTCTGTGGTGCTCTCATTTGGTCGGGGAGAGCATTCCACAGACTGGGAGCAGCCGAGCAGAAGGCCCGGTCTCCCATAGTACAGAGTTTAGTCCTGGGGGGTTTGAGGAAGTTGGAGTTGCTGGAGCGGGTGGTCCGCAAGGAGGTATGGGGGGTGAGGAGTTCCTTGAGGTAGGGAGGGGCAGTTCCATGGACACACTGGTGGGTGAGGACGGAGACCTTGAATTCGATCCTCAGTTCCACGGGTAGCCAGTGTAGTGCTTTAAGGATGGGGGTGATGTGATCATATTTGCGCACCCTCATCAGGATCCTAGCAGCGCTGTTCTGAATGTATTGGAGCTTCTGGATGCTTTTGTTAGGGATCCCGATGAGGAGTGCATTGCAGTAGTCCAGCCTGGAGGAGACAAAGGCGTGGACCAGCTTTTCGGCGTCAGACAGAGTGAGTGTGGGGCGGAGTTTGGCGATGTTCCTGAGGTGATAAAAGGAGTTCTTGCACAGCTGTTTAATGTGGGCCTCAAAGGTCAGATGGGTGTCCATTTTAACACCCAGGTTGGTGACTATTGAGGAGAGGGTAATGTCCTGGCCGGAGAAGGTGATGGTGGTGATGGTGGATGACCGAACCTGGTGTGGGGTGCCAACTATAATGGCTTCGGTCTTGGAGCTGTTGAGTTTCAGGAAGTTTTGCTTCATCCACGCCTGTATCTCCTCCAGGCAGGCAGTGAGTGTGGGTGAAGGCAGGGCTGCAGAGGAGGTAGGGTTGATCCTGAGGTACAGTTGGGTGTCATCAGCATAGCAATGGAATGATACTCCATGTCGGCTGATGATAAAGCCAAGGGGGAGCATGTAGAGTGTGAAGAGGGTGGGGCCGAGAACTGATCCTTGAGGGACACCACAGGTGACGTTGTGGGTACCCGACTCTGCCTCGCCCAAGGAGACGTACTCTGTTCTCCCGGTGAGGTATGATCTGAACCAGTCAAGGGGAGAGTCAGAGAGTCCGATGGTGGAGTGCAGACGATGGAGGAGGATGCCGTGATCGACGGTGTCGAAAGCTGCAGTGAGATCGAGGCGGATGAGGAGAGAGGGAGAGCCAGCATCAGCCGTCATCAGCAGGTCGTTGATGACCCTGACCAGGGCAGTTTCTGTGCTGTGGCCTGAGCGGAAACCAGACTGGAACTTCTCAAATAAGTTGTTGGAGTTTAGGTGGTCCTGGAGCTGAGCAGCAACTAGTTTTTCCAGCACCTTTGATAGAAAAGGAAGGTTGGAAATGGGTGTGTAGTTGGCCAGGACTCCCGGGTCAAGGGAGGGTTTTTTGAGACGAGGTTTGATGACAGCGGTTTTTAGGGCAGAGGGGACATGGCCAGCCTGGAGAGAGAGGTTTACGATCTTAGTGATCATGGGGCTCATGGTACAGATGTACGATTTTACAAGAGCTGACGGAAGGGGGTCCAGGACACAGGTGGAGGGCTTCATCCTCCTAACGATGCCCTCAAACTCTCGCTGAGAGATGTCCGTGAAACAGCGAAGAGGCTGGGTTGTCCCAGGCTGTGGGTCAGCAGTTGTAACTGGAGGTGCAGAGGGGCTAGAGAGGAGGGAGCGGATAGTATCAACTTTGTTAGTGAAGAAGGCGGCAAAGTTGCTACACTGCTTCTCAGTGGAGTCGGAGTGTAGAGGACTTTGGGGTTTGAGGAGGTGGTTTATGGTGGAGAAGAGTTGCTTGGAGTTTCCAGTACTGTTGTTGATGAGGGAGGAGTAGTACTGGGACCAGAGTTCCCGTTAGCCGGTAATTACCGGACTACGACCGGTAAAATATGCTGAAGACCGGCAAATCTAAATCTCTCCGGTCAAAGTGTCCGTTCAAAATAATTTCCGTTTAGCGCAATACCGCATCAGTTGCGCCATTTATGTGACAGACAAGAATAGTCAATTCTAATGTCTAACACACAAGAGGCTTCTCAATACTCAAATTTCCCCTCCTCGACTCCTCGGTCCTCCGGTAGTGACCCGGAAATGAATTTCAGCGCGCCATTTTGAAGGACATCTAATTTCTCTAAATGCACACCGAGGACCGAGGATCGAGCGTCGAGGAGGCTCTCTGGAGGAGCTCTAACCGAGGATACACTGATGGTTCCTCCACGGCTCCTCCACGGATGCATTTCCGGGAACGGTGGAGGCGTGACGCACGGCCGGACTTATCTCAGCCAATGACAGCTATGCATGCATCCCCTGGATATTATTTTAGAAACTGCTTTCATCGCGTCGTGATGTTTCCAGAGAGAACAGCTGTAAGGTCCATGCAGAAAGCAGAGCAGTGTGTATAATATATATCACTCAGTATAACAGGCCTACTCTCTTTATTTGCTTGTAGGTGTGTGTTGTACAGTGCGTAAATGCGGCGGACAGACGGGTCTCAGTTAGTTTGGTGTCCTCTGCTTACTTTTAATAGGCCTACTTGTAAATACAACTTTTGGCCCGTAATTTCAATTCCCCATTTCAGCGACCAGAGAGAGGGGGGGATATATCCAGTCTCTGATTGTGTTACGTTATTATGAGAGTGCTCTCATACTTTAAATTGTATATATCTATATAAATATATTTGTGTGTGTGTGTCCGCATCTGTAGCCTGTTATTGTCTCATTATACCGCACTCTCAATGAATTCAAAGTAAATATGTGGGGGAACAATGTTCAGCTGATCTAACAGAGATACAGCGCTATGACAAAACACTCGACAGCTTATGCAGCTGTTGCCACGTAATAATGAACGGACGTCTCTTTAAAATGACCGCTCAGAGGAGAGGAGTTCTCATTTCTTTAAACGTCTGCTGCTTCCTCTCCTCTCTCCTCGGTTCCCCTCCTCGGTCCTCCGCTCGCATCTCCTGTGGGCGGGTCTAAGTCTCGAGGAGGGGAACCGAGGAGGGGAGTCGAGGAGGGGAGTCGAGGAGGGGAAATTTGAGTATTGAGAAGCCTCTTTAACGTGGAGAGAGAGATGTCCTGTATGGGTTGATTGTGCGTTGATCTGTTGGTAATGCCTCAGGGTTCCGGTGGGCATGTAAACAAATGCATAATGCTGCGCTATACTTTGCGGCCTCACCCGGTTGCATAGCGACACTTATTGTTTAGGTGTCTTTTAATAAGCAGGTAGTCATATCATTAGCTAGAACTAGTTAGATCTGATCGATATGGACATAAACGCGAGTGAAGTCTAATCTGACGGGAGAGAGAGATAAGCTGCTGCTGACGAGTCGACACGCAGCTCTGCATGATCACATGCAGCGGTGAGCGGAGCAACACACACTTCAGGTTAGAATATCACACGTAGCTATTTTAATGACCTCTCAAACTACCGTAACTAGTTATAGATATGTTTAGTTTTACTGTCGGGTCACTCATTACTGATCCGCGAGCTGCATGATACTGACGGGCTGTCAGGAGAGGGAGAGAGCGCTCCGTTTATTATTCCCGTGTTATTGTAAATTACTGTACGCTTTTGAATAATGTAGTTAATCTAAATCTACTATAATTAGTTTGTTTAATATCGAATCATATCAATGTGTTTTAAAGCACAATAAATAACAAAGAAGACCTTTGACCGGCACTTTTCTCATTTTGTCCGGAAGATTTCAACTTTAACGGACATGTTGACCGGCGACAAAATATTCTAACGGGAACTCTGACTGGGACCGTGCATCTCTGAGGGACTGTGCGTAGGCCTTCTGGTGTTCACGATAGGCTAACCGGTGAACAGTGAGTCCTGAAGCCTTGAGCCGCCGCTCAAGGACACACCCAGCTGTCTTCATTCTCTGCAGTTCGCCGGTGTACCATGGGGCTGAGCGCGAGAAGGTGACCATCCTGGTTTTGAGGGGGGCGTGCAGATCAAGTGCATGCTGAGTGGGGATTGGAAAGAGAGCTCCATAGAGATGGTCTTGTGGTCAGACACCCCCAAGTCATACACTAGCAGATTGCTGATGGGGGCGGAGTTTGTGATGACCAGGTCGAGCGTGTGGCCCTTGGCGTGTGTGGGGACATTTACATGCTGTGTCAGATTGAGGCAGTCCAGCAGTAGCAGAAACTCAGTGCCAAAGTGGCAGGAGGGGGAGTCGACGTGAATATTAAAATCTCCAAGTATGATAATATTGGCAGAGGTTGTGCATAGCGTAGTGAGAAGGTCTTGTATCTCTGGGATGAAAGCTGAGTTGGGTTTGGGTGGCCGGTAGATCAGAAGTATTGTCAGGGCGAAGGGGGGTTTACATTTAAATGCAAGGCATTCAAAAGAGGACAATACAGGCAGGGGCAGGAGTGACAGTTCCAATTCCTTTCGGTAGATGACAGCTAGGCCTCCACCACGACCAGTGCTGCGGGCTTTCTCCAAGTAGCTGTAGCCAGGAGGGCAAGCTTCATTGAGGGTGGAGTAAACCTCTGGCTGATGCCAGGTTTCCGTGAGGCACATGAAGTCCATTTTCTCATCGGTGATGTGGTCATGAATGAAGAATGCTTTATTACTGAGGGATTGTGTATTCAGAAGTTCTATTTTGGCTTTGGAAGATGTGGTGAATCTCTACCATTGGCAACATGTTTGGATAGCACTAGTATAATTCATATATCAATCCTGTTGAAATTATGTTCTGTTGCTCTTTAAATATTCAAATGAGAAGACAAGGGGAAAGAAAGCCAAGCCTCTGCTGGAGAATAGGCCAGTTTGTGAACCATTTCCTAATTGTTAATGAGGGGCTCCAGGGCAGCTTGCCAAGGCTGGAGGGCCAATAGCGTAGGCCTATTTGAACAGTAAAGGGGGGGCAGAGAGGGAGAAGGGGCTAGCTGTGGGGACTCTGTCACTGAGGGGACCCCTAAACCCCATCGGCCCCCTCCTACCTGGTCCACAAAGTGCTGGAGCAGGCAGCTGAGAGTGACTGTCACTTCCACCCGGGGCTTTAATGAGGGTTCTGCTGCTGCTTTAGGACTCTGGTGAGCTTGTGTGGCTTACTATCTGAGGAGCAAACCCAGGGTCAGCTGATTTGGAGAGTTTAGAGGGGGGTCACCGAGTTATTAAAGATGTCCAACAACAACAATAACCAAGAGGAGAAGGAGGAAAAGGAAGAAGACACGGAAGAGAAAGGAGAGGAGGTCATGGTGAAAATCCCCCCACCTCCATCTCCTCCTGAGGTCAACGAGAAGGGTCCGACTGAGGAGGACAAGCCAGACCCCAAACCCTTGCCCAACGGGCACCAATGCCAGCCTATGAACCGCAGTATTTTTCCTCTCTCCGCAGTTTCACCGGCAGCCGAGAGGATCCGCTTCATACTCGGTGAGGAAGATGATGGCCCGGCACCCCCTCAACTCTTCACGGAGTTGGATGAGCTGCTGTCGGTGGATGGACAGGAGATGGAGTGGAAGGAGACGGCCAGGTAAGGACCACAGTCTGACACTCAGGTTCAACAGAGCTGTCAGTGTTCCATTTTGAGGGACCCTCTTCATTTATTTGTACTCGATCATTTAAGAAATCACAAACTAAATTCTTGATGTCAATCTTATTTTGAAGAACATTTATTTTAATAAGTTCACTTCAAACATCGTTTGGAGCTTTGGATGTTTTTTCAGTCACACCAGTGGCTGAAGAAAGATCCTTGAACTTATTCTTACATCAGGGAATTTGCTGTCTGAATTGAATTGAAAAAGCGAGCACACAGGGTTCCCCAGGTCTCTCCTGTGTGACCACTAGTGGGAGAGAGATGGGCTCATTGTTTTATAAATCATTAGCGCTGGATGAGTGAAGCTCTCTCAGGGGGAAACTGGATCCCTGGGCTGGTGTTTGAGGCTCCACATGAGTTGATCTGTTATCCTAACCTCTGACCAATTGTACTGCTGAAAAGGTTACATTTTGGTTCACTCTTCGTCAAATGACTTGCAGCAGAATTGTACTGAAGAACTTAGCCAAGTTATGATGATGCATTTGTCCTGCCCCTGATGCACATATGTGATTGATATTAGCTTGGTAAAACATTTGCTTAGATATACTTTAACTGCGTCACTATGCCAACATTCAAGTTACATTAGAGCTTGACATTCAGGCAAAAATACAACCCTTTAGGGATAGTATTTACCTTAGTTTTACCTGGATTGGATTAGATACACGTCAAAATGTAAATTAATTGAAAGTGCGTCATAGCATTTGACACTTTCGGCTTGAGAATAAGACTTCTGATCATGTAATGGCATCCATCTAGGAAAAAACCTAACTATCGAAAACAGACACAATGTTTTTCACTGATTGATTCCCAGGTATGAGGTAGAATTTAGTGTCATATTTCCCAATGTACAATATTAATTATACAGGGGAACACAGTTACAATAAATACATAAAACAAGTAGAAACAATCAAAGGTTAAAGGGAAACATACAAGTTTTTTCTTCTCTAAAAGGGATATTTCTCTGCAGTCAAGAGTTTCAACTGAAATACCACAATACAAGTGTACACAAAAAAAAAAATCTATTCAAGAGGATCAGCAGGACTGAAAAGGTTGACATAAGAGGCCAGTTCAACCCTTTAAAGCATGTCAGTTACTTATTTAAAGCGTACATTGCTTATTAAAGTTGACATAAATCTATCCTGCATCTTAATTCCAAATTATTATTCGGCAAATAACTGCAGAGATTAAGACCCGTTCCAATGTCTCACTAAGTGCACTCTGTGGACCCAAACTGAATAAAAGATCTCACAAGTGCTGGGTAGTGCTGGCCGTCTGCCAAGTGCAACTTTTGCAGCCAAGACTGAATAAAACCCTGGCATAAAGACAACTGCTCAGTACTAGTTTAGTTTCTCATCTCCCTGACTCTGAGGGAGGGGGGAATGGGAAGTGATTAAAGAGATACATGAAGGAGATAGCAATGACAGTGCCGCCTCTGGATTCAAAAACCATTATCTGAAATGATTCTCACCTGTCCATCACACAACACATTTAATAATTAAAAAAACATGAAATTAATTACAAAGAGGCAGTTTTGAAGTATTATTATTAAAGTAGAAGGGGAATGTAGTCGTGGTGTCATTTACTTGACCAAATGCCTTAGAATGTATACATATTTAAAAATGTTTTACATAATCTGTTAATACTTGCACCCATACAAGATCATTTTAAGATATACTTTGGATGTTATTTCCAATAGTATATGGACAAACATGACACATACATATATGCACTGCATTTGTGTCATATTTAATGTATTATGTGGTGAGTTTCCAGGTTATATTGGCTTCAACTCTATCAATCCATCTTGCATTTACAGCTCCATACATGTAATATAACATACTTTTTATTTGAATGGAAAATGCAAAGAACTATATAATATATTCAAGGTCCCATGTCATGCTTTTCTGGTTATTACCCGTCCCCTTGTGTGTTATGAAGGTTTTTCTGCATGTAAACGGTCTGCAGAGTCACAAACCCTCAAAGTACACCCTGTAGCGAGTACAACTCTAACACAGAGAAGACCTGTCTATGCTGCCCCAGAACGCCTTGGTGGAGATTTCTCTTTTCCATTTGTTTCTTCTGGGAACCAAGTGACGTAACAACGACCCAATGGACCCATTGGTCCAAATGGACCAATGCGCGGAGCCGTTAAGTTACGTCCGCGGATTGGTCACACACACACACACACACACACACACACACACACACACACACACACACACACACACACACACACACACACACACACACACACACACACACACACACACACACACACACACACACACACACACACACACACACACACACACACACACACACACACACACACACACACACACACACACACACACACACACACACACACACACACACACTCAACCTTTTCTCAGCTGCAGTTCCACGGATTTGTCAGCCAGAGACTGCAGGACACGGCGAGGCTGTAATTTCCTGGTTGCTAACAAACGCCATTGTAACACATAAACACTGATCTTCCGCTGTAACGGTGGTGGACTCATCAGAACAGAGTGGGCGAGCTGACCAATCAGAGCACACTGGGGGGGCAGGAGCTCCAACAAGCCATTTAGGGCAGAGAGTCAGACACATACTATCTGTTACTGTATGTAGCTGTCTTCAGGTTCCCAGTTTAATCCTATCCTTGTTCTGCCCCTTTCCATTCCTCCAGGTGGATCAAGTTTGAGGAGAAGGTAGAGAAAGGAGGTGAACGCTGGAGTAAACCCCACGTGGCCACGCTGTCCTTACACAGCCTCTTTGAGCTGCGGACGTGCATAGAGAAGGGCACCATCATGCTGGACCTGGAAGCTTCCACTCTACCTCAGGTTGTTGGTAAGTTGGCTAGAGTTGGTGTTTTCTCAGTACTTGTCCAATATTAAAAGAGCACACATTTTTCCCAAAAAGGTTCGGGGACTTGTAAGAGACTGATTGAAAACAGAAAACTTGAAATTCTTCATCCCCCTTTAATGCTTCTTAATATAGAGTGCTTTCATGAGACTCTCCATGCTGTATATGTCTTTCAAAGTCATCATCATCAGTTTGTAACACAGGCTTTCTGTTTTAAATGTATCCCCTTCAAGCCCAAACTAAAATGACTCAATGTCTCGCAGACTTTTCAAAACTCTACAAGACCCACAGAGGACATTACAGTTTACACAGGCAGAATACTACTGTTCATGACTACATTCATTTTAAAATATAGAATCTGGGGATTGCCCTTTTAATAGAAACGTAAGTCACCTAACGTCCTAACCATACCCCACAGTAACCATTAAAAAAACATTCATAGAAAATACATTTTATTGTCTCTTTAAAACAAAATCATTCTGCGAAAAATAATTGTGCCAAGGCTTTTTTTTTTTATGGCATATAATCACTCCAGTGAATAACAGAATTCTGCAACATGTTGAGTTGTAATGTGTATAAGTCTTTGTTTTAACTGTTACCCAATGACACAAGTGAAGGTCAGAAGAAAACTTGTCTGCCAGTTAGATGTTGTCTGCTCTGTGATGTGCGATGTGTTGCGTTCCTGCGCATCACACAAGGGGCTGGCTCTGAGGATTTACTTCCTTCCTCTGTTTCGCTTTAAGTGAAACAAAAGGTCGCTTCCATAGTCAAGTCCATCCAATACTGTACTTTATGTTGGAACAGTGAGGAACTCAAATAGTAGTTTGTAAACGGACACACACTTCCTTATTTGAGGACAGCCAACCCTCTTCCTTTTTGTCTGCATGAGGGAGCAGGAGGAAGAGTTACCAGTTGCGAGTGATTAATGTGATGTAATTGAGAGCGCTGCACGGACTGAGCGGACACAGTGGAGCTGGGCCTCTTGCTTTGAGGCCGGCAGGCTTGACTGATGGGCCATTAACAGCGCTGCCCCTCCACGAGAAGAGGAACTCCCCGAGGCTTCTATCTTTCACCATTCAGGCTCCTGACCTTCTTTTTAAAAATAGCCAAGACCTTTTGATTGAGCCGTTTCATGATGCCAGGAAGACTTTCACACAGGAGCATTACAGTCTGGGTGGCACTAATTAAAGCCTTGCAAAAGTGAAGGGACTTTTTATGTCGCCTCACGCATTTGCTTTGTGTTGTTACTAAATTAAGACTGCCGAAGGCTGCACGAAGGGATATATAACATCCGTCGCCTGCCCATACCATAACCCCACCACCACCATGGGCCACTCGATTCACAACATTACCCTAACCCTAACCCTACCCCTCACACCAGATACTGACTGGTTTTCGGACCCCCCCAGACGCCCCCAATAAAGCAAAACTGCACGTTTCAGAGTGGCCTTTTATTGTGGCCAGCCTAAGGCACACCTCTGCAATAATCATGCTGTCTAATCAGCATCTTGATATGCCACACCTGTGAGGTGGGATGGATTATCTCGGCAAAGGAGAAGTGCTCACTATCACAGATTTTTTCAGATTTGTGAACAATATTTGAGCGAAATGGTTATTTTGTGTATATAGAAAATGTTTTAGATCTTTGAGTTCATCTCATGAAAAATGGGAGCAAAAACAAAAGTGTTGCTTTTATATTTTTGTTCAGTGTATAAAGTCAGTTGACATGAGGCTTTGCTGGTGTTTTTTCCGCCCTGCAAGTTGAATAAATGTAGGTTTTTACTACGAAATAAGCAATTGCAAGACAATTCTAGTTTTTGGCGGGTCTAATTATATAGTTGTCAAATCTTAAAAACAGTGGTTAAACGTTCTTCCCTCCAGAAAAAGAGTGAACTCATCGTTCCTCACCCTCTTCTTTCCCTCTCCCCTCTCTGCACCTTCAGAGCTGATCACAGACAACCAAATAGAGATCGGCCAGCTGAAGCCAGAGCTGAAGGACAAAGTGATGTACACGTTGCTCCGGAGACATCGCCACCAGACCAAGAAGTCCAACCTGCGCTCTCTGGCTGACATCGGGAAGACGGTCTCCAGTGCAAGTAGGCTGTTTTCCAACCAGGAAAACGGTAATACTGATGCCAGTGTGGTGCAGTCTTCTTTTCTTTTTAAATGGTGTAAAGGAAACTAAATCAGCTACTTTACTCCTATAATTAAATAAGCGGTAGTTTCCCGAACCCTTAGTTACATTTAGTTTTTTCTATTGTCACTCAAGTTATAATGAGTAGTTTGTTTTTTATTATAGACCTGATCGACCCTTGAACTTTATTTTTAAATATTCTTATTTATGCTAATATAGTAAAGGATGGAAGGTGTTTTTTATACAACACATTTCAACAGAAGGAGATCCTTAGTGTTTTACAAAAATTAAAACATTATAATATTACATTTTTATATTTTTTAAAAGCCAAGGAAAGACAAATAAAACAAGCTAAATAAGAACAAGATAGTTATACAATACAATAATAAAAGCTACAGTGCATTGTAAGATATGAATAGTTATTTAATGTAATAAAAGGCAACAAATAAATGTTCTTCAGCCGTGATTTTAAAAAAGTCAGGAGTTGCAGATCTGCAGTTTTTTGGCAGTTTGTTCCAGAGGATAGTCACTGAATGCTTCTTCTTCACTATACTTTCTCACCAAACTATTTACAACATTTCTCATTCAACTAGAGAAATTACATTAGATGTCTGTTGCTAATCCATCCTTCTAACATCATGTACTCACTGAGGCAACTGTACTAACTGCATTTACAGTTGCTTCATATTGAATTGCAATAGCAAGACTTAGCTGTAAATTCTGACTCTGAAGAGTTGTTTTATGACACTTGGTGTGAAAAGTCCAAGGCCAAAGGAGAGATCATAAACCTGAGCCAGTCATTTGAAAGGATATGACTACCTGAGAACTAGAGAGATTATAATTTAAAGCGAATGCAGTCAGAGGTTGACATCATTCTTGCTTCTTTCTTTTTTCATGTTGTTGACATTTCTGAGAATCATGTTTAGTTCACTGTATAATGTAACAACTCATCACACAGGGAGGGCTGTCACTTTGCCTCACTTAAAGTTATACCAGAAAGTTAATACCAAGAAAACTGATTCCAAAATAATGCAAAGAGTACACAAAAACAGTCAATGTAAAAGAACAAACTTATTTTTTAAACTAATGCTAAACTTAATTGGTGATCTTGACGGAATTGTAGCTGCTGTAGGATATGAATTTAACAATAATATGCCCCATGTTTTATACAGAGCCCTTTCAAATAAATTCACTCAACAAAATTCTTTAACAATTTAAAGTAACTATTTTCTCAGCACAGAGTTGCAAGAAAAAAACGCTTTATAAGTGATTTACATTACCATGGTTTCCTCTTAAACAGTCTTAAATTAGATTAAAAAAAGTACATTTTTTAACATAAACATGATTATATAGGTCTACTGTTGTTTTTAACTGCAAATCCAGAGGGTCATCAAAGTTGATATATGCTCGGTGGATCAATGGAATCAAAATCCATAATAAAGGGCAAAATGTAGCATCCCCAAAAAAGTGTTATTATCATTTTGGTGACTGCTCTAAGATTAAGATTTGAGATTTAGCTATATTTTTAGATAATACCCTGTTTAATGCATGGCTTAGCATTGGAGCCTAAATGAATCCAAAAGCTGCCTTTGTATGAAGACGTTAACATTAGGGACAATTAACAATCAAACAGGAGGAACTGCACATGGATTGAATGGATGAACCAATTTAACTATATGTATGTGTTGTTTAAACAGGTCAATTCATTTATGCACTTTAATTATTCTAGAATGTCCGTCAAATTTCTGTCCATATGACTGCAAAATACAAATAGGTATTACATTTTGTACTTTACCCTCTTTAAAACGTCTTGAACTGAAAGCTACATGCCTTTGATCAGTCTCTACAGCAGTGCGATCTAAAGTAAAGTGACAGCCCTGACACACACTGATATCTAAAACACAAATGGGTGCTTTGATTGTAACACATTAAATGAATGAATGTTTCATTGTATTGACAATGTAATTAATCTGTTAGCAGCCATGGGTCCTTGGAGAGTGAAGTTATTAATGACCTGCTATCAGATTTATGAAGCCGGTTTACAGTATGATTCCATCAAAAAGAAAAGCTCATGGAATGGCCAAATGGAAACCTGTCATATAAAAAGTTCTGAGATAACGAGCTTCACTGATAATTATAATTGATACTAAACTTTACAAGGATAAAGTACATCCTCTAGTTTATTATAATACAATTTGACTCCTGTCAACTCTCCAATGGCCCATTGCCTCCAGATGTAATGACCCCACTTCTCTTTCCTTACTTCTCTGCACATAAAATGACATGTTTTCCTCTTTTAACTACTTGATTGTGTTTTCCTAACAAATACCTTGCTTTGGCTCAGTGGGCTTGTCTATCAACTCTTCCTTCTGTCTCTTTTTCCTCCTTTGCTGCTATCCTGGATTGGGTTTGTTAACCTTCTGCTGCTAATAAAGCTCGTAGTCCTCTTGACAATTCTGTGACTTGCCTGTCGGGTCACATATCAATGGAGGACTTGCAGAACCAAAGAAGTACCAGCATGGACTGGCTTAGTAAGTGACCTGAACCACGTCTACGTTCACACTGCAGACAACCGATCCGTTCTGAATCATTACTAGTATTCGTATGAACAGAAACATTAAACCTATATATGAATTCATTTGACCAACTGAGGCCTCTTTAAAAATACCAAATATACCCAATTTGCCATGCCAACCCAAATATTATTTCTCTTAAAATGCCTCAGTAACTCTTTCGGTATTCCATATCCATGTGACTCACTGGAACATTTGACTTTCGTCACATCATGTGAGCGAAAACGGTCAAAATGGTTAGCTGCAGTTGGAACGTAGTCATAAAAGCTGTAGTGTAAAATGTCACCTGTCCCAATGTATAAAGTACAGTAGTAGTCAGTAATTGGCTTTACAGTATGTAGTAGTGGCTTTGAATAGTTTTTCATTCCTATTAGTTTAACAGATTTGTCTACCGAACGTAGAATAGCTGTTTGACGGCGAGGTAAAATATTTTAAATATACACTAAACCGATATAGATTTTTTCACGTGGCTAAAATATATTTACCCTGTCTGACTGACTATATACAAGTCCCTCATACAACTCCACTTCCAACTCTGCCTTTATTTAAATGTTATTTCCAAATCCTTCAATCTATATTTGGCTAGGATATTTTATTACTATATCTACTCTACATCATTTACACCGGCTGCATCATACTGTCAAGCATGTTATTACCCGAAATCCTCAGGTGGCAGTTGTAAGAAAGGCAACAGTGGCTTCAGAATTTGCTCTCTGAGATGTGTACCGCTGTGGATACTCTCTCTCATCCCTGGCATCTCCAGGAAGAAAGTGAGGTCACGTTCGGCTGTCAGATCTTCAACGCTCAAGTTGATGGGTTAAAACCGGTTCAAACCAGAAGTCAGCAGAGCATCAGTCTGCTGCTCACCTGCCTCATAGGAGGAACACACTACCGCTTTGATGTAAAGATAATCCAATTGTCTCTACTGTAAAGCTCCAGAGTAAGGATATGCTCAATATGAGAAAAGCTCATTTGTGTATTTATATTTTTTTTAGGAGGCAATGCTTTGGGCATTTTAGCCAAGTCTACACAAAAAAACATTTCATGATTGTTGTAGAATTAAGTGGGCCAAACACTGATTGAGTTTTTGTGCTGTATGGTGTTAAATACCATATCAAAAATGTTTGAAAGAGTTGGTAGGGTTTTATACGGGCGGAGATGATCATATACCTAGGGAAGGCTGTATGCTGATCTTAGAAAATATAATGGAAAATTCCACATCGGACTGAAAATTGTTTAGTTGTGGCTGTTTTTCAATTTTCTGAAGACTTTATTCATATCAGGGCTATCCTTATTAGACAATGAACATATGAGTACAATACTTTAAAGTTAGCTTAAACAGTGACCATCCTTTAGTCAGGAACGTGTCCTCCGGTGTTAGTTAATGGTGGCTGAAACATCTTTATGCTTTCAAACACTGTTGCCTTGTTATTCATGTTGGCGCTGCATGGGGAGCAAACTGTCTGGGCCACTGGCTTTTTTTGCGGTCTCTGCCATCCTTTTTACCCCCACTTTAGTTCTTAGACCAGCTTCACCTTCACCAAGATCTAACACTACAGGGTTGATATGTTTTTTTTACAGATAGTCCTACTACAACTCCCCGGAACCGGACCTCCAGCAGTATGAACGACATTTCTGACAAACCAGAAAAAGACCAGGTGAGTCAGCCTAATGACTTGATTGTGCAAGTTAATTTGTTAACATAGAATACAAGAAAAACATTTGTGTTACTTGGAATATGAAGCTGATGTTTCTGTTGTTGTTTCTATTGACAGATGGCAAATATTTTATGAACAGATTCATCCAATTACGATGTCTTAAAATCTCTATGAGAATTATTGTGAGCGTTTTTACATATCAGATAAATCTAGGAAGTATAGAAATCATAAAAGAAAATCTCCAAGGTTCACCTTATTTAGGTGCTTGAACAACATTGAAAAAGTTGTAATAGATTTTTTAAGAAATCAAAAGCTAAATATCTCATTGATTGTGTCGTGCAAAAAGAAGTGTGGTAAACGTGCTATTGTCCGTCATTTATTCAACAATTTTTTTGAAATGACTCGGATGCCTTTTAAAGTATAGCTTGACCAAAAGGACAACATCACTGGCTGGCGTTGCAAAGCTAACATGTTAGCCTGAAGTAGCTTTATCCACTGCAGAGGTGCAGGAACCAGTCAGAGCAGTCTGTGGCTGCTAGCTCAGAACAGAGTTTAGATTGTCTAAAGTACACTGTCCCATCTGCTGTCGTCATCCCCCGGCCTGCTGCAGCTGGATCCAACCTGCCACAGCCAAGTCTGTAGTACATATATCCAAGTTCTTATATAATATCTCTACTTGTTGAAGCGAGGATGACGCTTAGGCAAAGGATCTTTGGAACAATGACTAACAGAAAGACAAATTAATGCTAAATCAATGATTAAGTGACAACGAAAAGTACACACCCAAACGTACGTTCATTCTTTTCCAGTCCACTACAACTTTAAGATATAGTATGTCTTAGATTATCTGTCCCACTCAGAGGACATATGGAGGACTTTCTCTTTGTGTTTATCAATGAATTTCCCTCATTTTTGTAGCAGATGAAATATTTTAGCTTCTTCAATGGTTACCAAGCATCTGGGAGAAAATGAATGCTGTCTTAATTGGTTTTGAAGCCAGTCAGTGCTGTATTGATAAAGATTTAGCTTTTACTAAATCATTTACTTCATAGTGTTTATATTTATATTCATATGTGATGTAGAAGCACCTATGCTGGGCTCAATGCACTCGTTGCAAGTTAACGTATTATACTCACTTTCAGGTTCGCGTTTTTTGGGTTTCTATTCATTCAAATGATTCAGTGTTTTTCTAAAAACGTATTTTTCCTCAATATTTTCTGAGAATACCTGTATTCTCCCTCTGTTTTAAATGCTTCGAAACCATCCTTTCAAAAAAAAATCCCCGTCAGCACTGATGGTTTGATACTTTTACAGCATGAATAGGCCCCAAGAGAAAAAAGTCACCCATTTTATAATTAAAAAAATACTTGAAATCAAAATGTCTTATAAGAGACCTTAAATTCCTTAGTTTTGGTTTAATTTTCCATTTTGAGGGGATTCTTGACTTCTGAGATGGGATTAGTGGCAAAACTAAACTATATATCACATTATTTTGCAAAAGGAAATATGCATTGGTGAGATGCTTACACCTTAATGTAAACACCTAACTGTGAACATCATTGATAGCGGAATAGTTAGAGTTCACAGCAGCCATTGGTTCATCTCACACCAGAATAGGCCTCTGCATGGGGGGAGAGAATTAGGTCACCAACCCAGTTAGTCCTCCTGTGGGACAGACATGCAGACAGGATGCACATCTCCTAAACTGAAGCTCTTCCACACCAAATCAGACTATAAATACCATTCAGACATTTCCTCTGATCCCACAGGCCCTCATTACTGACCACATGTCACCTCACGACACGAAGTTAGAGGCAGAAACACATTCAGAAGTAATATTCGGTGCTAAATTATAAAAAGTGTAGAGTTTCAATCACTAACATCTTGGTTCATCGCTGCATTGTTCGACGGAGAATGTTGTGGTACCTGGTGTGTAACATATCTTATCTATTTGAAAATAGTAATTTATAATATCCGCACATTTTTCAACCATCCCAACATAAATCAGGCAAATATCATTAATTCCAACTGCAACATCTATATAGAAATGTAGAAACATAAATAATACACCATTTTTTGTATTCTCTTTCAAAGCGTCTTTGAGTTTCTAGAAAAGCGCTATACAAGTCTCATCTATTATTATTATTATTATTATTATTATGAGAACTACTACAGGTAATGAAGAATTATTATTTTTGGGGAATGTGTAAACTAACCCTTTTAAGAGGTAGGGAGCAGTACAACAATTTTAACAAAAAGTAATGTGATTTAGGATCTTAAAAATGTGTATAAGTAGATTTGTGCATCATGTCGGTTGAGACTGAAGTGTGACGGGAACACATGCATGTGCGTAGTTTATGGATTAGCAGTGATCGGACTCAGGTCAGGTTGTGAAGTTACGCAGGTTAACTTTCGGATCAATCATTTACAGACAAATGTCTTTCTAGTATGTGTGGCTTACAAGGCTCTAAAGCCGCTAATGGGATGTGTTTGGATCTTGCCAAGAAGAACAAGTTTATGGGATTCAAGTCCTCAGAGGTTGATGGCAGCGAGCCTATCAGTGCATTATCTGTATTTTTGGCGGGCCGGATGACAAGTGAACAACAGCCATTTTGTTCTTTTTGTCCTGTTTTTAAACGTTGTTATTGGTTGAAACCAATGATGAAGAAAATAAGTCTCTTTATTTACAGTTTAATTCTTACTTTATCTTATTTTGGACCCATTTTATTTTACAATGAGGAAACTGCTGTCTGACTAAGTTTGTTACGGCTCCCTGCCATCAGGGATAATAAGGGGGTGAAAAGTTAGGACGATTCTAAGGGCCCTAGACTGACAGGGGCCCAAACTATTTTAGAACATGAACAAAAACAAATGTAAGTAACCAATGTGATATCTTTTCATGGGGCCCAAAATCCCTGGCGGCGCCCCTGCCTGCCAGTGATAGCCGAGGTCTAGGGCATTACATTTCAAGGTTGGGGGTTCGATCCTAACCCCCGCAGTCAGCATGCCAATCTGTCTTTGGGCAAGATGCCCTCCAATTGGATTGTATTTTGTATTTGTATTTCAATCGAATGGCAACCTCTGCCTCTGCATGAATGCGTGTGAATGGATGAATGCTGACTCTTAGATGTAAACGTTTTTTAGAGGTTGTGAAGACTGAAAAAATGCTATCCATTTCCCCTTAGAATTTGGTGGACAAAGTCACTGTGACCTCACTAAACACGTTTTTAGCCATAATTCTTATATAAGTTCTATAAGTTGTTTTGTTTTCTAGTATGTGTGGCTTACTGGCAGCCTTAATTTGATTTTGATTTGAGTTGTTTGTGATCTAATCCAATTTAAATCCTGGCTCAGTGGATTTTAAAAACACAGATAGTAGTCTTCCTCAGTTTGGTATTCACAGGTGGACAGGTGGTTTATTTTAACAAGGCTTTACATGAAAGAATCCTTATAAAATAGAAGAATCCTAAACAGCAAGTTAACACTGTTGTCCATCTAAAATCAGAGGAAAATAAAGTGTTTATTTTCATAATGCGCCAGAGTTGAGATAATGAAGCATTATAGATTCTTAGTGATCTTATTAGTCCAATCCATTTGGCATCTTTATTGCATTGTGCACACATTTTGCACGTGCATGTGGTTACAGTTGAAATAAAATGGGCAAATATTAAATTTGATATAAACTAGCTATATTGCGTATACATATTGACCAAAAATGTATATTCTGTCCAGTTTCACATAACTTTGCAACATGTTTTTACATTATCTTAAGGTTTTTTTTATAGGTTGCGAATGGGCCTAACTCATTAAATAAGTGCATCTTTCTATTTATTTGAAACCAGTGGACCTATGGAGCCTCTTTCCCGCTGAATAAGAACCCGCTTATTTCTGTTTTTTGTTTATCCAAATTAATTGTCTTCAAAATTCAAGTTGAACTGTTAAATAAAATAGTGTTATTTACAGTAATGTTTATGCAAAACACACTTGAATGGGACCATAAATGATTCAGAGGTGCTTTGAATTGTCACTTGCTGGGTCTCAGTAAATGATTCCTGCTTGCTCTGCTGTTTGAAAGTGAATAAATAACCCACTAGTTTTCCATGACAATCTTGTCTCGATGTTTATGGTTCTTTTTCTTTGATCTATTTATTAATGATCTCAATCTGGTCATAAACATTCCAATATTTTTATTATATGGAACATCTAATGGAGCAAATAGCATTGTGGCATAGCAATACGAGTAGACTAAATGAATGGGGATCTTCTCAGTCCAGTTTACTTAACAAAGAGGTCATTCTTACTTGGTTCTCTTTTCATCAAACAAACAGTGTGTGTAGTTATTCTTTAATTGGTTAGATCTTCCAACCAGCCATTCGAATAAATAAAAAAAACTACGTTATCACTAGTATATGAAGAAAGAACAGAAATTAAACACTTTAGTGGGTTAAACATGCAAACGCACTGGTATGTTCCCTTTCTTTTACAACTTGGAAACAGCTTCTCAAAAACACATTTGCAAGACTTTAATGTCTTTTTGAGTTGTTGAACCTGTGAAGCCCAGCAGGTGTCTGACCCCATCTTTAGACATCTCACCGTCACTAGAAGAGAAAGAAATACGGACCTCATGTTACTACTTGTTTCTTACCTAGATAGCTTGGGAGCCTCCTGGTTTGGTATTTAGGCTGAAAGGGATTGTCCTGTTTGATATAGGTTGTTTAATTCCGTGTCGAGTAGCTTGCTGGTGTGAACATAACACTTAATGTCTCCTCTTTTGTACTTTCAGCTGAGGAACAAGTTCATGAAGAAGTTGCCGAGAGACGCCGAGGCCTCCAATGTGCTGGTGGGGGAGGTGGACTTCCTGGACTCACCGTTTGTGGCGTTTGTTCGTCTGCAGCAAGCTGTGATGCTGGGAGCCTTAACAGAGGTCCCTGTTCCCACAAGGTGGCTGAGATTTGTGTCTGAACTAAAGAAATTCTTAAATATAAGCTCAAGTAAAACTAGTGAAAGCTGCATCAGTCCAACATGTCCTAACAGATACCAAGGTTTCATAACGCCAATAAAAATCTGTAAAAAAATTAGGATAAAAAAAAGTCTGAAAATATGCTCCCGAAACAAACACAAAGTGGGTACAAGTAGGGCATCTATATATTTTATTTATCTATAATTGCATAGTTAACACAACAGTTTGGATTAGTTTGTATAGGCTTTTCCTTTATTGTGTCTAACTGTTTGTTCTCTGGCTTTTGATGAGGTTCATAAAACTACAGGTGCGACACTAAACTGGTGTCAGTAGTGTTGTTGTACACAAAGAACCATAAAGCAATGCTGAAGTCCTGTTGAACTCGTACGTTATATTATATCCTTAAGAGATTTATCTGCTATGTTGACATATTGTGTCATAGGCATATTAATGTAAAACACATATAATGTAGCATGGAAAATATTTGGGAGGGATTTCAATGGATGGATTAGACCAAATGATGATATGTGTGCTTGTAGTGAGTGTGTCCAAAGCTTAGAAATATGTGAATAACTGTTCACTCAAGAGTTTGTTCTGTTTTATAGATAAAAGTAAATAAAAATGAAAAGGCTACAGATGATATTACATCACGGATTTATACTGAATTCAAAGCTGTATCCATTAAATGACGACACATTACATTACATACACACTTAATCAATGATTTTGTCCCATTGGCAGATTTTTATTCATCTTGCTTGGACCCAAAGGCAAAGCCAATTCGTACCATGAGATTGGCCGAGCCATCGCCACGCTGATGTCAGATGAGGTGAGACTGCCACTAGCACACATCAGCTGTAAGCCTGTCAAGATACTTACATCATCGGCTTAAGCCCAGAGAGAGGCGTGTTGTTGCTGTAACCTATATCTGACTTACTGTTGTTGCTTTGCCAGTTTTGTTAACAAAGGTCCTAGCCATCAAGAAATGGATTGGCAGTAAATAGGAACATCGACAAAAAGGAATGAATGACTGCTAATAGCCATGTCTGAAACGTGTAATATTTATTCAAGTTACATTTTGTTCAATTTTGTGAAAGAGCTTATGGTATTGTGGTATTCAATTGGATAATGTTTTCAGCTGTTGATCCATTGATCCTGTGTAGGGTGACAATCAATTTCCCAAAAACATGAGACGCGTACTTCCTGTTAGACCATCATTTTATTCAACCGGTATTAATTAATAAAGTTAACCAAGGAAAAGTATGTTTTATGAATCAGGAATATACGTAAAGTGGTCCTGTGAGGAAAAAGTGTTTGTATATTAAAGTATTTCGACCAGATACAAACCTACATTTAAAAAACGTTGCTTGCAAATTCAGTCTAATGTGAGCAGTAGTAGTTTTCCAAATGTATTCAGACACAAATAGTACATTTCTAGTCTGAAACTACACACTTTGTTGGTAAAATACATCCAAAGGGTTTTGGGATGATCAACATTGCTCCATTGGTGCTCTATACCACAATCATTTGTTTGTTCTTTATAGGATATTGCATTTGGCAGATTTCATTTACACTTAAATGCCTCGTCCCTCTCTGTTTGAGTTCAGGTATTCCATGACATTGCGTATAAGGCCAAGGACAGAGAAGACCTGCTGGCCGGTATCGATGAGTTCCTGGACGAGGTGATCGTGCTTCCTCCTGGAGAGTGGGACCCAGCCATCAGGATAGAGCCTCCCAAATCCCTGCCCTCCGCTGACAAAAGGTCAAACACTTTTAATGTGAAGCTATCATAATCCTAGTTACTGATGATTCTTTAGCTCTGCTGAATATACACACAATGGTTTGTTTAACACTGCACAATGTTGGCGTTTACATTAAAGAGCATGCTGTCTATTAGTTAGAGACACTTCCAGGTAGCAGACCAATAGAGCTCACATACACATGTCTTTACACTCTATAGATTTCTACCTGCACAGAAGGCCGTGGGAAAAATAATTTCACTTTCTTAGAGTAGTTTTCTAGTAACTTGAGGATTGTAAAAAGTGACTTTCCTAGTTGTTATCTTATCTAAGATTACACTGATTCTACAAGCTGCGTAGTTGTCCGCTGGTCATTCATTAAACCACACATAGAGGAATCTTAAGACTTACTTTGTACTTGCAAAACATTCACCTCTGTTATACAGTATATCCAGTGAGGTGTTAAGCTTTAGAAGCAGCTGGAATCAAAGTGTAAAAAGTGTCTGCAACAGGTTCCAACAATGGAAAATCACATATTTGAATCACCTGAAAACTAAGAAAATGCTAGCACGTATAAGACTATCTTGCATTAAATATGTAAAGAGACACACATCTGTCGATCGGTATGCTGTGTATGCACTGACTACGTAACGTTATAGAACAGCAAAGGTTGCAAAATCCCTGAAGTGCGTCAAGCTGTACAGCAAAGTGTTTAAATAAATAAAATATGAAAGAGCAGCTGTGTTTTATTTAAAACTCGCAGTTTAACTCAGTAAACTAGAAACATACTGAATGTGGGCACTGATCAGACTATTTAATCACGCACATCGTCTGATTTAAAACTCAAGAAAAGAGGCCATGAGAAAATGCTGACACTGACATTTTCACAGCAAAAAACTGCAAGCTGTTACCTTCAGTAGTGTTAAAAAAACATAACTTTAAGGTGAAGTGCCCTGCAAAACTGAACAAAACTGTGGGTGTTTTTCTGTATTTCAGGAAAAACATGTATGCAGGAGGAGACTCTCATATGAACGGAGACATGCCTCATGATGGAGGTCACGGAGGAGGGGGACACGCTACAGGGGACGAGCTGAAGAAGACCGGAAAGTATGAAATTGTGGAGAGAAAACAAATATTTCTAAATATCTGTTTTTATACAAGAATCCGGGTTCCTGTGGATCCTTAACTAAATAACCATTGAAAGGTCTTAGAAAAGTTACTTGCCTTAAGCAGTAGGAGAAATGAAAAATGGACAGCTTGTGTATATTCATTCATCTTTCATTCTGTGTATTCATTCCAAGGCATTTCAAACAGTACAACATGAACATTCAACAGCTAAAATACATTTTAAAACAGTACACAATAATCCTACTGTTATCCAGAGAAAAATGTAAAAAATGCCAAAGCACTGTTGCATAAGTCATGTTTTTGAAAAAGATTCTTGTATTGCAGTTCTCAGCATACTCTAGGTACATATCCAACATATGTTTCTCTAGCTCATTGGTCCATAATGTTGAAAAAAACACACCCTTTATTTCACTGTTTTCAGGTTTTGTGGGGGTCTCCTACTTGACATCAAGAGAAAAGTGCCCTTCTTTGTCAGTGACTTCACCGATGCAATTCACATCCAGTCCTTGTCGACCATTTTGTTTATCTACCTGGGAACTGTGACGAACGCCATCACTTTCGGGGGTCTGCTGGGGGACGCTACAGAAAACATGCAGGTCAGATTGTGATTTTTTTTGGCAGTTTTCCAGAGTGTTTATGTTCTGAATGATTCCTTTACGGTTCCCCTTCATGTGTGCAGGGTGTGTTGGAGAGTTTTCTGGGCACAGCGATCACCGGTGGGATTTTCTGTCTGTTTGCCGGCCAGCCTCTCACCATCCTCAGCAGCACAGGTCCTGTTCTGGTGTTTGAACGGCTGCTCTTCAATTTCAGCAGGTACTTTCTCCATCTCCTGAGTTTTCCAGAGGCCCAGTAGCTAATCATGGATGGTTCAGATCTTGACAAGGAATTTATAATCATTGTAAACTTGGGTTGGTTTAGTTAGGGTGACCAAACGTCCTCTTTTGCCCGGACATGTCCTCTTTTCACGCCCTGTCCGGGTCGTCCGGGGGGGGGTTTATAAATTCATGAAAATGTCCGGGTTTCGCGGACCGTTTGCATGTACTTAAATTGACTGGCGCACAGAATACTACGGTACTCTGTTGCGTGTGTGACGTAATCGCTGAGTCTGAAGCTTTGTGGGCGGCTCTACAACTACGCTGACACACAAACAGAGGAAGGGTACAGAGCGGACCGCAGCTCACATTCACAATGCCAAAGCGCAAATGTACTTTTACAGATGAATTGCAGAAGAAATTCCAAATGTACCGACCCGGTCGGAACAAATGGGAGGCGGAGTGCACTGTGTGCAAAGCTTGCACATACGTGTGTGTGTGTCCAATAAAGGTGCAGGCGATCTTAAAGCACACATGGACACAGACAAACATAGGAAAGCTGTGCAAGGTGAGAGTTTGTTGGCAAAGTTGACAGAGTTCTTTGTTAGACCAGGCAAAACAGAGGATGCTGTAAATGCAGCGGAGGGTGCGTTTGCATTTCACACTGTGAAACATCACAACAGCTACAGATCTATGGATTGCACAAGTGCCTTGCTAAAAAAACATTTCCAGACTCTGACACTGCCAAAAAATTCAGTAGTGCGCGCACTAAAACCAAAGCCATTGTCAATGGTGTTATAGCGCCCCACTCGATTGATGTCGCACATGAAGCACTCAAAGAAATCCAGTACTGTGGTGTTTCTACAGACGGGAGTAACCACGGAGCAGTGAAAATATTCCCAATCATAATCCAGTACTTTGACTGGAAGAGGGGTGGCATGCAAACAAAATTAATCGAGGTTAAAGACACACCAAATGAGACAGCAGAAACCATTGCACTCATTGAAACATTGGCAAAAAACAATTTGTCTGAAAAATGCATTGCATTTACTGGCGACAATTGCAACACAAACTTTGGAGGAATCGGACGTGATGAAGGGGGAAAGAATGTGTTTGCAAATTTGAAGAGGTTGCTGCAGAAGAACACTCTGATCGGTGTGGGTTGCCCAGCACACATATTGAATAATTGTGTTCATCATGGGGCAGACACAATATATATTGACCTTGAGAATATCATGTTCAAAATCTAGTACTTCCACATTTACACTGTGCGCACTGAGAGCCTGAAGGAGTACTGTGATTTTGTTGACATTGAATACAGAAGGATGCTTTCTCACAGCAAGACAAGGTGGCTGTCATTGTTCCCAGGCATTGAGAGGATGATACAGATGTTTCCAGCCTTAAAGGCATTCTTTCTGTCTCAGCAAAAACCACCCATAGTGATCAAGAAGTTTTTTGAAAACGAATTCAGTGAGATCTACCTCTGGCACATGCACTCACTCATGTCTGCGTTCCACACCCACATTCAAGACATGGAAAAGGAGAAGAACTCCATTATGGAGGTAAAGAAAATAATGAACAGCATCCACACCATTCTTCTTGAACGCAAGAGCAACAACTTCATGTCCCTTAAAGTTAAGGGACTACTGGCACAAAAGCGTAGTGATGGACTTGGTAAGGAATATGAGAGAAGGGGGTGGTAATTGATGATGTCAAGTGTTTTGACCAGGTCACCAATCTGAAGAGATTCACAGAAAGGTGCAACCGTGATGAGGAGTTCAGTGGCCTGCAGGTGCACCAGAAGTGGACCAAATATTTTGAGAAGGCCAAAAGCATTGCATGTTACTCAGAACTACTGAAGATTGCACAATTTGTCTTTGCACTTTCCTCTCACAATGCAAATGTTGAGAGGGTTTTCTCACTGATGCAGAGCCAGTGGACCAAGGAGAGGAACCAGCTGTCTGTTGAGTCACTGAAGGGGATTATATTTGTGCAATACAATTTGAAAGACATGTCTTGCCAACACATCCTCACTCCCAGGTCGGCCTATGTTGACGTTATGTCAAGTCCCATGTCGGCTTTTTCCAACGCAAGGGGGGGGGGGGGGGGGGGCCTTAGCATCCATTTTCAACGCAAGGGGGGGGGCCTTAGCGTCCATTTTCAGCTTTCCGGGATATCAATATGCTTCTATGGACGCTCAAGCACGGCATTCGTTTGTGTCGGCTGCCCTTAAAGGCAATGTGAGCGTCCATTCTCATTGGATAACGGAGAATTGTACACCCGGAAGTAAGTATTCCCCTTACTGTCGATTGATTTTACAGTGATATCTGCACTACTCATCGACTAAAAAACACCAGATTATCCTTGTTAATTACACAACATTGATTGGTTTAAATTGTGTGCAATGCTTTTGTATTTTTCCCCTTCGATTCGGAGAAACAAATATTTGTTCGGAGTAAAGGATGGCAGAAGACACTACACTACCCAGAATCCCCAGCTATCGTTTGGACTACACCGTGTGCTCTGTTTGACGTCACGTGATCTTCAAATTTCTCCCTGCAGAAAAAAAAAACATGGCCGAACTTCGTTTTATTCTCGGTGGAAAATGCCTATTTTAAAGTTAGTTTGGTCATTAAAATGCGTTTTGATGTCATTTGATGCGAGAAATATGAGTTGTTATTTCAGATTATGTGTGCAGTGGATGTCCATGATCTTTAGTTTGCTAGTTATTACGAAGATTACTTCAGGAAATTGCGTCCATAACGTTTTCATTGTTACCAAGGTGGTTGCTAGGGACGCTGCTATCGATATTATTTCTGTTATGTTGTGTAACTGTTTAATGGTGTTATCTTTATTGCTACCCCCTTCCCCGTCAATGTATAGTGTTGGTCCACAGCGCAAACGTATTAGTTTAACAAAATCCGCATCTAAAGATAGCCTACGTTATTTCCCCCTGTGCAATTCCAGTCTCACATCTCACAGCACATCGTCATTAACAAATACCGGAAAACAGACCGAAAACATTTAAAAAAAAAAAAAAAAAAACTTTATTCCGAGTGTGCTTGCTTTTCTCTTTGAAAGTCATCACATACCGGCATTGTAATACACGGTTCGGCTGCATTAAATATTACATATCTGCCGTAGTTCTGTATTTATAGAGCCCTGATGAGAAGACTTCTAGACAAACATGAGGAACTGAAAACGTGACGTGGATCATAAATATATCAGCCATTAAACAACATCTTACATTTCTTTTCACACAATACGTCTCCTTGCAGTATCAACACTAATTCGGCTGACTTTTATATTTGATCCAATTGGTAGATAGGCTGTATTTACACCATAAATGTGCACAGCTGATATAAAGGGACACCTAGTGGTTAAAGCATGTTATTGAATTTCATTATGTTTATTATTAGATATTAATAGGATCCCTATAAAGTATATTCATTACTCGTTATTCTCTACTAATAGTTAATTAAAGACTGTATATAATGACTATTTTGCACATCCCTTTCAAGATTTCAAGATTTTCTAAGGTTTATTGACATATCATATAGGCCTACACAACTATGGTGTAGTTCTGCATTGAATGAAAAACTTGGGTCGCAGGTTCCTCAATAGTGCATTACAAGACATCTATCAATATTTGTGCATACCTCCAGCAATGTTAACTATGTTGAAGCACTTGTTTTAACTGATATTATACATAATGTATTATTCTCTTATAAGATGTATGTAGATATTTCATCTCCGGCCTTGTCAGGTATTGAACAATCAATAAATAAAGAACACAGAATTGTTGAATATAAAACACAGAATTTGTGTGATTATACTAAATGATTTACAAATAAACACCACTGCATATTTAACTGTTACACATGCTGATGTAACGCAAATGTTCCAACTTGGGATCAATAAAATATATCTTATCTTAAGCTGATCGATGGCTACTGCCATATTTGCAAAATGTGCCTCTGAACCTTGACAAGTGCATGTTTCAGGCTTATCAATTAATATAATGTAATGTTATCAATTAACAACAGGGGTCACAAACATAAGACCAGCTGTTAAATAAAGCTCTTCTGACCTTAGCTGGCATGTGTGTATATATATTAATGCTGCCCATTATGGGCACAAGCAATTTTCACCCATTTATTAATTATATGTTTAAAATGTGAGTGTTTCCTATCCCCTAAACCTCCAGGGATGTACACAGTTTAATACTGGCAACTTCTTATTATGGGAAATACGAAAACGTCTTTTAAAACTACAACTCCCAGTAGAGACGTGCCATAGATGGAGAACATGTTGCGAAACAGAATAGCCAGCATGTGTAGTTCTGGGGACGCGGTGGGGGAGGGGGGGGACGCGGTGGACCCGTTCAAATCCAGTTTTGGACAGTCTGCCGTGGTTCCAACACATTTCAAGTGCTGTTCGAGGCTCGGCGTAACCCTCGGAGCACACTCTCCAATCCCAGAGCTTGAGGACTATCACGGGGTTTGTCAAACAGAGCACATGGTGTAGTCCAAACGATAGCTGGGGATTCTGGGTAGTGTAGTGTCTTCTGCCATCCTTTACTCCGAACAAATATTTGTTTCTCCGAATCGAAGGGGAAAAATACAAAAGCATTGCACACAATTTAAACCAATCAATGTTGTGTAATTAACAAGGATAATCTGGTGTTTTTTAGTCGATGAGTAGTGCAGATATCACTGTAAAATCAATCGACAGTAAGGGGATACTTACTTCCGGGTGTACAATTCTCCGTTATCCAATGAGAATGGACGCTCACATTGCCTTTAAGGGCAGTCGACACAAACGAATGCCGTGCTTCCATGAGCGTCCATAAAAGCATATGGACATCCCGGAAAGCTGAAAATGGACGCTAAGGGCCCCCCCCCCTTGCTTTGGAAAAAGCCGACACAGGGGACTTGACATAACGTCAACATAGGCCGACCTGGGAGTGAGGATGTGTTGGTCTTGCAAAGACTTTCATGCTTATTTGTTGAGCAACCGAAAACTGCTGGGAAAGATCAGCTCCACAGCTAAATATCGATGGGCAGACAAGGAGGATGAAGAAGAAAAGCAGGATGAAGAAGATTGAAGTATGCAGCTATGCAGAGAGAGCAAGCTATGTAGCTGTGGGAGAGAAACTTTACACTTTTCATTTTAAATTGGGACCCTAGAAAACTGTTTGAAGCTAGAAATATGTGAAAAGTTGTGGTTTCACTGGTTGTTTACAATGACAGGGCCTGGAATTGTGTTTACAAACATTTAAAGTAGGCTTATATGGTGCCTCAAAATGTGTTTGGTTTGATTTAGGTAATCAAATGTTATGTTATGTTCACTAATGGCAATTATGCAAATGTGAAATCCAAAACTGCATAGTGCACTTTTAAAAATAATTAGATTAGTATCTTTGTGAGGTTACTGTTTTATTGTTTACATTGACAAGATACAAAGAGATTATTTGTTAAAGCTGGATTTTCTATTTTCTACTATTTCATATATTTTGTTATTTATTTTTGTCCAGTAAGACTTGAAAAGAGAGCTATTATGTTGTTACAGGTTGATGTTTAAGTTATTCTTGTGCATTTGAGATTTGTCAGAGATAATTCTAGGCATAATAAAGCATGTTGATTGTTGAGTAACCTTGGTTTGGTGTGTCTTTGGTTATAGAGAGATATTATTGTGTTATATACAGTAAAATAATATAAATAATAATTGTATATCCATACAGAGGAGGCATACTTTAAAACAATAAGGCATCTTTGAGTAAACGTTGAGTATCATTAAGTATCTCGAGGCTGGGGGCAGCATGTCCTCTTTTTTGGAAATCAAAATATGGTCACCCTAGTTTAGTTATGTATTTATGAAGCTCCAATCCGGCCCATGAATGTTAGTGTTAGTCATGAAGAGTATCAGGGCGACTGTGTAAATATTTAGGTGTAAAGAATGTTGAATGTGCAGAGTTTGACACGTCGCATTTCATCAGCTGAAGCTGGAGAGTCTTTTAAAATACAATTTTAAGGGGTGAACGTTCAAGCATGATTTGTGGCACAACAAATAGGTTTGATGCTAATTACCGTTACAATATTCAATTTGCAAAAGTGTGATAAGGAAACCTAAAGCATCTAGTGCACATACACTGTGAAAGGACTTTACATTGAAAAAAGAAACACCCGTTGTTCTTTTATTCTCAGATTATGGATTTTTAATGAAGAAAATGGTGGCATTTCGAACATTTCACCAGGATAATTGTACCTTTTTTTGTTAAAGGAACATCATATACAAATTATAATATTAAAGTAGAGACATTTTTGCAATTTTTATTTGGAAATAGTTAAAAAAAGAATCAGGTCGTATAACTTCATGACTTTAATATGCAGACGCAGTAAGCATGTGAGACATTACATTACATATTATTTAGCTGACGGTTTTATCGAAGCGACTTACATAAGTGCAAAAACCATAAAGAATCAAACTCTGAACAACAAGGAAAGTGCAGATATATTCACTTCAAGCATGATCGTACCTTAGTAAGTGCTGGTGAATTAGTTACTAGGCCTAAATTAAAGTGGACCTATTATGCTATATTGGAAATATATATTTTAGGGGCATACCTACAGTATACAAACCATGTCTGTGAAGTTTTTTGCTTAAAATACCAAACAGATCACCCATTGTAGCCATGCCTCATACTGCTCATACCCCTCTATTGCAGCCCTGTTAGAGAAACGCGGATTATGGGTGCTTAGCTTTAAAAAATTAAAATAAAAAAGGAGGCGGAGCTAATGCCTGATCAGAATTCTACCAGAGATAAACCTGTACTCTCCAGTACAGGCATTGTTTCTGATATTCTCAAGATGTTCTATTCTGTGTCACTCTGTTCGTATAAAACCTATATTATATATTTCTGATTACTCTTTGATATTTGGTGTGTTTATTTTTTCCATTCAGAGATAATGAATTTGACTACCTGGAGTTCCGCCTGTGGATCGGCCTGTGGTCGGCGTTCTACTGTCTGGTGCTCGTGGCCACTGACGCCAGCTACCTGGTTCAGTACTTCACCCGCTTCACTGAGGAGGGCTTCTCCTGCCTCATCAGCTTCATCTTCATCTACGATGCCTTCAAGAAGATGCTCAAACTAACTCACCACTACCCCATCAACTCAGATTTCAAGATGGACTACGTGACACAATATGAATGCCTCTGTATGGCCCCGGCTTTTTTAGGTGAGATGTTGTTTAACTTTGGGGTGTTTTTACACATGGCTGCTTATTAGACATTCATATGGATTAACCCATTAGCTGTTTCAGGTTTTGAGATCAGTTTGCCAACCAACCGAGCGAAACATTGAGGCAGCAGTGACATCTTTTAAAAATCTTTTTTACCCTAGTAAAATAAATCCAAATCAGTTTAGGTTTACAGCCCTTTTGCTACAGGGAACTAAATAAGTTATATTTAAGAAAACGTTGATTAAAAACAGTACATTTATCTTGAACAATACAGAAGATGTTCCTGTGAACTGATTCCTTTTTTCAATGTGTTGATGATACGTCACAGCTTGCCTCTTTATTATATGTTCTAACTGAGGTTGGGAGATGAAGAGGGGGCAGCCCATCTGGTAATCCTCTGCGGCTTTTGCTGACACAGGCTGTTGTCCTCTATATAAACTGTCTATGGTTGTAACAAAGATGGGACATGGATGGAAATGTTGGTTGGTAGATATTTGTCGATGAGATAACCTATTTGGGGCATATTTTGGCTTTGTTAGAAATGTTGCCAGCAGAACTAGAGTGACGTCATTGAGCGTAAAACCAGTGAGCTACAGCACTCCCCACCCCCCACAGAGTCAAATCTCTTAACAATTGGATTTGTCTGGCAATTTGCTAGAGACTTTGGTGTTACTGGTATTTGCTAACATGCTGAATGTGAGCATGTAACCAAGGTAACTAAGCTTTTGTTGGGATAATACAATTCTGGATTTATGCTCATTGAACATGCATGCTACATGATTCTGATTGTCAATGTAGCAAGCAATAATATCCCCCCATGAATATTTAGAAAAAGAGACCAGAAACCACAATAACTATACTAGTATAGAGTAGGAATTATAAATAATACTAAACAAATAAACCAAATTGCTTTTTTCCTATCTTTAGAAACAAAGTTATCAACTTTTTTTCGTTTGTGTCATTTTCATTGCCCCAACAATATTTTGAACGGCCTCAGCATTTGATATAAATGTTCTCAACTTGTCATATAAGGACAGTGCAGGAAAACATTGTCAAGCTTTCCTAATTACATAATTTATAAAACATGTTGTTTTCCATCATTAAAATAAAAATAATCTACCAACTTCAAAGGGCCAGAGGAAGGATTCCCTGTGTCAACTGTGAAACTTAAGACCGTTGAATTCTTCATGAGTTTGCTAAAACACAATATCCAGAATTAAAATTGTGCTTGATATATTCGTAATTTTTCTTCTTACAAAATCTCTTGAACCACATTTCTTCAATTGACCAAGTAACTCTTTCTAACAGTGTTCATGCTGCAGGATAAACTACTTTTATACATGTGTTGTAATTCAGCTGCCTCAATAACGACATGAAGCTCCATTGCCAAAAGAGAATTACTCAAACAAAACCTTCATATTCAATCTAGGTTCTGACATATGAAGCAAATGATTCCACAGTCTTATCATTTACCTTTTTTGCCTTATTGATCTAGGAATCACACCCATACACTCTCTGAACAGCCGACATAGGAGCAAACTTTCGATAGACTAAAAGACAGTGTGCTGCTGTTAAATCGTCGTTTCAGACAACTTGTCTTTTTCTTCGGATATTTGTTATGCATGCAAAATTCAAACTGTTGTTGTGTTTCGTCAGTGAACAGTACAGATGTGGTTGGAGATGCTTCAAGCTGGTACTGGAACAACACTGAACTGGTAAGAGATCCTGTTTTGATCCATGTTTATTTTATTATTATTTTGCTTCTGCGACCGAAAAAAAGAAAGAACAACTAATAGAAAAGTTAAAAAGACTATATTGCAATATACATATATATTGTCTCAGTTTGATATATAATATGTCATCAGTGGTGGAAGAAGTACCCAGTGTTGTACAAATACTCTGTTACAAATGTTTTTCATTTAAAAACGTACTAAGTAAGTAATAGTACTCACAGTACGTCATCTATGTACGGTAGTTTACTGTGCTATTTCATGGATTTAAGTTATGCAACACTTTGGCTTGAATGCCGCTGGAATTCTTTGACAATCTTAAAAAAGACTCTTTGAAATTGGGTCACAAATTACAAACCAACCCCGTTTGGTAAGAGAAAGATAAGAGTTGAAGAAGAAGGTTTTGCTTGTCAGTTCAACAATATTCTGATCAGCACATTGTTTCTTATTTGAGGTTATTGTGACACTGATTTTCCTATCTCTGTTTACTCCAAAACTCTCAAAGTCTGAGTTATCAGTCCGCTCTTCTCAGCCTCAGTGTCTTCGCCTGCTTTGGTGGGACGCACAGTTTCATGACTGCTTTTACCTTATAATGAAGATGCTCTTTGTTTCTTTTGTGCAGCCAATGAACGCCACATGGTCGTCCCTGTCAAAGACGGAGTGCTTGAAGTACAATGGAGAGCTGGTGGGGAAGGCCTGCGACTATGTCCCCGACATCTCCCTCATATCCTGCATCCTGTTCTTAGGCACTTACACCTGCTCCATGTGTCTGAAGAAGTTCAAGACCAGCCAGTTCTTCCCCACCACTGTGAGTCATCGTCACACACATTGGCCCTATTCCAAACTGACCCCTACACTCTCTGACTCGTGGCAGCATGTACTCCCTCTATAGTCATACGCAAAGCTAATGAGCCTCTCCTCCTTAAGGTGTAGGGCTGACTTCATGGAAATAGGAAGAAACAGGAAGTGCTGTAGCCATAGTTTTGTATCATCCAAAATTAAAAACAAACAAACACTAAACCCTTTGAGCCCGATTGCCCTCGCCAGCAAACACAACAATATTCACGAAACTGTGTCTCAGGGCTTCTTAACATTTAACAACCTATTAATGTGTCATACCCACTTAACGAGAGGAAACTCAGCTCACGATATGAACCATTTTTACCTAAACAAAACACAAGTCTAGCACCAAGCCTCTGAATTAGCACTTAGCGAAATAATGTTAACGCACTTAGCACATAACTCACGGTAGCGATATTTTATACTTCATGCTATCTGCACAAACTATATATCATATGAAAGCTGAGATTCCATAGATTCCATTGGTATAAGTATCATCACTGTGCGTCCAAAACTCACTGCAGCGAAGGCAAGTAAAGACAAGCAAAGACAACATACAACTTCACTTTACGGGGCCGAAACTGCAAATACGTCTTACCTTTGCTGTTTTCTGATCAAAAGTTGTGTTCAATGGCATTAAAACACATTTAAACGCTGCTAAAGGTTAATCCAATGTCTCTGTGTTACTTTGAAATGATTACTGATAATCCATCATAACATTTATGGCAATAAACGTGTTTTTCATATAGAGTGTAACGGAGCTTCTGGTTTTGGGCATGCTGCATGCGCATCATTTTAACTCACCAATGGTAATGTATAGATGGATTTAGGAACTTCCCCTCGATTCTATTGGTTCTAACGGTTAAAAAGAGGTGTCAATCACCAAAATCGACCAATGGGTTCCAGAGATATGGCAAATACACCCAAATGACCCCAGAGGTGGGTTTTATTTTCTAAAACTCTCTAAAAGGTCAAATTGCACTTGTTTTGCATCAATCTTGATCAGTGTTGGGTGTAATGCATTACAAAAGTAACGGAGTTACAGTAATGTATTACTTTTTGCTGTAACGAAGTAATGTAACGCATTACTATATGAAATGTGGGTAATATACTACCCGTTACATTACATGTCACTTGTTAGACGCTTTTATCCAAAGCGACTTACATACATTCAGTACTGTGGACAATCCCCACAGGAGCAATTTGGGGTGAAGTGTCTTGCCCAGGGACACAACGACATGCTGACTGCAGTGGGGTTTGAACCTCAACCTACTGCACCACACGCCTCCCGCACTGCACCACACGCCTCCCAACAATACTTGTTGGTTTAAATCTCACTGATTGTGGTGAACCCTTTACGTGACGGTGTAAATGAAGTGGGAAGGGAGAGGTTGTAGGGGCCCGATCTGAATTAAAATCTTGTGTCCAAATGTTTGATCAGCAGGTTACATACAGTACTTAACTGTTTCTATTGTTTTACACCCAGGTGAGGAAACTCATCAGTGACTTTGCCATCATTCTGGCTATCTTGATCTTCTGTGGAGTGGATATGCTCGTAGGAGTGGAAACTCCTAAACTTATTGTGCCAACTGAATTTAAGGTGAGTTCCTTCCTATCTCATGCTGCTGCTGAGTTCAAGTGCAATTCTCTATTGGTGCATTACTTCATAAAACATAATTAGAACCAGTAGATTCTGGTTGCTCGCAATTCTTAACATTCAACCTATGTTGTTCATTATATAATATAATTATAATAATAATTATAATTAAATAAAGTCTTTTGTCAAGTAAGTTTGACTGAAATGACAAAATCATTTGCATTGGCTAGATTAAATTGACTACATGTTTCCATATATTCAGGCGTCCTAAAAAAGGACTATTGATAAAGCATCAAGAGTAAAATTAAACATTTGAGGAAAAAGTTAAGAGAGAAGACCTTGAACATTACTAAATTACAACTTTGTTTCCCGAGCATAGTGACATAATAAAAAATACTGGCTGTTCTTAGAAAGCAGCAGCATTAGCTGAAGTTAGGGTTGGTTGATCCACAGCTCCTCCTGTTTGTCTACATGTCAAAAGGACCTAGATACAGTGAACCCGGAAAGTGCTTTTCTGAATTTTAAAGCGCCATATGCATGAAATGTAATCAATCGAGCGGTTTTGAAAGATTATCTGAAGGAAGGTAAAGTGATCAATAGTTTATGCGCTAACAATAAAGGAGATGAGCAACATTGTTTATTGATAGTAAACATTATTTCGTCCTCCCCAACAGCCTACAAGTCCCAAACGAGGCTGGTTTGTGCCCCTGTTCGGAGGAAACCCCTGGTGGGTTTACCTGGCGTCGGCTCTCCCTGCCCTGCTGGTCACCATACTGGTGTTCATGGACCAACAGATTACTGCTGTGATCGTCAACAGGAAGGAGCACATGCTGAAGGTACAGAAGAAACATTACTGATGAGAAGTGTGTTCAAAGCCACAAAATGTGTTACCCAGCAGTTAAAAGTCTTCCAAGTAAATACGGTTTAATACTCGTACACAAGGTCGAGTTTTTGCCCTACCAAGGAAGATTAGCTATACAACATTTCCCAGAACCTGCCCAAAATGTAGTGCAGCATAACTTGAACATTGAATTTCATTATGGGTGAAATGCTTGAGTCTGCATTTTGGGTTTTAAAATGAGAAATCCCACAAGAACAACAAAAAAAGTTATCTTTCCAGTAAAAGAGTCCTGACCTGATTTATACGAGGATTTTCATGCTGCAGCTTGTACAGGACACTGGCTACCTTCACACTGTAGTTACATATTGTTGTCATTCTTCTCGTGGGGGTGAGAGATGTTTCATGGCAGTGACTGAACACAGTTTGGTTCAGAAAGGAA
Organism: Gymnodraco acuticeps; assembly: GCF_902827175.1. Lineage (NCBI taxonomy): Eukaryota > Metazoa > Chordata > Actinopteri > Perciformes > Bathydraconidae > Gymnodraco > Gymnodraco acuticeps. The sequence goes on along the minus strand of NW_022990125.1, from coordinate 1,386,194 downwards.
CAACTTGAAATGTTCGCAGGGTCATTGCTAGAGCTGAGCAAGACTGCCTTTGATTTCTGCGGTGTTACTGGTGTCTTTAAAGATAACTTGGAAAGCGCTATGAGAGAAAGAGCCGACACGCTACTGTATTAATCAGCATATGGTGTTATATAAACATGGAAGAATTTTCTGCTGGTTTTTACATTTGCCTGTGCTTTCAGCTGTGCTCTACATACAGTCTATGCCTGAGCATGCACAGCCTCTGACCTTGTGTTTGTTGTCTGTACTAGAAAGGGGCAGGCTACCATCTGGATCTGTTCTTGGTGGCCGCTCTGCTTATTGTGTGCTCCTTCATGGGTCTGCCGTGGTACGTGGCCGCCACAGTCATCTCCATCGCTCACATCGACTCTCTGAAGATGGAGACGGAAACATCGGCTCCTGGAGAGCAGCCCAAGTTCCTGGGTGTGAGGTAAGACTGCTACAAGGTGTTATTCACATAAAATACACTAAACAGAAAATCTTATTTATCGAAAGGAACTTAATTTTAAAGGATGCAATGTAAAGCATTTAAGTAAGATTCATAGTAAATGAAGATAATACAAAGTTCTTACTGCATTAAAACAGTTTCATAATGCTTTGTAACAATTTTCATAACACATTAAAAAGCATTTTATAATGACTTATATGGCAAAGTATCAGAATATCTCATAAATGCTGGTCACTAAATAACTTTCTTTAGCAAGGATCATATTGTATTATAATTAAAGTAATAAGTCTTAAAATAAGAGTCAGAATCAGAATTTCTTTATTTGTCCTGCTGGTTATAAATGTGTCTTAGAATGTCCATCAATAACAACACACTGTTATGAATAAAGACAAGATAAATAGTTTCAGTACTGTGTGTACTTGCATTGTTTCTTTAAATAAAGTAAACAGTCACTACCTAAAGTGACATATAACCAACTTGTAATGTATTTTATTTCATGACTTCAAAGCATCCAATAACCATTTAGAGCAGGGATGGGCAAATGGCTGCCCTCAGATACATTTATAAACAACGTAATTAATAATAAAAAAATGTTGTAGTACTGATACCGTCCACTAGACTCCTAGTTACGTCGCGAGCTGCGTACGTGATTTCATTCGGCAGCCAAATACCGCGGAATAATCTGTGACGCGTTTGTGTGTATTGTGTTTGTTTCCCGGGGAAACCCTCACAAGAAACACCGGCTGTTGTTATGCCTGCTCTGACGTTAAGTTACCGCTTATAATGTAATTATGCCTTTACAGGCTTCAAAGTTGTTTTTATCATCTGAATTTGGCGAAACAAGTTTAATATTCTAAAAACCAAGACTTTGTTTATTTGAAATTAGATGAAAACAAACTGTCACGGACCCTGCCGTGTTATCTATTATTACTATACATTTTTCATTCATAATTTCAGCGGGAGGGAGGGGGAGCGACGCTGAGGAACAGCAGAGTGCGGGCTGACAGGTGTCTGTGTTGACATTCCCCTTATTGTGGAATAAGGGGAATGCAGAGACTGGCTACAAGTGTTTTAGGTTCAAGTTAGACAACTAATGTCTGGGTTAGTGTTCATGACTTCATGTGTATGTCATCTAATGGTTCATCTCAATACACACACATTTTCCGTGCTTTCCAATAGTTTAAAATAGTTGTATTCCATTGTTATATAACCTATTCAAACATGCCACTTGTACAAATTAAATAATATTTCTGTGAACTGATATTTGTTTAGTGAGCTTATCAGAGGATGTTCCCTGAAAGATTGTAAAATGTTAATGAAGATGTCAGACTTAGTATATTTGTTAATAATTACATACAATACATGGAATTTGTGTGTGTCTGTGTGTGTGTGTTTTCCAAGTGAATCTGCAGCCCCCTGGTGGCCAGTACATTAATTATGTGGCCCCCACCACCATCCAAGTTGCCCATCCCTGATTTAGAGTGTCCTAAAACCACATAATAATGCATTCCAACAGTGATGATTATATTGAGTTATAAAACACTATGGTCATTGCAAAAACATGTCAGGAAGTGACAATTATAAACTAATAGAGACTGAACTTTAATCATTGAAAAATGTTTTATAATGTGCTATATTGTAATGCCTATAACTATGATTATGCAGTGCTTGTAGGCAGAATATTACTCATTAAGTACATGTTTAATGCATTATAGACAGAAGCACAAGAGATGCTGTGTGAGTGCAGAGTGCACCTGCCATCACAGTTTGGTCGATATGACTATTAAATAAAATAAAAAAACGGACAAACAAATCTGATTGACACTATTCAACCCCCCCCCCCCCTCCCCCCCACCAAGTAGTTTTGTGATGTCTTTTATAACTAAGGCACAAACATAAACCATGGACTAAAAACAAGAAATATCTCGTAATAAACTCAATTGTAACTATTTTATTTAGGTTGTGAATTAAGCTTAAAATATATTTATTTACACAGCAGATATCTGTTAAATTGTTAATATTAACTCCCCGTTAAAAGCACAGAGGGAAGTGAATTAAAAACATATTACAGAAATTGCACTTTAAAGAAATATGTTACAAAAAAACGATATTTTCTTTTTATCCCTTTAGAGTTTTGTAAGGTAAAATTCTCTTACTCTATGTACGCCAGGTAACTTGCAATAAGAAGGTTAAAACATAATGTTTTGGAACATGTGACTTCATGTTCATTATGAGACAGTTAAGACACTTTTCTTGGTTGAGTTGTTTTTTGTGTTTCTGTTGGGAGATGTCTCCGGAGTGTCCTGAGGTGTCAGCTGTAAGCTGAAATAACAAAGTCTTGAAACATCTACAACAACTTTGAACTTCAACAAATGTTGGGGGTGTTTTTTTGTGTTGGCTTAACTGTATGAGATTCAGGATATGATTGATATCCTCAAGTAATCAACACTATTATTATTATTCAGGCTTTTATGGGATCTTGTCATTGTAGGAAAGAAAGAAAATTATCCCAAAAAAATAAAATAAATTAAACACGATGACTGTATTATTCTCTCTTTTTTGCAGAGAGCAGAGGGTCACTGGGGTGGCTGTGTTCATCCTGACAGGACTGTCTGTATTTATGTCTCCTATCTTAAAGGTAATTCATCATTGTGTCTACATGTGTAAGCTTCAAATGTATTCTTCCCAAACCTTTAGAAATCAGTGCAGCAGATGTTGGATATGACCACCAACATGATGAACGTTGCTTGAGTCCCTGAAAGACCATTTTGTGTGTGCTTACTGCCCTGTCAAGTTGTCATTTCTCAATCAATAAAGCCCTTCAAAATGCAATAACTGCAACATTAACACAGACTAAAAACGGTTTGATCTGAAAGGTGGTTGTGCAACATAAAAGAGCATTCATATTTGTATAATCGACAGGACACAAAAATAAAGATAAATAAGCTTTTATTTCTGCATCTGTAAGTCCACAATATTCACACACTGAACTCTGATCTACATTTTTGATGAGGTCATGATAATACTTCAAGATCAATAGAGATTAACAGTTTAAAATGTAAACTTATGCGTTGTTGTGTTACCATTGGGGCTCTATACAGGAAACAGAACACCTCTCAGGGACATTGTTTGTATTAATATATTATGTGTTATAATAGTTATTAAGGTTGACAAAACCAGCCCTTTTATCCCACTTATTCTTATTTTTGCATTTTTTTACAAGGTGATATTAGGATGATAGTTGGGTATTATATCGTATATAAACAAATATTATTAATTACTGCTTCTATTACTCAGTGAAAGCTACACATTTGTTTAATGTGTATTCATTGTTTCTCTCTGTTTGACCTAGTTCATCCCCATGCCAGTGCTGTATGGAGTCTTCCTATACATGGGAGTTGCCTCTCTCAATGGAGTGCAGGTAAATGTTGCATAATAACGTCATAAACATAATACAGACACATGTCATGTAAGAGTTTCTTCTGAGGATCCAAGTAACACTGCATGCCAGACACTAGCTGTGTCTCTGATACATTCCTACGTGCAGTGCATTGTGTCACGTGGACCTCTGTCTGTCTGCAGTTCATGGATCGTCTGAAGCTGCTCCTGATGCCAGCAAAGCATCAGCCGGACCTGGTGTACCTACGACACGTTCCCCTCAGGAAGGTCCACCTCTTCACCTTCATCCAGATCCTCTGCTTGGCTCTGCTCTGGATCCTCAAGTCCACCGTGGCCGCCATAGTTTTCCCTGTCATGGTGAGAGACAATTGTTTTAACGTTCAGCCAAAATAATAAAAGTGGTTACTGGCAATATTTAAAGGTTGCCCTTTCCTGTAGTGTGTCTTATAGGTTTTTCTGCATGTAAATGGTCTGCAAACGCTAAAATCCCTAAGGTCCCTCCAGAGGGAGTTTCTCTCCCACACACTCCCCCCTGCCTGAAAAGCCTCCATTGGACTCCTTTGTTTACTTTTGCGAGATAGTGACATCACTATGTGAAACTCGGGCTTCTATTGGCTAGCACTCCATCGCATCGTACGTGATAGGCTAAGGTGAAGGACATCTCTAAGCGTTTGACCAATCACAACAGAGCTAGCCAGCTAACCAATCAGAGCAGACTAGGCTCTGGTTTCAGACAGAGGGTGAACAGAGGAGCTGCATCACAGGCAGTATGAGAATAATAAAGCGCTTTGGAAACATGTCACAATCAAGGAACACAATACAGATAACATCAGTGTGACTGAGAAGCCAGTTGAAGGTTGAATACATGATTTGCTGGGGAAAGCCTATGATCGATCTAAATTGTAAGGGCAACTGATCAAAATGTGGCATTGGAATCATTTAATTTGTAGTTGTTGTAAATCAGACACAACCAACTCAGGTGAAAACTCAAAACGAAAATACCAGTAAGTGCAAATAGCTATTTGTGACGTAATTTTATAATCACCACAAAAATAATTATCTTGTCTTTTTAAAGGATAAGTATAAAAAAGTCTTGCACAATCAGAGTGAATTATCACCCCGCTGAATCACTCTGTGTACAAATGATAGGCTCAATTTACGTGTTAGAGGATTGTTTAAATGGTGATAAACCACAGCAACTGTTATGGTGTTACATAATTATAGTTCAGGGTCACTAATGCAGCACTCAAGACCATATTCACTGAGTGATTGTACTTGGTGTTGTATTTATTCTATTAAGAGGATCTTCTTTTATCATTTGCCTTATTTAAGTATACATTTATGAAACAGATTAAACATTTCTTGACTGAAACCTATATAATGATATGGTTAGAAATACAACTAACCTGCTTGATTTTGGCTTTTAAATCATTAATCATTGAACATAGTATTTTTATAGTTTCGTATCAGTCTTTTTCATCAGCTCACATTTAAACTGATTATTCATTTGAACAAATGACTTCCAAAGTACCTCTGAGTCAACTCTTATCCACCTGTTCTGCTTTAGATCCTCGCTCTGGTGGCCGTCAGGAAAGGGATGGACTACATGTTCTCCCAGCATGAACTGGGCTTCCTGGACGACGTCATCCCAGAGAAGGACAAGAAGAAGAAGGAGGACGAGAAGAAGAAAAAGAAAAAACGAGGCAGCATAGACAGCGACGCTGAAGACGTAAGGGTTTTGAGCTGAAATATTATACACTTTAATGCACAAGCTAGTATCTTTGCAGAAACAAGCTTATGATTCATTTTGTATATGTAATGTGTTGCACATGACAGCCCATTTCCAAGTCCAAATGACCCTGCTCAACTCCCAGGTTTCTCTTTATTTAGCAGCATGTACCATCGACTATCCATCCACTGGTAATACAATCAGTGTAAAGAGAAGAGGGTTTAACAATTCAACATACTTTGAAATCTTTAAAACTGCACGTCCGGTCAGGGAATACAACTCTACATATGGCAATTAGTGCATTTTAAGTATTTAAATAGAGTTTCTCTCCCAATTGATGTCAATGGAAAGGATCTTTTTGGGCCCAGTGACATCAAGTGACTGACTCTGATGTTAAAATACCATTACGAACACGCTTCCGATCAGGTTCATTTCTCCTCAGATCTGTCTGCGTCTGGTTTATCTTTTTGAAAATTCACTCATGGACATTGCATTTTGTGAGTTTTTAGTTTTCAAAGATCCAGTTCAATAAGATGAAGCCAGTTTAAAAAATGTAAAGAAAATATGTAAAAATGTATTTTTGTAAGATCAACTCAATGTCTCTACTCTAACATGATTCAAATTGTTATTAAATATAAAGATCGATGTTCCTAAATGAAGCTCCATCCCCTTACATCCTTACAAACAGACAGAAAGGTTCATCACATCACGGTGATATGATTTACCCCACCACAAAATGTTTCCATGTTGCATTGTCTCTTTCAGTTTCGAGAAGCATGGAAGTATTGAATGGAGCCAGAGATCCTAAGCGATTTTTAGCAATGTTTCCTTAAAGAAAAGGTTTTGTGTGTAGGTCCCGTCTCAGGATGTGTGTTTCCTCTGTCCAACAGTCTGACTATCCTCCTTACAATGAGAAAGTTCCCAGCATTAAAATCCCCATGGACATGATGGAGGAGGAGCCTTTCTTAGGTGATAAGGCCTCCGACAGTGAGTAGACCCGAACTACCTGCAGCGGGGGGGGGGGGGGGATACTTCTTCCTATAAAACACTGACTGACTCCTGCTCTGCTTCCTCATTCAGTGTCTCTGGTGGCTTCCAGAGTTTATGTTTCCTCTTCGTCTTTCACTGATGTTCATTATTTCATTCTCTTTCTTCTTTCAACTGCAGTTTTGCTTTTGTTCAACAGGCAATTAAATTAAATAACTTTCTCCTGCTTTTAAACTTTTCTTCTTGAATTGTGATGCTATGTTTATATTTGTCTTTTGACTTGTGCATTCTTGCTTGACCTAACCTTTTTTTCCCTTCTGCTTAACATATTCATTGTGGACTTCCTGGTTCATTTGGTTTTAGACTTAGTTTTAGTCATCACAGTTATTTAAGCTATGCATAAAAGAGGCTGTACGACTGACGTTAGCACACCTACATCTATTCTTGACTTATTATGTAACTTTTTGGTTAATTAACAGTTAATGTTTGAACAAATCACCATTTACTACATTAAATCAACTCACTAGCTTTGTTTGTACTTTATCACTACAAACTATAGTAAAAACATTAGTATTATCTGGTATTTTTAACAACCAAAAAGTAGTACAAAATGTATTTTTTAGAGAAGTATTTATAGGAATATACACCATAAACTGACAAGGAACCCCTACAACTGAAATTGTTAACTGCACCTTAAAACACTTGATAATAAGCTTTTGAACTCGGTTTGATTTCGGTTTTTTGGCTTTTCTACTAAATGTAGGAAGTACTGTCAAAAATGTAACATGGACGATCTAATCTATTCTGAACACAAGTTGTCAATCCAACCTAAACTCTTGAAGCAGCTGATAACACCTGCTGCTTCCTTCTTTCTGCTTCAAAGGGTTTTTCATTTTAATCATCTCTCTGTAATCGATTAACTGATTCGTCTGATTGTTATACAACTTTTTTAAACTTGTGTCATAGCCACATGCAAGCTAAATGCTATGTTTTTGCTTTCATCTGCAGGAGAGAAGTCCCCATCATCCCTTGAACGACACACATCGTGCTGAGCAACTTCGCTACTACCAGGCCAACTACCTGTCCAGGTGAGATATGAGAGAGTGCAGCTCAACAGGCCGCATTCAATTATGAAGAGGGACAAAGCTAAATATAGGCAGCTCTGATTTACCTTTTCAATTCATTCTTTGATGACTGCGGCATTAAAGTCGCAAAAGGTCAGAAGGCAAGCTAACTAACTATGATAGCCTGATCTTTAAAGGGCGGCTTTTAACTTGTAGTATTATGATTATATGGTGAAAATGGTTTAGCTGCTAAATGCTCCACAAAAGGTCTTTAATTAATTCAGTTGACTTCCCGAAAGGAACTGCCAACTGGGGGCTACAATATTTATATTTTACTCATTGTAAAAAGCTGAAATTGTGTTTAATTAGAAATTATATTGTAATCTTGCTAACGCATATTCAGATTAGAAGTACCTGCTGAATAACAGAAATGAATTGCTTCAAATTAGTACAATGTAAATATATGTATTCAGTAATTGTTTACTTTTTTCTGCAATTATTTTTGAACTTAAACTGTTAGTTGGTTCAATGATATATGCCTCTATTTGACTCCAATGTCTTCTAACTCATCATTACATTTTATTTTCCACGAGGCACATTTAGGGAATAGAGAGAAATATTTAGAGAAATCAATGATAGATTCCAGTCTTTTTATGAGCACTGACCTCGTCACTACATGAATGTAAGTGTATGTTGCGTGATAAATACACACTGTGCTCACTGATATGAGCTTAAAAGGAGACAATCAGTTTTCAAGAGGCAAAACAAGCCTTGGTTTTTGGGCAATATTTAAGAGCAATTCATTAATGAGATGTTGAAGAAGAGATTAGATTTCCCCATCATGACGTCCAGGGTCCACTGTTATGCTCCGGAATTACACAATCTGCTCTACGGTTGTTGCAACAGGATTAGTGTTTTGGGACAATGTGTGAAAAAGCAGCTGGGAACGCAGCACATCTGTGATGACGACCAACAACTGCACAGGATTTGTTTTAGTATTTGGTTTGGTCACATTTTATCACTTTATTTTATGTCTAGATCAGGGGTGGCCAACCAGTCAGAGGTTAAGAGCCACATTTTTTCTATGTTACTGCAAAGAGCCACATCAAACACACAGTCACTGATAACGCTTGTTTCAGTTTTTTGTTTTCTGGAGACAAGATGTCAACCACGTCACTGATGCATCTTTGTGGCATTGGGATATATATTTTTTAAATCCTCTGGAGCAGAGAGAGGAGCTGTGGATTATTGTTATTGATTATTGCATCAGTGTTTCTTAGGGTCAAAAACACTAAACTCACAACTTAAAATGAAAGCGTTTAGTTTATTTAATAAAAGAGCACATGTTCAATGTGAAAAGTGACAGTAGTTATAGATTATTTGCAATTTGGTGCTATATATATATTTAAAAAATATATATTATATATATTTTTGAAACACCTTGAATTTCAGGGGGGGGGCACGGGGCTCCGTTGGCGGGGCGCAGCGCCCCTCCAACACAATGGTAGGGGAAACACTGGATAGTGTTTAATCAACGATAGGTTTTCCCCCCCTCAAAGGTGATTGGTTCACTGCATCGCAGGTATTATTGTGATTGGCTCTTGGGTCACATCAAAATTAGACGGGCTGTCATCCTCTCATACTGACACCTGACACCACACATACACACGTAGGGAGAGCCGGGACGAAAGTAACACGGGACGAAAGTAACACGGGACGAAAGTAACGGAGCGATTTTATCCGAGCCCAAACAACTTTGACCGGCCAAATTACGTCAGAATTATCAGCATTCAATACTTAACAGACCTACTAAATATCAGGTTTAACTGTCAGGAGTAGCTAGTGTTGTCACGGTACCAACATTTTGGTTTCGATACCAAGTCAAGAATTGCGATTCCGATTCTTTTTTGATACTTTTCTTAAAAAAAGGGAAACAGTCTTAAATGTAATTATTGTGCTTTATTTCACACCAGAACCAGAACCATAACACAAACTTTTAAACAATGAGAACAATAAATAAAATAAATGACAAGAATTCGTATTAAATAAAATTAATACATGTCTCACAGACAGGCCTCGTGGTGTCCGTAGGCTTGCCCTCACTGTCAGAGATATAGCTCAAATACTTCCAAATTTCGCTTCTGGCGTCTTTTTTGTCAACAAGCCGAGGCGCAGCGGCAGCTGCACTACCACTTGCAGCCATGCTTCTCGTTTTCTCACATGCTCTGGCAGCTAGCGCGTGCACGAGAGAGGGGAGGCACTTAGAGCGTGCTTGAGAGGGGAGGGACTTAGAGCGTGCTTGAGAGGGGAGGGACTTAGAGCGTGCTTGAGAGGGAGGGACTGCAGGCAAGGCTGCAGTGCAGGGAGTGGAAGCAGAGCGCTGAACACACACGGCTCTTATTAAAACGGCGCTTTCTCACCGGAGTACTTTTCCCCGTCATTCTTAAAGTACCGATACTAATGAAACGGCGGAATCGTAACTTTTTTAACGGCAGGGTATCGCGGTACCTTTCAAGTATCGGTACACCGTGCAACACTATTCAGGAGTCAATGTCTCTCCCCCAAACTCACACATATACAATTCGATATGAACTGAAGAGCCGCATGAAACTAGGCAAAGAGCCGCATGCGGCTCGAGAGCCGCGGGTTGGCCACCCCTGGTCTAGATAAACATAATTTTCTTTTCTTTAAATACAAAATATGCTTAATATTGTAAGTACTTGAGCGTTAATTGAATCTGAAGAAAACATTTCCTGTCCTGACATGATAAAACTTTTAATTAAAATAAAAACGTTTTAAAAATATTTTAAATACATTCTATTTATTTGATGGTCATTGGTACTTTTTACATACATAACTGGAAGTAAAGTGTGATCAATACAATTCAATGTTGTCCAGGTCCTTGTATATGAACACATATTTGGCCAATGTAAATGATTCTGAGTTTGATCTCATGTTATACTTTCAGATATCTGGCTACATATCTGTGTCAGTGATGTGTAACGGGGCATCAATCATGTTGTGATGATATTAGGGTCTAAGACCCCGGCCACACGAGGACGAAAACGGCTAAACGCATAGGATTAACGCAAACGCAATCGCAAACAAGCTTCCGTCCACACGCAATAGTTATCTGGATAGTGTCTGCCCACACGAGACCGCTCCGTTTAGCTCCAACCGCTGCAGTACATATGCAGGAGCCTGTACGTGGCGCTGTAACATCCTCCACAAAAGCAGCGAAGAAGCATGGTTGTCATGCAGGGCCGGACTGGGACAATAAGTCAGGCCGGGAATTATACACCCAGCCAGGCCACTACCAGTTTTTTGTGCCATTTTGCTGGATTTATTTGTCAATATTCACAGCGTTGCTGCAGTGATAGCCCTCTAAATCTACTACCCAAAAATAAACATATGGACATGCTCCCCCGGTAAGATTTTTTACTTAAATGCATCAATCTGGTGCACTTTGAGGGGGAAATAAAGAGACTACACCCATATCAAACATAACTGTATACATTTAAATAATCATAAAATCATAAGAACATGGCCATAACCAATAACATACCATATCCAATATGAAAAAACACTGAAACTTGTTTATTTATTTGTTATTGGTTCATTTATAGTTGTGAGTGTGTCTGGGCTCCTGAACCAGCCTCACCCGTCTCCCCCCTGCTCCTCTTTGAGGCAGAAGCAAAGACTAGTTTTAGCTCTCAACAAGTTTTAATAGTTTATCTTGCCTTCTTTCACCGAGTTAACGTTTTTTTATTTTTTCATTATTCATGCATATTTTACTAATCACTCCCCCCTAAAATGGAAATAGGCCTATGTGTTTACATAAATGGTGACCAAACCGTTTGAGACCCACAGAGAACTTAGACTAAGTTAACTATCTAAACACTCAGAGTCCTTTACTTCACCTGAGTTGTAGTTATCAGTCTCTCAGTCTGACAGGAGAGGACTCTCCCCCACCTTGTTGTTGAAACAGCTCCTTATATCCGTTAGCGCAGCTAGCTAGCACCAGATGCTAACAACAACAATACACGTAACCGGTGCGCGTGCTTTATCTCACTCGCTCGCGCCACACATAACACACACCCTCCCGAGCTTGAATGACACACAGAGGCCAATCGAGGGCATTAGTATGATCTGTATGAAAGTGGCCATGTCGGCAGGCCACATCATGTAGACAGCCAGTCACCCTCTGTGAGGCACAGTCAGACCCACATTTGCGCAGCGTTGCGTTCACAATACATACGTATAAAAAAAGAAATCCTCAGGCCAGCAGGCCACTTAGCAGGCCAGGCCATCGGGAAACCTCCCGGTCCTCTCGATGGCCAGTCCGGGCCTGTTGTCATGGTTGCCCTTGTCACTACCCGATCCGCAGTGCGCATGTGCGAGATGGTCCGCCATATTGGACAACTCCGGACGGCATCCCAAGATGGACAAAACGGATAAACGAGAGAGAGATGAGTTATTGATATGAGTTATTGTTATTACAACGTGACTTCACTATTATTTAACAACTCTTTTTATGGGGTTCTTTGATTTGGGGTTAAGTACATTGTCAGAATAAGTGAGAAATACATGTAACTTCTGTTAGACAGCTATCATACTGAACACATATTTACTGTGAATGTGTGCAAAAATGTATGGCATATAGCTGTCTAACAGAAGTTAAATTCATTCCTCACTTATTCTTAACCCCAAATAAAAGAACCCAATAAAAATAGTTGTTAAATAATAGTGAAGTCACGTTGTAATAACAATAACTCATCTCTCTCGTGTTTTCCTTTTGAGTTTTGCCAAAAGCCACTGTGTCAATGTTGTCCTACTTGGGATGCCGTCTGGCGTTGTCCAATATGGCGGACCATCTCGCACATGCGCACTGCAGATCGGGCAGAGCTGCAGATCGGGTAGTGACAGCCCTTCTGTTTATTCTCCGCGGTGGGGGCCGAGGGAACCGGGCAGAGTTTTTTGCCAGTCAATGTGTATTAAAGTTTAAATCTTCCGACAAAATTATAAAAGTGCCGGTCAAAGGTCTTCTTTGTTATTTATTGAGCTTTAAAACAAATGAATAACGACTCTATATAATATAATAATAAAATACACGGAGCCTCTCTTTTTCCTCCCTCTCTTCGGACAGCGTCAGTGTCTGTTTCATGCAGCAGCTGATCCAGTAATGAGTGACCCGGCCGACAGTAAAAATAAACATATTTATAACTAGGTAGTTTGGGAGGTGTCTCCGTCCTGTCAGATTAGACTTCACTCGCGTTTATGTCCATATCGAGAGAAAGATAAATAATCTGAATTCAGTGTGCAGTTTACTTTGACGCGGGGGTGAGCAGCAGAGGTGGAGAGAGGCGGGGCTATTGCGCAATCTTTATCAGAAAATGATCGCTGAAGCTGCAGTACATATCCACAAAAGTAGCGAGTAAGATCCCTCCCCGGATGTGTAAGTCTGCTGTAGATGTTGCACAAAGAACGGTAGCATCATTGGTCAGTAGCGTCCGGAGCACGATAGCAACTCTGCGATCCGCCATTGTTGTTGTTGTTGGTGGCGAAACACATCAGCAATGGCGCGGGGTACGCGGAGGTGAGCAGCAGAGGTGGGGAGAGGCGGGGCTATTGCGCAATCAGTATCAGAAAATGATCGTATAGGGCGCACACACGGAGCTGTTTGACCCCCCAGAGCGTTGCGTATGCCGTTCTATCCACCTTGGGACCCGTTATCGTTTCCTCAGTCGTTTAGTGCCGTATGCGGTCGTCCTCGTGTGGCCGAATGGTCTATATGACACTAAACAGTAACGCAAACGGCCGTTTTTGTCCTCCTGTGGCTGCAGCCTAATCCTGTCAAGACTGAAGCCAAATTGCTTTTAGCTCATATGACATCAGAAATCAGCAATCCACAATCTCTTGTTTTATTTCTGCCTTAATTAAGCCACCAAAAGAGAACTCTAATGCAGACAGTCAATTATGCATAATAGTATTTGCATTACTAAGGATAATTTCACTTTAGTATTACTACCCAAAGTGCGAATAACACTAAAACGTATGTATGCTGACACTAATGATGAAACTGTTGTTCCAACTCTTGTAGTTTTGAAAGATGTTTGTAATGTTACGTTATGTTACATTACATTGCATTTAGCTGACGCTTTTATCCAAAGCGACTTACAATACGTACATTCGACCAGGAAGACACAACCTTGAAGAAAACAGAATCATATAAGTAAATCAGGTTTCATAGAGCCAAACATTTCAAGTGCTACTCAACTGGCTATAGATAAGCCAGTCCTTTATTAGTATATAAGTGCTCTGTTAGCAGCTATTTGTTAGTAATTCTATCGCTCGAGGTGGAGTCGAAAGAGATGAGTTTTCAGTCTGCGCCGGAAGATGTGCAGGCTTTCTGCTGTCCTGATGTCAATGGGGAGCTCATTCCACCATTTTGGAGCCAGGATAGCAAACCCACGTGTTTTTGCTGATGGAAACTTGGGTCCCCCTCGCAGCGAGGGTGCAGCGAGTCGTTTGGCTGATGCAGAGCGTAGTGCACGCGCTGGGGTATACAGTTTAACCATGTCCTGGATGTAGGAAGGGCCAGATCCATTCGCAGCATGGTAAGCAAGTACCAGTGTCTTGAAGTGGATTCTAGCAGTTACCGGAAGCCAGTGAAGGGAGCGGAGGAGCGGAGTGGTGTGGGAAATTTTAGGAAGGTTGAAGACCAGACGAGCAGCTGCATTCTGGATGAGCTGCAGAGGTCGGATGGCACATGCAGGTAGACCAGCCAGGAGGGAGTTACAGTAGTCTAGGCGTGAGATGACGAGAGCCTGGACCAGAACCTGCGTGGCTTTCTGGGTCAGCTGGGGACGTATCTTCCTGATGTTGTAAACCGTGTATCTGCAGCAACGGGTTGTAGCAGCGATGTTTGCAGTGAAGGACAGGTTGTTATCTAGGGTCACACCCAGATTCCTTGCAGTCTGAGTCGGGGAAACAACAGAGGTGCCGATGTTGATTGTCAGGTCAAGAGTGGGACAATCTTTTCCCGGAAGAAAAAGCAGTTCAGTCTTGTCAAGGTTGAGCTTGAGGTGATGAGCAGACATCCACTGAGAGATGTCAGCTAGACAAGCAGAGATGCGTGCGACGACCTGGGTCTCTGAGCGGGGAAAGGACGGAATTAATTGGGTGTCGTCAGCGTAGCAGTGGTATGAAACTCCAAGTTCTTGGAGAGTGTGAAGGAGGATCTGATGGTTCACCGTGTCGAATGCAGCAGACAGGTCCAACAGGATGATGACAGAGGAGAGGGATGCTGCTTTGGCAGTGTGCAGTTCCTCAGTGACAGCAATGAGAGCAGTTTCTGTGGAGTGACCTGCCTTGAAACCAGACTGGTGCGGATCCAGAAGGTTGTTCTGATGGAGATAACAGGAGAGTTGTTTAAAGACAGCGCGTTCAAGTGTTTTAGACAGGAACGGGAGTAGAGAGACAGGCCTGTAGTTTATAACATCAGACGGGTTGAGAGTGGGTTTCTTTACGTTTCTGTTTAGTTCAGTTGAGTTTTTTTTATCTATAAAAGCTAATTTCTATTGCAAAATATAACAACAATTGACCCATCCAAGTTGTAATGAACCAGAACAATCCTTTCAAAAGAACATCCTGACATTGTGGACTTATTGTGTGTCTTATTCACTGTTTTGACGATCCTTGACGAGAAGATTGTTGCTACAGCTAGTTAGCCTAGCTTAAAACAAAAATTAGAAGCGGCCCTTAACAGCAAGCCAGCCTCTCTCCTAAACTTAAAACCCCTCACTTATTAACAACTCTAGTCTAATAAAAGTCGAACATGTGTATCTTTGCACTCGAGGCAGATTATACTTTCCTACAAAGCAAAACTAGCTGTTTTTTCGCTCTTTATGCTAAGCTAACTAGCTGCTGGCTCCAGGGATAGTGTATTTTTCAAAATATCAACTATTCCTTTAATTATAACATTACACTACCATCCCATCATGTATCCAAACAATACATATGTTTGTGTTTCAGCCCTGAGATGAGTCCCCTGAAGACTGTGCCTCGGATTACCATCGACATGGAACCAGACGATGATAATTCATTTTACTGGAAGAGCAGAGGATCGGAAACGTCTCTGTAGAGCACCGAACCACCGCCAGGCGACTCTCTCTCTCATTTCCCTTTTTAAAAAATATAAATTTTAACTCCAAAATCCTCTCCACCATTTTCTGACTTTGTTCAAAGTATGTGGGAACGAAAACAAAGGGAAAACACTGAGGAAAATAAAACCACCTTATGTAAAACCATTTCTTATCTGACACTTTTGCTCACCTCTGCACAGTAGGCTGATAGCTCTTCCCTCTTCCTCTTTCAAACACTTCCCACACTTTCACAGAAATGCTGCAGCTCTTTGTCCTTGCATGAAATCCCTCCCTGCTCCTTTTTATAAAAATATAAATATCATCGGTCTGAATTTTTTTATAAATCAATTTACTCTAATTACGATTTCCTGTAGCAGGAAAATTATGTTTTTTTGTATAGCTCTACCTCTTGTTTTAGATTAAATGCTTATTATAAACAACTGCAACATGTTGATTTTTGACGTGGCATGGGCTTTTGCTATTTTCTCTTTCCTCTTGAGAGTTAAAATGATTCAAGAGGTTCACTGTATTATAGCTTGTGACAGAAATATGTTTGAATTGAATATTTGAAGTTAATTAACAATGCATAATATATGATGCAGATGAGGTAAATATTGTATTATCACTTTTTCATGTGGTTTTAATTCCTCCACCTTCTCTTTCTAATTCTCTCAACCTTTCTGTAACGTTTTCACTTCAAAACTTTTGTTACTCTTAAATCAAATCCTTTCTTTATCTTTTTTTTAAATGATTATTTTGTGTGTATGTTAGTAACTTTTTCTTATGTCCTTTTTCCCCCCTTTTGTGGGTAGAAAACAGTTGAGCGATACGTTATCATCAGAATTTCCTCAGCCAAACTTAAATAATACCTAGGAACGTATTTCATATAATCGCTTTTGCTGCACAAACTACTTTACCTAAGTGGCTTATAAGAGATCGATTCCGACTGAAAATATTATCGTGACGAGGAATTATGAGAAGGGAATCAGATCCATGTGAACTTCATGCAGCGGGTTTATTTCTTCTTGTCTCAACTACTGTGGGAACTATCTGATGTGAAAATGGTATCACTTGTTTCTTATGTTTTATATATATTTAACATTTGGATTTTCTTCAAGTCTTTCCTTATAATAGTACTACTCAGATGCAGTACTGTGTGTACACCAGGGAGTTATTGGTCGCTGTCTTCATTCTTTTCTGTACTTTGCAAAGTTTGCTTATTCATACGGGAACATCTGTGTGAAAAATGTCTCCTTAGGTTTTCATTCATGTCCAGAATTTGCCTTGAGTAGTTAAAAAAAAATCTAGAAAGACTTAATGCCACACAGGAAGGTAGCATAAAAGGATAACTTCCTTTACATTCAAACTAGCTAAAAGTCTATTTTATTTTAAAAAGAAAGTTTCACGACACATTGAATTTGAGACATTTTGAATGGATAAATGTTGGCTAGCATATCCTACACATACTGAAGTTAAATGATTAGCTTTAAGATTAATTTTGTTCAGGATTGTACATTTTTTTGTCCTTGACATCTTTCTTTTTGTTAAGGTGTAGCATTAGGAAGATATTATTTCTCGTCCAGTATGGAGAGGAATGATTACAGCGAACAATAACTCAATATGCTCGTACATAGACTTGTTCAAATCCAAACATCTCCTCAAACAAGGATTTATTATCAATCTGCTGAAATGAGGCAGAACATGTTGTACAAACTTTGTTGCTACAGAGCGCCCAGCGCGTCCACACTGTCACAGCCAGAGATAAAACGTTGACTTTTATTGGCCAGTATTACCAACTAAAGCACTGTTTTTCATTACATTATCTCCACTTTATCTCTAAAGGGCACACTGACGCACTTTCTCACAAGTAGGATTTCAATTCTTAATTCTTCTCTGTCTTCATCACCACTATAGAAATAAATTCAAACTGAGTGATTCATGAGCCGCCTTCCTCCTCTGTAAATCATGTACATATAAAGGCACTTCGGCTCAAACCAAAATGCAACAAGTTTCTTCGTACCATCGCGGTTTTTGTCTTGCAACTCGTTTTTGTTTCAGTTCATCAACCTAAGTACCAGCATTAGCTAGCCTACACTCCACATCAGTGTTTTTATTCGTCAGCTGCAGCGAGGGGACACAGCGTGTGGAGAACTGTTAGTTTAAAGTGTGTTGTTCTGTCAGCATGTCGGACAAAAGTCGACAACATCAAATGAAGTATCTTGTTAATGATGTTAATTTTAGCCTACGGAATACATAATGATACAATGTTTCTTTTGATTAACGTTTTGTGACTTTTTAGGAACAGGTGAAATGGTTTATTTTAGAATTTCTATTTTTCAAAATGAAATGTATATTGGAAATAAACTGAATTATCAAACAGTGATGGTGTGCTGCTTTTCAGTCTGGTGGAAGAAAATAACGTTACAGCAAAGAAGATTTTGAATCATTTGAATTTATAAATATGCTTGATATATTACTCTGTTATGATACATTATTATATAGCTGAACAATGTCAGCATGGCTCTCATGTGGAATATGAACGGTAGCATAACGATTAATTTATTAATACATTAAAAGCATATTAAACAACTATTCTGTTATTTCGTTATCAATTCATGATTGATTTGAGAGTCTTAAATGTGAAGATTTACTTATTTTCTCAGTTTTAAATCAATGCATTTTATTTTTACATATTTCTTCAACACAACATTTCAACCACCACACCTTTAAGCTTTATCAAATTGTTGCATTTTTCAATAATTTATCTAAAATAATGATAATAACAAATAATCGACAGAACAATCATGATGTAAATTATTAGTTGCAGTATCTCAGTATGCACTACATTTACTTACAACAAATAGATATTTTTGGAATGAGAAAAAACTGCTTATCTTCTTTGGGTCTTCATCTTTCTGCATATCAAAGTATAGTACATGCCATGAAAAGTAGAATAGTATTATGCCCTTCCTGACAGAGTTTTCGAAGGATAGCAGGTCCAGTGGCTCCCTCTAGTGTTTGCGCAGCTGCATCACAGCCTGCATGACACACACACACACAGCTGATATCAGGTTCACCAGCAGGGTTGCCCTTTCACATATTTACAGAAAAGCTTTTATGATTATGGTTGCTTTTATGTGGTTTTTTTTAAAATTCTGTTTATGTTTTCATTGTAATTGATACAATGAACATCTCTGTCTGTTCAGATACTTCAGGTTATAGTATACTTTAAACATTGACATATAAACTACATTTCTCTAGGGTTATTTTTTACCCTATGTCCAGGCTACAAGTATAACTAGAAAATGCGTGTGAATGCTGTAAGCTGCGCAGATTTGTTGCCCATAACACACCTGTGGACAAAATAATGATTACATTTGAGGTTCTTTTCTGTATGACTACCTGTTGTTTACTTGCAGAATCACTTCACATCTTAGAGCAATATGTCTCCCTCATGATGATATCAAATGCTCATCCCATTGTACTTTGAAAAACATGTTTTTCTCACATGCCTTCAAGGTGAATACAGAATCTAAAAACTGGAGAAAACTCTTCACTTTTCTGGTTTCAGAAAGCGTCCTTCAGAGCCACAAAGTACATCATATACTTATTTTTCCACAGGCTGTCCTTGTGGCAAGTAAATATATCCTAATGTGTGTAATTAGTGGAGTGGCCCTTTCACCAAAAACTTGTGGGGACCAGTTTCTTGTCCTTAAATGGGAGGTGAGTGCACCGATCAGTCTTTGTTTCCTGTTCTATTTTGAAGAGTGTTCACATGTGTCATGTCTGTGTACTGTATACTTCCTGTTTCTGTGTTTTCCCTCTTATTTGATAACCTGATTCTCTTCACCGTGTGTTTTTGTGTTTCAGCTTCCCTCCCCAGGTGTGACTAGCCTTTGTGATTACTCTTGCATGTTTAAGTTCTGGTTGTGTTAGTAATGGTCAGATCCTTGTTCTGTCTTATGTGTGTTGAAGAGTTTCTCACTTTTGTTAACTTGCTCTGCCTTTTCACCTGGAATTAAAGGTATTTTGTTGTTCAAACCTTTTCCTACATTTTTAGTCCATTCTGCTCTCAACCATAATAATGAGTCTCACTACCACATCACAACCAGTGGCGTTTTCTCCTGGAGGCCAAGGGAAGCCAGGCTTCCCCTATTTTTTTGGATTGTAGTTATAATGTTAATAAATAAATAAAAACACTTCGTTTAGTTTCGGAAATTCTTTGCTGTGTGTTGCTGCCGGCCCGTCTCTCCCCATTCTTACACCTGGGTAAAACAGAGTCCATTCTCTTCGGTTCGAAACATAATCTCAGCAAATCCGACGACTTCTCAGTTGCAGTGGGCGACATTATTGTCACAAGTAAGAAGCAAATTACATACCTAGGATCTATTCTTGAGGCAAACCTCTCCTGTGACAAAATGGCATCCAATGTAATAAAAAAAGTAAATCAAAGAACTAGATTCCTATACCGGATCTCCTCTCTGGTAAACAAAAACACCCTGAAAACTCTGGCAGGAGCACTCATTCAAGGGTACTATGACTAATGGCAATTTCCTTTTCCTATGTCCTATATATTTTTGCCGTTACTTTCACAGAAGGGTTGAAAAGTGATCCAGACGCAGACACAAACAGATGATTTTCCGGTCCTTAGTTGTGGTTTATGATGATGTTTATTCGTCTTTACATACCAGGGTTAATTTAGCGTTCTAGTGATTCTATAAGCATCTGCCGGGCTGATAGAATCGGTATGCTCTTCTCCTACTGTGTCCACACCTCTCCTGTCACCTATGACCTCCTTATATACACCCGGTGCAGCTAAACCCCGCCACCCAGTGTTCATAAATAATATTGCACTATACATATAACTTAAATAAACTGACACACCAACATCACCCACAAAATGGCTCCTACACACCGGCCCCTAATTGGCTTTAGTATGAAAACAAAAACAATTACCAATAAATAATAAAGGAGCTATACAAATGGTGTGTATGTGTTAGCATGTAATTCTTAAATAATTTTTAGTTTATTTTCTTATCCCTTATTTTAAGGGTCATCAGTCTTTGCTGTTCTTAGGTTGAAGCAGTAGTGTTGCCATCCCGTCCAGCACCGAGAGAACCTGTGGGTTATATTTTCACCCAATTCCAAGCCTCTCCTTATAGGGCTCCTGCATTGATGAGTCAGTCACTTCTTCAGGTCTGTCACTTGGGTTCAGCCGGTGCCCTGCTACCATAGCAGCAAAATCGCAGATGAGCTGCTCGGTAACGTGTTTGTTGTTAGGCAAGCTGGGATTTTCTTGTCTGAATGGCAAGTCTAGGCAGTAGTGTCCATCTGACATTTTCACTTTCTCGGCCACAGGCTTGGCTTCTTCCTCAGGCACTGCGTCAGATTGGTGTAACTCGACATCTGCTGTGAAGTCAGGCATGCTGTGACAGGAGTCTGAAGTCGGCTGGCTTTCAAAAGGCTCGTCTTCTGCCTCTTCATAGCAATCACCTGAATCCCGACCCTCATCTTCTTCTTCTTGGGGGGCCTCAGTTTTGCCTTCAACATCCCTATCACTGTCTCCTTTGGCATCTGCTACAACATCGCCATCCTCTTTGGTGTCTGCTACAACATCTCCATCCTCTTTGGCGTCCGCTACAACATCGCCATCCTCTTTGGCGTCTGACATGTTTGCAGAGTGATTCATAATGTTCAGGAATTGTTTGTCTTCTCTGGACATTTCCTCTGTTTCCTTGCTTGTATTTTCCTTGAAATCATGCTTGTATTGTTTGACCAATAGCTCCTCTAGGTGTACCATGGCTATCCGATTAACAGCAGCAGCAGGGTGGCCATTAGCATCTCTGCTGTCGTTGCTTCCTTTTAGGGGACCATAGAAGACCCACCCCAGTAGGGTCTTTGCAGCGTACGGTCCTTCTCCTTGGCTGTTGATCAGCTCCCAAGGTTCCAATACCTTAGGAGAATTTGTCCCAATGAGTAGGTCAATGCCAGAAGCAATTTCATTAATTTTGATGTCGTTTAAGTAAGGCCATTTTTCCAGATCTTCTTGTAGAGGAATATTGTGCTTGGAAACAGGCATGGTTTTATGTGTAAACACATCGGATAGTTGAAGGAAATTGTTTTCGTCCAGACTCGATATTTCCAAACCTGAGATATGATGACTAGACACAATCTTTCTCTGATTCATTGTCTTTAGGAGAATGTTAGTCCTTTGTCCTGTAAGGTTTAGCCTCCTCATTAAACTTTCTGAGCAAAAGGTGGATGAACTTCCATGGTCCAGAAATGCATAAGTTTGTAACACTTTGTCCCCTTTGTGGCTCTTTACTTGTACTGGTACAATGGAGAAGATGGAGTTTTCATCACCGGCCCCAATGTGACCACATGTATGAGGTGAGATGACACTATTACTTTCCATTGGCTTCCCATTCTGTTTTGTGTGTTCTGCTTCCTCTCTTTTGCCTTTTTGTTCAATGTGGAGTATTTCAGGATGACTTTGATTGCACACATAACATGTCAAACGACTGTGGCAGTGTTTGCTCATGTGTCCTATTTTTAGGCATCCAAAACACACCCCTTTTCCTTTCAAGAAGTCCATTCTTTCTCTGTGTGTTTTCTTCAGGATGTGTGGACACTGCTCCAATGAGTGACCACTTCTTCTGCAGAACAAACACAAATGTAGGGAGTTGTGGCTTGGTGGAGGTATTTTCATTCCATTCGTTGTTACATGTTCTAGCACTGGTGTTCTTGGGCAGGTAATAATTGTTGCAAAACTACTTGCTCTTAGGCTTGGGTTTCCCTTTGAAAAGGTAGAGATAACAGTTTTGATAGCTGCAGTTGGTTTATCATCCTGGATGCTTCCAAACAGAGGATCTGACAGTATCTTCACTTGCCTCTCTATGAAGCTAACAAGGTCAGGAAATGTAGCTCGATGCCCACGCTCTTCCTGTAGCTGACATGCTCTATTCCTCCACTTGTCTCTGAATTTGTAGGGTAGTTTCTGAAGTATGTGTTTCATGTTTGAAACAACAGTCATTTCATCCATATAGGTGAGATGTTCCATTGCAATGCAACAACCTCTTAGGAACAAGGAGAAGGCTTGCAGTGCTTTCACATCTTCGGCTTTGATCATTGTCCAGGTAAATGCTTTGTTCATGTATGCAGTGGCGATCTTATGTTCATTACCAAAGTGCTCTTTAAGCAGCTGTTTTGCCCTTTGATAACCTTGAGCTGGAGGCAGATGTTGGCAGCTGCGCACTAGGTCCTGTGGTTGTCCTCTAGTGTATTGCTCTAGGTAATGCAGGCAGTCACTTTCATCATTAGTTTTCCGCTCTACTCCTTTTTCAAATGCACGGATGAAAGCTTCAAACTGCAATGGGTCACCGTCATAAACAGGAATGTCTCTTGGAGGTAAAGTAGAAGTGAGATGTTGTTGAGCCAGCATAGCAGTGTTGTCATTTTGCCTCTGGATTAGGTTATAGATGTCACCTTGATTACCATTGTTGATTACAGGTGGTGTGATGTCAACATGTCCCCGCACATGTGTCTGTATACTTTGTCTGGGAATAGAGGTTTGGGCTTGATGAGGCAAGAATTCAGTGGCCTGTACGTTAAATCTTGCTGTAGGGTTTCTGTAGTAAGAGCTCATCCCATCTGATGCTCTAGAGGTGTGTCTTGATCCCATGCTGAGCACGTTTAGCCTGGCATTGGCTTCTGCCAGCTTAGTTTGTATATCCAGTTGTTCCTTTTTCCGTTTCACCTGTTCTTCCAACTGTTGTTCCTGTTGTTGTTTCTGTTGTTCCAACTGTTGTTGTTTCTGTTGTTGTTTCTGTTGTTCCAACTGTTGTTTCTGTTGTTGTTTCTGTTGTTCCAACTGTTGTTTCTGGTGTTTTAATTGTTCCCCTTCTACATCAAGCTCATGTTGTTTGTTCAGTGCTGCCGCCCTTTCGATTAAAGCCGCCCTTTCTGCCTGGGCTTTAATTCGAGCAGAAGAGGTAGATGATGCGTGTGATGAACCAGGTTTGTATTTTGACTGAGGGTGTGATGCCTTTGAAATGCTGTCATCAGGTCCGATGTCATCTGAGCTGACACTTTGTTCTATGGCACTTCCCACAATAGAGTGTCTAATTGCCTGTCCACTCTCAGATAACCACACATTTGCATCTTGTATAAATCCATCAAATATATGCATCTTTTCTTGCAGCCACTGCCTTTGCTTTCCCATTTCTTCTTCAGGCAGTTGAAGGTCAGTTAATGATTTGTGATTTTCTTTTAGTTCATCACACAACTTCTTAAATTCAACCAGTTTCAACTGTATTTCCTTTGCATTGTCTTCTGAGCTCATAAGCTCTTTCAGTACTTCCATTAACTTCTTTGTAACTGAAGTTTCTTGCTTTTTGGCAGTTTGCAATAAACAATTCCAATCCTTTGGCAGTGTGAGTGATAATCCTTTTTTCTCTCACAGATTGCAGTCCAACAGCGCCATCTTGTGACGTGACGTCAGATGTCACAGACATGATTAATGTTCACTGTCCCTTTAAGTTTCGTTCTCAGGAATTGTCCGTTAGCTGACAGCGCGCTGTTTCAAACAGCTGACAATGTTGCAGCACCACATCCATTTACTAAGCCATTGTCCAATACAGCTTAATATCTCTTTTACAATCTACTTATCACCAGTAGCGTGGGGTGGGGAAAAATGTAGGGGAAGCCAATGTTTTTGGGTCGGGGGGGGGGGGGGGGGGGGGGGGGGGGGGGGGTGGTCAATAACGTAACCAGATGAGTGATTACAGCGCCCGGTAACATTTTACACACATTTGTATCATACAGATGCAGGACTTACACACGCCTGTTATCTAAGCGACAGGTCCGCATGCACTCTCCAGCTGAAACTCTCTCGTCTTATTAATTTAAGCATTTTCTTATTAATTTAAGCATTTTCTTATTAATTTATGCCAACCTCCACCCACCAATGCAATACCAGCCGCTCAATGCGCAGTGCAGATTCGGTAATTAATAAATAAGAAGCATTCATTCACAAACTAAATCAGGAGACCTTTAAAGTTTTACGTTCACATCAAAGTATCAGTATGCGTTGTGTTGATAATGGACGAGACCCGCCGAGTCAGCGTAAAGTTGAGACGATCTCTGTTTAATGTCTGAATCTGATAACAGATAAAATGATCAGTTTTACATACATTTCCCTCAGTGACTCCTCTCATTGCTTGGAACGTTTACAAAAAGGGAAGAGGAAACGTGAGGGACACAATATATACAAAAAGTAAAATCACAAAGAAAGGAAATTAAAGTCCTCACAACAATAAACTCCTGAGCACAGCTCTCCGACCTTGCCAGGTATTTAACATTCAATAAAATGAAGAACACAGAATACAATAATATAAAACACAGAATGTGTGTGATTATACAAAATTAAATTAAATAAACCCCACTGCATATTTACATCTGTTACACTAACACACACTGCAAGTGCAGCAACAGTCCTCGTCTCTGTAATTAGTTCAGTCCGTAGTCCAAAAGTAACACAAAAATATAAACAATCTCATCTATTCAGGTGATCGGGCCCTATATGGCATGCTATCTGCGGTGCTGATTTTCGGATAGCAGCACCCTGTGCTAATTAAACAACTGCAATAAAACAACTACTTCAGACTGAACACCTGCAGCTAAATCCAGGCAAGCAATGCACAATAACCAACAGAACCACATCAGAAATTGCACACATAGCTACACGGGCAGTTCAGGCAACAGGTATGCACAGAGAGAAAGGGGTGTGCATTTCACTCACCCTATTTGAAGAGGAAGGCCATTCTCCTGTCTTTCATGGTAACGAAGTGGTCAATAACAATGTCATAGAACTTCCCAGCGGCCTTTAGGTCCTCCACAACAACAGAGTCAATGGATATTGTGGCTAGGTTGACAAGTCTGTCCTGTCCACACGTGTTCCTCAGATACGTTTTGATCCTTTTTAGACAGGAAAAGGAGCGCTCTGCTGATGTGCTGGTGGCTGGTATCGTGAGCATGAGCTGGATCAGCTTGTAGACCTCGGAGAGTGTGCCCTGTAGGTCATCCTCAATAAGAAGCTGTATCAGCTCTCCTGGTGGCTTGTGAAACAACCTGTTGTTGTACAGCGTGTGCAGCTCATTCCTTAACTTCTGCTCATCAAAGAATGGATACGTGTTGATCAGCTGAGCCAGCTCACTGCTGGGAAATGCATCAGGGTTGCAGAACGATGTGAATGATGTGTGTTCCAGTATCCGAAAAAAGTGCAGGTGCTCCATATCTGCAAATCTTTGGGTCATGTGCAACACTATGCCGTCAACAATCTGGAAGTAAAGACGCCGGAAAGACACAACCGTTTCCTCGTCTCCTTCTTGGTGCTGGTTAAACCCTTGCTCCAGGTCGTCCCAGCCGCGGCGACGTCGTTTACGTCGGGGCACAGGATCGCCGACTGCTTTGACCGTGTCATCGTAAATGCGACTGAATGTCTCATCTGTTCTTGTGGCTTTGAGAGCGCTGAGAGTGCTCATGATCCGATCCTGGCATTTTTTTATGTCCGCCGTCTTGCTTTGCAGAACCTGGAAGAGTGGTTCTGTGAGGCCGAAAATGGACTGAAAGACCCCGAGCAGGAAGGTGAAGTCAAAATCCTCAAGTTTTTGCTTCAAGGAAGCACTCTGTGCAATGGTCTCTTTGTCCCATCCCGGCTCTGTCATTATCCTGTCAAAAGCGATACAGAGCGACCCGCGTCCTTCATGGATGGCGTGTACTGCGCGGCTTTTAAAATTCCACCTCACAGCAGAACCCCCTGGTACACGCACAGCTCGATCAACTTCAGACAGTAGTGCTGATCTCTTACATGAACGTGAGAAAAAATTGTGGAAGGCATCGAGATTGGCAAAAAACAGTTTGGCTGCTTGGATGTTGTTTGTGCCTTGTGCTAAAACCAAATTTAATTTGTGAGCATAGCAGTGGATGAATAGCGCATTGGGGCAGTGTGCTTTCACTAAAGCCTGAACGCCACCGTGCTGTCCACTCATGCAGCTTGCTCCGTCATAAGTCTGACAAATCAGTTTGTTTGTTGGGCTGTAGTTCCCGATGGCTCTCATGACAACTGATGTTACAGCTTTTGCATCTCTTTCTAAACTGACATCAAAAAAGCCGAGGAAACGTTCACACACACTGCCTTTTTCATTCACATATCTGATTATGATAGTGAGTTGGCACTTATTGGAGATGTCTGATGTGTCATCCACTTGTACAGCAATGAAAGGAGAAATGTGTATTTCTTTATCAGTCTCATCCTGGATACAATGAGCTATGCTCTCAATTATGTCATTTTGTATGGTGTTTGACATACCACTGAAGACTGTTGACGATCCCAAGTGCTCCGCGAGTGCAGTGTCAAACTCTGCAAATGCACGTACCAGCTCTACAAAATTGCCCCTGTTAGAGCTGCCAGCGGCCTCATTGTGTCCCCTGAATGCTTGCTCTTGACGTGCAAGGTACAGGGCAGCAATGATGAGTTTCCTCAGAATATCCCGGTTCTTTTTTACTTGTTCGTTGTGCTTCTTTGTGCTAATGGCAGTGCTTGAATTGGAATGAAAAAGGTGCCAGTACTCTAAAATCAGCAACTTTTTCAAGTCAATTTTATATATACAGCCCACAAACAAGAATTTGGCTACTATAATGCTGGTGGGTTTGTCTCTTTACTACTGTATATTTTAGAAAGGTTCACTGTACTTAACATTTTTTATGATAGGCAGCGGATATGGCTAAAGCTCAGTAAGGTCAATATTAACTGAAAATATAGCAATCAAAGTCTAGATCTTCTGCTGAAGACACATGAAGCAGAGACCTTTCAGGTGAGAGCCCCTCTGGTGGTGTTCAACATTAATGACAAGGAAACAAAGCTCTGGTCAGAAGCATTTTTTATAAAAAGCTTTAACAAAATTAAGTATTTCTGTACATTTTGAATGCAATCTAACTTTCCAACTCAGAAAACGAAAAACGAAAAAGTGCCAAAAGTCTTCTCACATGGCTGAGCTGCTTTGCAATATACTTCACCACTGAAGAATACAAATATGTATAAAATAAACTATGATGCAATCTAACTTTCCAACTCAGAAAAATGATAAAGAGCATGAACAAAGAACATGTAAAAACAAATGCAAAATTTGCACAATCTAAAATGAGAAACTGTAACTGCAAGTAACAAAGTCTGAGCCATGGTAAAGAGTTACATTGAACACCAAGCTGATCAGATAACTCCCTGGTTGGTCTGAAGTCCTTCTATCTCCAGGATCTGTACAAATCGGCACATTATGCCAAAAGTCTTCTCACTGGGTGAGCTGCTTTGCAATATACTTCACATTGTTAGAAAAGGCTCCAGAAGGCCTTGGGGACATCAGTATCAGGGGCTGGAGCTGGACAGGCTCTTTCATCAGCACTTCTCCTTCCCTTTGCCAGCCAGGACCTCACATACTGTTCCGGATTGAACTGTCCTAGTGATGGTCCATTACATTTAATGAAAACCAGGCTGGACAGTCGGCTGACAGAGAGAGCATTCCTTTTTGCAGTAAGGATATCGTTCATGCAGCTGAAAGCCCGCTCACACTCACTAGTGGAGACAGCGATGGTTCGGACTGCTTTCAGTAGAGGCTCCATGGCAGCAGGTGTACGGGATGCCCTGGATTCCTTGTATTCGCGAAAGCCCTGAACAGTCTCTCTTCTGTCCACTTTCAGCACTTCGCACAAACGTAGCACCTCTACGTCCCCATACTGTACGTCTAACTCCTCTTCAGGCCAACTTCCAGGATGGATAACTTTCATGTCCTGGATTAGCTGATTGTCCCGGGCCTCCCGGCCATGTAATGGGATTTCTCTTGTGCTGACATGAGAGGAGGTTGTGGAAGTCATTCTGTGTCTCAGATTCTCTACCATACTGCGGAAAAACTGACCTGCATGAATCTGTACAAGCCTGCCATTCTCACGCAGGGCAACACCCTTGAAGGACTTCTCAGCTAGAGCTGTATGAACTGTAGTCATGTGTGGGCCAGGCATGGTGACCATGGATTCAAAAACTCGTATTTCTCGAGTTAAGAGCCTATCTGCTGTAGGCAGTGTCATCTCTCTTTTTTGGAGTTGCCGAGAGAGGTCGCTGAGCTCTGTGAGCGCATCGTACATCAGTCCCAGATTGCTGACAAACGTTGCAGATGTGAGCACATCATCCAGGCCCTTGTACTTTGCTCTGTCTCTGGAATCCCTGCTCGTGTCGTTTGCAGCATTTGTGAAGTGATCATGAAGCACTCGGTAGTTTTCCCAGACTGCTCTGACGCTCCTTTCACTTGAAGCCACCCAGCGGATGGACAAAACACGCCCTATCACCAGGAGACGCTGTCCGACTGCTTGCGCACACTGCGCTAACTGCCTCTGATTTTTGGGGGAGGCATGGAACAAGGAATAGAGTTTGTCAAAAAAGATCTGGAAATGATTGAGCCCTGAGACCTCCTTGACCACATCCCCAACTGCCAGCTCTAGACGATGATTGGAGCAGTGCCACACAAACAGGCTTGGGAATTTACTACACAACTGGGTAGCAACGCCTGTTCTCTTCCCTAGCATGACTGAAGCCCCATCACATGCAAAAGAAACGAAACACTGACCTAAAAAGTCCTCGTTAAAATCTCTTCCAAGACACTCCATTAACGCCTTTGTGATGTCATCAGCCGTTGTTCCATCCAACTCGATCAGCTCCCAAAAAAAACGTTTCGGGCTCAGCATCAGCTAATGCTGAGCGTAGACACACAACAAGCACCGTTTTACCACTAATAGTGGTAGATTCATCGACCAAAACACAGAGTTTTCTTTGGTTTTCTGTAATGTCTTTTGCCATTTTTTTCTTCAGCTCATGAGCTATGTGGTCGATGATTTCGCCACAGGTTTTATTGGAGTGCAAAACCCTGCCCACGTTCAGCCCATTCAGTTTCTGTACATTCAAATCAATTGGCATGTCTGTGAATGGCCGGCTATGTTTGCCAATTTTATATGCCGTTCGAAAAACTCTGATAGTGGTGTCTAATTCAGATGTATGCATAGACTGCACTTGATGTTGAATAGTTTCACGTGAAGCAGATGTAAGGATGTCAGCAGCTTTTACATGGGCTTGTGATTCTTTATGTTCTTTGATTTTTTTTCTCAGACTAGCTTGTTGTTTGCCCTTGTCAACACCGAAATGAGACACTGCACACTCACCCCATTCAGTTGACAGTTTCAGTCCTTGTCCAGTGTGTATTCCCAAAGATTTGACATCTCTGCATATCCGACATCCTAGCTTCTTATCTTTAAGAAGGAGCCATGCATTGGTCTTGCAAAAATATTGCACCTGGTCCGTTGTCCAGCAGTCAGGTGCATCGCTTTGCCCGGTGTTGGTGGTGGCAGTTGCGCCAGCAGCAGCTAACGTTAGAGGCTCTGGAGGAGGCGGCGGAGCTAGTGCTAATGCTAATGCACTAGAACTTGGAGCAGGAGGATCAACCAAAGAAAGCTCCCCATCAGACACAATTTCCAACACAGGCACAGCATTCTCTGTATTTGAAGTTTCTTCCGGCGACAACCGCTGTCTTTTTGCACTTTTATTAATCCACGCTAACATTTTAGAAATGCTAATTTGTGACATGACTTGCTTTCCTTCTCTCGGGGGCGTGCCTGCTCTGTTCTATCACTCTACATAGCCACCCACTGGGTGGGAGTTGCACTGCATAAACACAACACACGTGTATCTAGGTTTGTAAATTGTAAAGCATTAAAACATGGTTTTACTAACAGTTTTCAGTATGTTGTTACTTCGGCATTATTATTAATATTATTTTGAAACGTGTATTACTATTAAATCACGGTCAAATAGGTTAATTTTGACATAGTCGTTTCCACCACAGTATTTACATGGAGAAGATAAGCCCCGCCCCCTCTCCAGCACGTTCTGTTTGAATGACAGGAGTAAACAGCTGACAGCCGCTGTGAAACTCCAGCGGTTAGAGCGATGAGAATGTCCGTTCGGCACCTCATGACGCATCTACTGAGTACCGGGCGGCTGTATATATATATATATATATGGATGTATAATAAGAACGGCGGGAGAGTGTTGAGTACTGGCACGGTGCATGAGTACCGGAGTACCGCCAGCATGCCGGTACTGAGCAAGAAGTGCCGGTACTCCATGGGTCAGAACCAGAAGTGCCGGTACTGCGTACCGGTGAGTACCGGCCCAATTCCAGCACTGGCTAATGGTTCTTGCTACATCCAGAGCCTCGTCAATCCTGACGCGTCCAAAAAGCTTTAATTTCACAGCACAATCTATATGATTTTTAGATTTACCGTGCCTCTCAATTGCCCGTGACAGGTTGGCAAGGTCGATGAATCCTGAAGTTGCCCAAGGATTGTTCAGGGAGCACGAACCCTTGTCAAAAAGAAGACATGGCCAG
This sequence comes from Gymnodraco acuticeps, assembly GCF_902827175.1. Classification (NCBI taxonomy): domain Eukaryota; kingdom Metazoa; phylum Chordata; class Actinopteri; order Perciformes; family Bathydraconidae; genus Gymnodraco; species Gymnodraco acuticeps. The sequence goes on along the minus strand of NW_022990125.1, from coordinate 1,354,917 downwards.
CAAAATAGACGCTGAAGTTTAGCGCTTCCAGTTAGCCACTCCGTGCGGACATAATTGTCCTCATTGAACGTCCGATTAGATCCCTTATTCCTCTGTGTACACAGCTCGAGTGTGGGCGTTGTCCTGCCATCTGCTTTAATTTTTAGTTGCTGCTGTAGCGGAAGTTTAGTGAAGTTATGCTTAATTAAGTACGCCAAATCTCCTCCCTCCATAATGCTTCATTTGCTTGATCATTTCTAACGGCGGTGATGACAGTTACAGTATTCAAATTGATGTTGATGTGATTGGATGGCAGTGTCCAATCAAATCGCCAGCCGCCAGCCGCCCCTGAAGGGAAGCTAGAGGCGGCTGGCTTCCCCTGGCATGGCCCTGACCAATCACAGGTTGGCAGGGGCATCACGTGGGCCTCATCTGATTGGTTAATCCCTCAATTTTTTTTCACCAAGGGAAGCTAGATTCTGCTGGCCTCCTCTCGCAACAGTGAATGCAATCTACTGTTTCACCATGACATCTAGAGGGGCGCTGTTTCACTCTTTGTAAAATACTCAATGAGAATGGGGGAGAGACGGAGAGACGGTCCGGCAGGAACACACAGGAAAGTAGAATTACAGAAACAAAACAAAGTGTTTTTATTTATTTATTTAAGTTATAACTACAATCCGAAAAAACAGGGGAAGCCTGGCTTCCCTTGGCCTCCGGGAGAAAACGCCACTGCTTATCACGCTGCACGGTGCACATACCCGGCCGCTTTCCCAGTCCTCTCTCAGCCTCTTCGGTCCTCGCAGGTGGGAACAATCTCCAGCGGATTGTTGCGTGTGCAGCTGATCCGTGATGAGAAGTCGATGGTGCAATAATCCAATTATTTGTTTCCCCTGAAAACGATCCTTAATCCAATTTGAAGTGAATCCAATTGTCCAGTTTCACTCAAAAGTGCGATTCCACTTAATGTAATGGCAATTTCCTTTTCCTATGTCCTATATATTTTTGCCGTTACTTTCACAGAAGGGTTGAAAAGTGATCCAGACGCAGACACAAACAGATGATTTTCCGGTCCTTAGTTGTGGTTTATGATGATGTTTATTCGTCTTTACATACCAGGGTTAATTTAGCGTTCTAGTGATTCTATAAGCATCTGCCGGGCTGATGGAATCGGTATGCTCTTCTCCTACTGTGTCCACACCTCTCCTGTCACCTATGACCTCCTTATATACACCCGGTGCAGCTAAACCCCGCCACCCAGTGTTCATAAATAATATTGCACTATACATATAACTTAAATAAACTGACACACCAACATCACCCACAAAATGGCTCCTACAATGACTATGCTTGCACGTCATGGTACCATAGCACCTCCAAGGCGCTAAAAATAAAACTTCAAACATCGCAAAATAAACTGGTCAGACTACTGCTTGACCTTTCATCTAGAACCCACCTAACCTCTGCCCACTTTGACAACCTAGGATGGCTTAGAGTAGACGACAGAGTACAGCTACTTGGCCTGGTCTACAAGATCCACTACCCATCCAAGTACCCATGTACATGTCAAAATTCTTCCCAAAGGTCAAGGAATACCATGATCATAACACCAGAGGGAGCTCCACAAATCATGTGAAACCCAGATTTGGCACAAAAAAGGGGGAATACACGTTTCGCAATTATGCCACATCAAGGTGGAACGCTCTTCCCACAACTGTAAAGGAAAGTAAAACTATACTTACCTTCAAAACCTCTCTTAAAGAGCACCTTCGGGGGAGAGCATTGCAAAACTGGCCCCGGTAATGGTACAAATCTCAACCTGTCTTTCAATGGACAGCTTCCCCCCCCCCCCCCATCTATGTATATACTCGCATTTTAGACTCTGTTACTAACTGTATATCTGTAGACTTGGTATGTCTTAAATGTCCGGTTAGGATGTATTAGAACGAAATCTAAAATGAAAATTGTAAATAAGCAATCTGTATGTAAAAAACCACCTGTATGTAAATTGTAAATACGCCATCTGTATGTCAAATATGTCTTATATTTCTTAAATGATATGATGAATTGGAAATGGGGGACCCTGATGTAAACAAGACGAAAGTCTTTCTCTGGTCTGCATCCCCTTAACAATTGTATGTTTTGAGCTGTACTGTACTGTACCCAATATACAAGCTGTTAATACACTTTTCAATCAATCAATCAATCAATTCTCATTGAGTGTTTCACAAAGAGTGAAACAGCGCCCCTCTATATGTTATGGTGAAACAGTAGATTGCACTCTCTGTTGCGAGAGGAGGCCAGCCCAAGCCCCCAGGAAGTGCGCCGGACTCAGATGAAAATATTCGTGGTGGCCAAACGGCGGTACTACACTTCCGTTTGGTTGCCAGGCCCGGAAACACTATTTCCCATTGACTTACATGGGGAAAGAGTGGTCTGTAAATCGTTGGATAATTTTTAAATAAATAAACTAAATAAACTACCCAGTATGAACACTTGTATAGCCCTTATTAAAAACATTCGTTCCTCAAGTTGTAATAATGTGCTAATAACGTTATTCTGAGAGTTATTTCCCTCTGCATTATGAACGCGCATCTATCTTAGCATATTCATACACAGTAGGCTTGTTTGAGACGCGTTGCAGCTCGCCTCGAAAGTAGACGAGAATAGCCGATCGCAGCCCGGGGAGGTCTCAAAAAGCTCGCCTGAAGTCGGACAGCTCGGAGTCGGCTTCGTTTTCTTCTTCTCTCGGTTTTTTGGCGGATTGCAAACAACTTTAAGGTGCATACCGCCACCTCCGGAGTCGGCTTGACTCGGTTTGCATTTATAAAGAATGCACACATGTGTTTAATCGTTAATGTCAGATATGTACTAAGTAAATACATTTGTTCCTGCTCAAGATTAGATTCAACTTTATTGTTATTGCACAGATTACAGGTACTGAGACAACGAAATGCAGTTTAGCTTCTAACCAGGTGCAACAAGCAGTAAAGTGAAAAGTAATGTACACAATAGACATAAAATATAGAATGAATTGAATGATGAATAAACAGTGAGGGGTATGAATACACTAGATATCAGCCTGTGAGCAGTATGAACAGTGTGTATGAATATGCTAAGATATATAAAGTATGAAAACGGTAAGCAGTGCAAGTAGGCTATAGTATAAAATATATGGATATTAATTTAATGATGATAAACATTGTGGAACAATGATGAAAAATGGGAATGGATGTGGCGACGTAAAACTGACACAAAACAACAACAAACTTTTGCCGAGCCAATTGGAGAGTTTCATCACCAGCACGGGGTAAAACCCACCAATGAGCGCTCAGCTCGAGATACCAGCGAGTCGTTTCCCATCAAGCATTTCATATTTTATACTCAAGCTCAATTCTCGCACTGAATAAAAAAAAGTGAGTGAGGGACTGCAATATAAGAGGGAAAGAAAGAGAAACTTTAAAACTGTTCAATTGTTATGATGCGTAAAGGCTGATATTGTTCTATAATCGTCTGAAACAGTTAAGTCATGATGTGAAACGGTTAACAAAGAAAAAGGGACACTCAAGCTGCTGCTACACTTTATTTTATTTATCTAAAGTTAAGCACTTTTAAGATGCACATATTTTCAAAAGCTATTTTATTTTTAAATGCAGCCCGAGAGGAACATTACACATATCCACAGTATTTACTGTATATCTGTATAGTTCAATGTTAATTGACAATAAATATTGTTGTTTTTGAATTGTACTTTCTTTATTTGATTGGCAGTCAGTTGTTGATTACATGCAGACGTTGATAAAGCTACAGGCACTTCAATATATATCACACTAATTCATAAAGCAAGTTTGATGTTCCGGACCTTTGCATGGGGAGATTTTCTCTAACTGGACCTTGTTGAATTTGAGTTGAATACCCCTGCTCTAGCCAATCAAACCGCGTGCTTGTGTGTCCGGGGCGGGAGATTAATGTGATTGGTTGTTGGTCGCGCGCCAGACACGCCCACCGGCAAGCTTCAACGCGACGCTGCCGTGTCATGGATCTGCGGAAGTGAATCTGCGCAGCCGTGGCTCAGAGAAACTTCAGAAACTGTGTTTTTTGTGATATTTGGCAGAATAAATACAAAAGAAATACAAAATAGAAAAAGAACGACATTAGTTCAATTGTATGTGCGGTGTTTGTTTTATCGTGAAGGTGTGTTGTATTATTATTATTTTATTATTATTGTATTATTATAATTGTATTGTTATTATTATTGAATTATTTTATTTATTTACATTATTAATGTCAACACAGGTCAGTTTGTTATTGTATATTAATTAATTGAGAGAGGGTTAAATAAAACGTTATTGACCGATTAAACAAATAGACAAATAGCAAATCACAGAGCTCCGTTTGAGAGCGCCATATATTGCTAACAATAATAATGAAGCTGATGATGTCACTTCCTGCCCACTCCGAAGGGGTCAGAGGTCGCCCCTCCCCCCCGCCGTCTCATCCCCACGTTGCAGAGAGGAGCCCAGGTGAGCAGCGAGACAGGTGGAGAGGACACATCCGGGTGAGTCGAACCACATGCTGAGGAGAGACAGGTAAGAGACAGGTGAGAGACAGGTGAGACAGGTGAGAGGCAGGTGAGAGACAAGTGAGAGGCAAGTGAGAGACAAATGAGAGACAGATGAGAGACAGGTGAGAGATAGGTGAGACAGATGAGAGACAGATGAGAGACAGGTGAGAGGACAGGTGAGAGACAGATGAGAGACAGGTGAGAGACAGGTGAGAGACAGATGAGAGACAGGTGAGAGACAGGTGAGGCAGGCAAGAGACAGGTGAGAGACAAATGAGAGACAGGTGAGAGACAGGTGAGACAGGCGAGAGGCAGATGAGAGGCAGATGAGAGACAGATGAGAAACAGGTGAGAGACAGGTGAGAGACAGGTAAGACAGGTGAGACAGGTGAGAGGCAGATGAGAGACAGGTGAGAGGCAGGTGAGAGACAGGCGAGAGACAGGTGAGAGACAGGTGAGAGGCAGGTGAGAGACAGGTGAGAGGCAAGTGAGAGACAGGTGAGAGACAGGTGAGAGACAGATGAGAGACAGGTGAGAGACAGGTGAGAGACAGGTGAGAGACAGATGAGAGACAGATGAGAGACAGGTGAGAGACAGGTGAGAGACAGGTGAGAGACAGGCGAGAGACAGGTGAGAGACAGGTGAGAGACAGGTGAGAAACAGATGAGAGACAGGTGAGACAGGTGAGAGACAGGTGAGAGACAGGTGAGAGACAGGTGAGAGACAGGTGAGACAGGTGAGAGACAGGTGAGAGACAGGCGAGAGACAGATGAGAGACAGGTGAGAGACAGGTGAGAAACAGGCGAGAAACAGGAGAGAGACAGATGAGAGACAGGTGAGAGACAGATGAGAAACAGGTGAGAAACAGGTGAGAAACAGGTGAGAGACAGGTGAGAGACAGGTGAGAAACAGGTGAGAGGCAGGTGAGAGACAGGTGAGAGACAGGTGAGAGACAGGTGAGAGGCAGATGAGAGACAGGTGAGAGGCAGGTGAGAGACAGGTGAGAGACAGGTGAGAAACAGGTGAGAGGCATGTGAGAGACAGGTGAGAGACAGGTGAGAGACAGGTGAGAGGCAAGTGAGAGACAGGTGAGAGACAGATGAGAGACAGCTGAGAGACAGCTGAGAGACAGGTGAGAGACAGATGAGAGACAGGTGAGAGACAGGTGAGAGACAGGCGAGAGACAGGTGAGAGACAGGTGAGAGACAGATGAGAGACAGGTGAGACACAGGTGAGAGACAGGTGAGAGACAGGTGAGAGGCAGATGAGAGACAGGTGAGAGGCAGGTGAGAGACAGGTGAGAGGCAAGTGAGAGACAGGTGAGAGACAGGTGAGAGACAGGTGAGACAGGTGAGAGACAGATGAGAGACAGATGAGAGACAGGTGAGAGACAGGTGAGAGACAGGCGAGAGACAGGCGAGAGACAGGTGAGAAACAGGTGAGACAGGTGAGAGACAGGCGAGAGACAGGTGAGAGACAGGCGAGAGACAGGTGAGAGACAGGTGAGACAGGTGAGAGACAGGTGAGAGACAGGCGAGAAACAGATGAGAGACAGGTGAGAGACAGGTGAGAAACAGGCGAGAAACAGGCGAGAGACAGGCGAGAGACAGGTGAGAGACAGATGAGAGACAGGTGAGAGACAGGTGAGAGACAGGTGAGAGGCAGGTGAGAGACAGGTGAGAGACAGGTGAGAGACAGATGAGAGACAGGTGAGAGACAGGTGAGAAACAGGTGAGAGACAGATGAGAGACAGATGAGAGACAGGTGAGAGACAGGTGAGAGACAGATGAGAGATAGGTGAGAGACAGATGAGAGACAGGTGAGAAACAGGTGAGAGACAGGTGAGAGACAGGTGAGAAACAGGTGAGAGACAGATGAGAGACAGGTGAGAGACAGGTGAGAGACAGATGAGAGACAGGTGAGAGACAGGTGAGAGACAGATGAGAGACAGGTGAGAGACAGGTGAGAGACAGGTGAGAGACAGGTGAGAGACAGATGAGAGACAGGTGAGAGACAGGTGAGAGACAGATGAGAGACAGGTGAGAGACAGGTGAGAGACAGGTGAGAGACAGATGAGAGACAGGTGAGAAACAGGTGAGAGACAGGTGAGAGACAGGTGAGAGACAGATGAGAGACAGGTGAGAAACAGGTGAGAGACAGATGAGAGACAGGTGAGAGACAGGTGAGAGACAGATGAGAGACAGGTGAGAGACAGGTGAGAAACAGGTGAGAGACAGGTGAGAGACAGGTGAGAGACAACTGCGTTGGTGTGAGAGGGGCATCAGACAACATTTATAAAATCAAAGACGGCGTAAAAATGTACTGAAACTTAAACTGTGATGAGTCAAAAACAGCAAAAGATATAAAAAATCTGAATACAAGTTTAACAGCTGAACGTCTTTTTTAAAGTTGGCATTAAGTCTGTAGCTGAAAATATGCTGACGGAGTTGCATTTTAAACACAGTGTAGTTAAAAGAGGATTTGAAGTGTCGTCCCATAGACACCCATTATCAAATCTAAAATGGCCTGAAAATGTACCAAAACTCAAACGTTGATAATTCAAAAACTGCAAAAGATATCAAAAATCTGAACACAAGTTTAATAGGTGAATTTATTGTGACCATTTTAAAGTTGGAATGAAGTCGCTGTAGCTGAAAGTATGTGGAAGGAGTAGCATTGTTCACAAGGTGTAGGTAAAAGAGGATTTGAACTGTTCTCCCATGTTAAAAAAAGAGTTTAAAAAGCTGAATATTTAAAAAAGTTGAAAAAGTTTTGAAAAAATGTAAAGTTTGAATGGTTTCTGTAGCTGAACGTAGAGGCTGAAGATATTCGACGGCAAACAATGGGGTGACATAAGAAGAAGATGAAGAAAGATAAGATAAGATAAGATGGACCTTTATTAATCCGTGTGGGGAAATTCAGTTGTACAAGCAGCAACTGGGTAAGTGTGAAAAACAGGACGGAAAAGATTCACACAGATTAATACAATCAAAAATAAAATCAAGATTTTTTAAAAAATAATAATAATAATAATAAAAGACTATGAAATAGGAGATGAGTAAAAATAAGAGTAAAATAACTGTCAGCATATACATATTTGGTCATCTAAATTATGAAGTACGAAATGAGTTAAAGTGACAAGTGAAAAGTGAAAATGGACATCTGTACATATAGTGACATATCTATCTACATATTTGGTCTACTACTAATATATTAACGTGGGTTGTGGAAACAGTGTATATTTATGTCCAGTGATTTAATTTAATTTATTTTGTACATTATTGACCCCTTGTTGTGCAGCGTGATGGCTACAGGCACAAAGGACTGTCCGAGGCGCTTGGTGCTGTGTCGTGGAGGGATGAGTCTGTGGCTGAACATACTCCTCATCTTCACTAAGAAGATGAAGTGGAAGAATAAAGAAACAGAAGAACAATAGTGGAATGCTGCTGAACAGCATTCACACTAAATATAAAACAGTTTTAATCAATACACATTTTTGATTTGAATGTATTCAATTAACTTGATTTGAATTCATATGTTCTCAATGTTTACATTTAAACTATTGCTATAACACTATATATATATATATACTGTATATATATATATGTATATATATATATAAATACATATATAAAAATGTAACTGCTCACTGTTCCCACAAGAGGACTCAGAAGAGCTGTGGAGGAGAAAAACTGTGTGTGTGTGTGTGTGTGTGTGTGTGTGTGTGTGTGTGTGTGGTGTGTGTGTGTGTGTGTGTGTGTGTGTGTGTGTGTGTGTGTGTGTGCATCTCTGTGTGTGTTCTTGTACGTACATCTTAGTAAGGACCAGTCTGGCATTTGGACTTTGAAAAATGAGGTCAGTCTCTCTCGTCCTCACTTCTCCCAGATGGTTTGTCGACTTGGTTTAAAAGGTTAGGGTAGATCAGCTCCAGGTAAGAACTAAGGTCAGACAGGGGCTGTGAAATATCAAGGCCTTTTCCTAGCCTTTCATGGCTTAAGGGGTTTGGGCCCGGAGGGTCACCGGTTCGCAGGTTCAAGTGCTGACTGGCTTGTTAGAGAGCTGCCAATTCTGACAATGTGCCCTTAAGCAAGGCACTAACCCACACACACTGCTGCAGGGGCGATGTACTATGGCTGACCCTGTAAATGCACATGAGGGGCAACAAGGAGAGATATACAACGAGATACGTTTCAACTGTTGTGAGGATGTTGACTCAGACTGTATGCATAATCGTTTCCTCTGTGGCTCACAGAAACAAAAAGCCTGAGTTATGAAGTGGGGCTGAGGGGCTCCAAAGATGTTTACTAGACAGAAGGTCTAGGTAAGGTGCATTTTGGGAAATGCAGGTTAGAGCTTTAAGCCTAAATAAACAGAGCAATGCATTTACATATCCAGATGGAGATCTCTGGACATCTTGACTGACATTATATTTTGTACAAACATGTTTGGTCCCCAGAGGATGAATCCTACTGATTTAGGTGATCGGTTTAGTTTTCTCTAGCGCCATTAATGGGTCAAAATGTGAATGTCCAAAAGCCTCAGCTGTATTTTTTATTGGGCTCATTAGCAAACGTTAGCTAAACTAAAATGTTTTATGGTAAACACTATATAGTACTGCATAACATCAGCCTACAAGTATAATCATTGTTAGCATTGACTTTAGCATTTAGCTCAACATACAGTAAAGAGCTTCTAGCACAGCTGTAAACTAAGTCACTAGATTGTGAAATGTTTTGATGTTTTATATATCGACTTATCATTATAATTATATACAAGGATATCATTTAATTTTCACACATTATTTAAATTCCCAGAGGTAAACAGTCTTTGCTTGAACCATTGAACTGAAATGGGTGACAGTGGGGCCAAAGTAGCCTATTTTTTTAAAGAAAATATTCAACGTTCACCTTTTTAAACACTAAGAACAGTTTAAGCACAGAACTAATTCTGTCATTTTTACATCAGAGAATAATTATTGAAACAAAAGACAAATATTCCTCTTTCAATAAGAATAATTAAGTGAAAACAACATAATTGCAACTTGAATCAATTATGTGTGAAGCGAGGATCTGTGGAAGCCCAAGATAAATAATCGTTTGAATATAAATGAAAATAGAAATGCTAGAGCAACATGGAGGCACTCCCACTGACGGGATAAATATAATATAACAAATATATCATTAGGCTGTTAGAGTGGTAATCACAGGGCTGCAGCTGTATCTTAAACAGTGTATGCTCGCTCACTGACGTCATGTGACAGCAGTCCAAAGCTGACTGGCAGGCAGGCACTGTTTCATGTTGTTATTTCACAATAATGTAATGTATTTGTTTTGATGACATCTGGGGGGTATACTACGAAGCAGGATTTTCGCTTAGGCGGCTAAATTCAGGGAAAACTCCGGCTTTCCGGTCCTACGAAGCTGGTTCTCTTTTTAGCAGGCTAGATCTCCATGGTAACTTATGCTTAGCGGCTAACCTGGGGGTATACTACGAATCTAGTTCAACCTATCCTGGATATGTTTTGAGTTATCCGGTTGACTTAATCCAAAACAAAGCCGCACTCGCTAAACTGTCCTACAACGCTGGCTATCAACTTGTTCGCTCAAGCCAGCCGTGTCCTATCTAGTTAGGCGCGCGTTCACATAAAAGGGGTGGTATCTGGAGCATTCGACCAATCACAAACATGGAGAAGCGTACTGACAGCGCAGCGTCATACTTCCTATATGAAAAGTCAACTATAATATTAGTCAAATATGAAGAAGTTCAACTTTAAACATCCATGACTTAAACAATTTATCCAGGATAAAAGCCACATAGCCACACATTCACCTGCAAGGTGAATACAGCTGGTAAAAGAAAAAGTGTTTGAATGCGTACATTAACAGGTTTATGATATCACTGCCCCGTCTAAGACACGAGTGGATCTGACTTTAATTACATTTGACTCAAGTGTTTCGTCAACTTAATGTGTTGCTTAAAATAATACTTCTGCATACAGTATGTGACACTGTGAGTGTTGCACGGCCAGATACGGCTCAGCTGACTCAGATAAGGAAATATATGATACATTAATGATGTGATTTGATATGAATAATAATGGGACACATCGACGTCTGCACTCACAGTGCCGCGGACTGTATAGGCTACTTAATGTTACTTTGATCCGGTTACTTATGTTGTGGCAGATATTTAAGTAAGCATTCTTAACGCTAATGTTATAATAGTCAGATTGCTCTGAAGATGGGAGGTGAATGTGATGTTCTATTCATTTTCACATTCACACAGTCGGTGATTTTGGCCGGCCGTCTTTCCTGCAACGGCAGTTTAAACTGTATTTCCTCCGCACACTGAGCTCTGATTGGTCAGCAGGCGTGGTGCTTTCGCTGAGTTGATCTCTTATCTTGGAACCTATCCTGCATCGGAGCACAGACTAGGTTCCAGGATAAGTCACCATGGAGATCTGGGGTCACGTAATGTAACCCAGCTTCTATGAGTATAGGCGCAGCCCTCTAAGGCTATCGCTATTGGGTAATCCCACTGCACGTGTGCAGCACTGACAGACTTATTCCACGCCCACCTATGACGTGGGCCCCACCTCCGTATAAATAGGAAGTAGGCCCTACAATCCACTCCAACAGCTTTTCTTCAGCTATTCGCAGAACCAGTGGGGCCCGAACCTTAGAGGGCTGCGCCTATACTCATAGAAGCTGGGTTACATTACGTAACCCCAGTTCTATATCGTATAAGGCTTCGCCCTCTAAGGCTATCGCTATTGGGTTAAGGGCGAAGCAGGATGTAGTCTACGCCCCACTGGTTCCGTCCGTTACCAGAAGCACAAAACACACCTACTCAGTTAATAACCCATGTCCATTTCGCCATGCGTAAATGGAGCATCACATTCCCAGGGAATATAGCATTAAAAAATGAATATTCTCCATCAAGGAACGGAGGTAGGCTTACTCGGCCTACCTGTCATTTATAAAAAGTAGAGATCGAGTCTCACTTGTTAAAAACTATCAAGAGAGTGGGAAAAAAGGCAGCTCTCTAAGTGCCGACAGGCAGGAGAGAGGGCATGCAATTGAAAAACCCCGACATTACTCATTCTGGCAGGCTATTCAGTACTGAATGTGTCAGAGAGGAATGGGAGAAATCCCTCAAATACAATAAAAGAACAGGGGGAAGACCAAGATGCAGCAGTGCAAATGTCTTTCACTGTCATTCCTCCGTGCAACGCCGTAACGGAGGTGAGGAGGAGGAAAGAAGCCATCCAAAGTTATCACTCTCGATCTAAAACGAGTTTGTGATAACCTTTGGCATATAAACCGGGTTAGGGCGCAAAACAGCTAAGCTGCCATCTCCTTGGATCCGGAGACATGACGGAGCCACCGAGAGAGCAGACCAATCACTCACCCTTTTAGCTGATGTCAGAGCTAAGAGCCGAGCTACTTTGGCTGACAAAAACTTCAGGGGAACCTGATCTAAAGGTTCAAATGGAGCTTTACTCAGTGCGCGTAACACTAAAGCCGAAACCCATTGAGGCGCCAAAGCACGTGACACAGGTCAGAGTCTCTGTGCTCCCCGTAGAAAACGTTTTGTCAGAGGGTGACTACACACCGTGCTGACACCAATCTACGTGGCAAGATGAAATGGCAGCAGCATATGTTTCGACCGTGCTATAAGCCAATTCCTGTCCAGCAACAGCTGGAGGAACGACAGCACGAGGCAGGGGGCCCAACGGGGTCCAGGATTTCCCCTCCACCCCAAACGGAACATTGTCCATTTGGCTGTGTAGGATGTGTGTTCAGCAGCTGCGCTGATCGAACACCTCCCTGGTGATTTATGTAGGCCGCCGTTGCTTTGTTGTCTGTTCGAATCAACACATGTTGATTGTACAGCAACAGGGCGAAGTGCTGGATTACTTTCCATATAGTAATTCCAGCACATTTATATGGAGAGACATGTGACCCGGCCACTGTCCCCCCACCGCCTGCGACATGCACGTTCCTCAGCCTGCTAGAGATGCGTCTGTGAACACTGTGGTGTGTGACGTCACTCTGCTCAGGGGCACCCCCACTGACGTGGAGATTTTTCCAGTGGGTTCAATCCAAACCCACGGACGGAGGAATGTACACCATGCGTCTCCTCTGACGCACGGGGTCGATACGCAGGCAAATAAACCACCTCTGGAGTCTCCTCACTGTGAAGGAGACCCAGGGGGATCACCACATGACCAGCTGATATCATACCTAACAGCTGCATCACTGAGAGGGCTGTCACCGCCCCGCGGGGTGTGACGCACCGGAGGAGAGCTGTCCGAGCTGCTTAAAAACCAATAGGTTTTTAAAGACAGTCGGTTTATGCAGCGAGCCATGCTGCCTATAACCGACAGGTCAGGGGCAGTCGGCTTAACCGGTGATCCTTGCTGCTTATTATTATCCATCTGTCCATCTAACACGCGCGTCGCTCCTCTGAGTAATACTCTGAGAGCGCGCAACCTGCTCTGGATGTGCTGTGGTTGTCATGGTGACGAGCCACGTCAGAGCCCTCGCCGCCGTTGCCTGTGAAGCAACCCAAGAGGGGCCCGGTCCGAAAAGGCTGCGAGGGGGCCTCCACACACTGCATCTCACACCGGCTCTCATCCTGAGCTGTTTAGGAGAAGGCTCGAAGCGGAGGTGTGTGCAGTGCTATTCACACAGTGCGTAATAACAGCCCTGGGCTCATTACGACCGTGTGTAGTAGGCACATCTGGGACAGAGGAAAAACCGTGCTGCCTGCTAACCGACAGGTTAACAGCTGCACCGGAGGAGAGCTGTCACTTTCTCCATTCTCTGCTGTGAGAGTCGCGCTCTCATGCAGGCTGAGTTCAATTCCACTCCCAGTTAAATGTCTGGGAGGGAAGAGGACAGCTCTTCTTCCAGTTGATAATGAAACCCAGGCTTGACAGATGAGATACGAACTGTATCGTCTGAAAAACCGCTTCCTCCCTGGAGCGAGCCAGCCACAGCCGGTCATCCAGGCAAAATAACCCTCATCCCCATTCTGAGTAGCTGCTCCAACCGTCTCCACCCACTTTGAAAAAAGTGTGTGGAGCCAGGAATGAGAAACGCAGGAATTTGCTGTGTTTCGGGATGATGGTTACGTGGAGGTAAGCATCCTTCAGGACTATGGATGTGCACCCTTCAGGACTATGGATGTGCACCTCCCTGGTGAACACACTCCAGCACCTGTTTGTTGGACACTGACAGATCGAGGATGGGTCTCATTCCCCCCGCCCCGTCTCCTTCGGGACCAGAAAATAGCGGGAGTAACAACCCCTGATTTTCTTCCCTTTGAGGAACCCCGGGAAAAGGCTTTCTTTAACCAGAGTTCCTGCCGCTCTGCACGGAGCGCGAGACACTGTTCCTGGGATGACAGGACTTCTTGTATCCCGAAGAACTGCGGGGGGGGGAGAGGCGAATTGCAGAGACTACCCTCTGCCCATCCGCCTGCTCATCCATCTGTCCATCAGACACACTCGCCGCCACCCTGAGTACCATACAGTACTCTGATAGCGCCGGGTGTACATTCTCTGGCTGTGCTGCATGTGGTTGGTGACAAACCATGCCAGAGCCCTCCACACGCTGCATTTCACACAGGCTCTCAATATGTCGTTGTTTAGGAGAATACTCGTAAACTGCGCGTTCACGTTCAACACCACTAAGGGATGAGCGGAGGTGTGTGCAGTGCTGTCCACACGAGGCGTAATAATGGCCCTCCGTGGGCTCATTACGACCGTGGGTAGGAGGTGTCTGAGACAGAGGAAAAATCCATGCTGCCTAAACCCAAAAAGTTTACGGTAGACGGATTTGAATAGCAAGCCCAGCTGTTTTATTAACCGATAAGTTAAAAAAAAACAGCCGGCTTAGGCAGCGAGCCATGCTGCCAAGTAACCAATAGGCTATTGGCCGCCGGCTTAACCGGGGAGCCTTGCTGCATATTAACTTCCCTCTGTCCATCTAACCCACGCGCCGTCACTCAAGGCGCTAACCTGCTCTGGATGTACTGTGGTTGTCATGGTGACGAGCCAGCCAGAGCCCTCCAGACATTTCACACAGGCTCTCCTTATGTCGCATTTAGGAGAAGGCTCGTAAACCGGATATTTAAGGTGCGTTCACGCTCAACACCCCTAAGGGATGAGCGGAGGTGTGTACAGTGCTGCCCACACTGTAATAATGGCACCCATGGCTCATTACGACCGTGTGTAGGAGGTAGGTTTGGGACAGAGGAAAGAAATCCGAGCTGCCTAAAAACCAACAGGTTTTCAGTAGCGTGGCGTGGGGAAAAATGTAGGGGAAGCCAATAATACGTCCCTTTCTTTTGGGTCAGGGGTGTGGTGGTCAATGTAATAACGTAACCAGATGAGTGATTACAGCACCCGGTATCATTTTACACACATTTGTATCATACAGATGCAGGACTTACACACGCCTGTTATCTAACCGACAGGTCCGCACGCACTCTCCAGCCGAAACTCTAATAATTCACAGACTAAATCAGGAGACCTTTAACGTTTTACGTCCGATTCGCTCCTTTTTTCCTCGCTGTACACAGCTCCAGTTTGGGCATTGGCCTGTCATCAGATTGTATTTGTTGTTGCTGCTGCTGTAGCGGAAGTTTAGTACAATTATTTTTTGATTAAATACTCCAAATCTCCACCCTCCATAATTGCACTTGCTTCAGTTGCTTGCTACTTTCTAACGACGGTGAGAGTGGTGCAGTGGCGCTATCTATCTTCTATCGATTAGATTTATGATTCGAAAATTATAAAAGTAGGGTAGACATGTGGATATTATCCCACTGAACAAAACGTGCATTTATCTAACAGGTTCGTTTTCCACTGACCTTATTTCGAGCTATCTTCCAAAATCATATGGAGCAATCCCATTGCTTTTTTGTCGAGGGAAACCGAGCGCAGCTTACTTCCGGGTTTTAGGATGCGTCACTGTAACACTAAGTTGATGCGATTTGATTGGATTGTGAGGCAAGGGAAGCCAGCCGCCTCTGGCTTCCCTTGGCATGGCCCTGACCAATCACAGGTCGGCAGGGGCATGACGTGAGCCTCATCTGATTGGTCAATCCCTCCATTTTTTTTCACCAAGGGAAGCCAATTTCGGCTAGCCTCCTCTCGCAACAGAGAGTGCAATCTACTGTTTCACCATAACATCTACAGGGGCGCTGTTTCACTCTTTGTAAAATACTCAATGAGAATGGGGGATAGACGGGCCGGCAGCAACACACAACAAAGAATTTCCGAAACTAAACGAAGTGTTTTTATTTATTTATTAAAATTATAACTACAATCCGAAAAAACAGGGGAAGCCTGGCTTCCCTTGGCCTCCAGGAGAAAACGCCACTGCAGGTTTTAAAGACAGCCGGTTATGCACTGCAGTGAGCCATGCTGCCTATAACCGACAGGTTAGGGGAAGCCGGCTTACCCGGTGGGCCTTGCTGCTTATTATTATTATCCATCTGTCCATCGAATACACGCGTCGCCACTCTGAGTAATACTCTGAGAGCACACGCATGTTTTGGATGTGCTGTGGTTGTCATGGTGACGAGCCACGTCAGAGCCCTCGCCGCCGTTGCCCGTGAAGCAGCCCTAGAGGGGCCCGGACCGAAAAGGCTGCGAGGGGCCCTCCACACGCTGCATCTCACACCGGCTCTCATCCTGTCTCTGTTTCGGAGAAGGCTCGTAAACTGGACTTTGAGGCGCGTTCACGCTTAAACCCGTTGAGGGAATGAGCGGAGGTGTGTGCAGTGCTATTCACACAGTGCGTAATAACAGCCCTAGGCTCATTACGACCGTGTGTAGTATAGGCACATCTGGGACAGAGGAAAAACCGTGCTGCCTATAACCGACAGGTTAGGAGCATCAGGTTTAACCGTCAAGCCCTGCTGTTTAATAACCGACTGGTTAACCGACTGGTTAACTGGTTAACAGCTGCGCCGCGAGCCCCGCTGCCGCGCTAACCAACAGGTTACAGCCGGCTCAAACGGCGAGCCCCGCTGTCTGTTAACCGTACAGGTAACAAACAGCTGGCTTATGCACCTCCACACGCTGTATTACACAGCGGCTCTCCTCATGTCACCGTTTAGGAGAAAACTCGTAAAACGGACATTAAGGTTCACGCTCAAACCTGTTTGAGGAATGAGCGGAGGTGTGTGTAGGAGGCACACCTGTGACATAGGAAACAAACCCGGGCTGTCTAATTAACCGACAGGTTTTAAAGACAGCTGGTCTGAGCCGTAAGCTTTGCTGCCTAACAACCGACAGGCTGTGAGGCAGCCGCTTATGCAGCTTTTTTTATGTCATCCGGAGGAGAGCTCTCCTGAACCGGCGGAACGGGGAGATCTCATTAGGCGGCTGCCTTTGATTGATTGATTGATTGAAAAGTTTATTAACAGCTTGTATATTAGGTAAAGCTCAAAACATACAATTGTTAAGGGGATGCAGACCAGAGAAAGACTTTCGTCTTGTTTACATCAGGGTCCCTCATTTCCAATTCATCATATGATTTAAGACATATAAGACATATTTGACATACAGATGGCGTATTTACAATTTACATACAGGTGGTTTTTTACATACAGATTGGTTATTTACAATTTTCATTTTAGATTTCGTTCTAATACATCCTAACCAGACATTTAAGACATACCAAGTCTACAGATATACAGTTAGTAACAGAGTCTAAAATGTGAGTATATACATAGATGGGGGGGGTCCATTGAACGACAGGTTGAGATTTGTACCATTACCAGCGCCAGTTTTGCAATGCTCTCCCCCGATGGTGCTCTTTAAGAGAGGTTTTGAAGGTAAGTATAGTTTTACTTTCCTTTACAGTTGTGGGAAGAGCGTTCCACCTTGATGTGGCATAATTGCGAAACGTGTATTCCCCCTTTTTTGTGCCAAATCTGGGTTTCACATGATTTGTGGAGCTGTGAATCGATTTTTTTGTTTGTTTTATCTGAGTGTTCCAGGGTATTCTCTGAATACCTTGAAGGCCCTGACGGTTCGCCACTGGTAGAAACACCACAGTACTGGATTTCTTTGAGTGCTTCATGTGCGACATCAATCGAGTGGGGCGCTATAACACCATTGACAATGGCTTCGGTTTTAGTGCGCGCACTACTGAATTGTTTGGCAGAGTCTGGAAATGCTTTTTTTAGCAAGGCACTTGTGCAATCCATAGATCTGTAGCTGTTGTGATGTTTCACAGTGTGAAATGCAAATGCACCCTCCGCTGCATTTACAGCATCCTCTGTTTTGCCTGGTCTAACAAAGAAGTCTGTCAACTTTGCCGACAAACTCTCACCTTGCACAGCTTTCCTATGTTTGTCTGTGTCCATGTGCGCTTTAAGATCGCCTGCACCTTTATTGGACACACACACGTATGTGCAAGCTTTGCACACGGTGCACTCCGCCTCCCATTTGTTCCGACCGGGTCGGTATACATTTGGAATTTCTTCTGCAATTCATCTGTAAAAGTACATTTGCGCTTTGGCATTGTGAATGTGAGCTGCGGTCGGCTCTGTCCCCTTCCTCTGTTTGTGTGTCAGCGTAGTTGTAGAGCCGCCCACAAAGCTTCAGACTCAGCGATTACGTCACACACGCAACAGAGTACCGTAGTATTCTGTGCAATGCGCCAGTCAATTTAAGTACATGCAAACGGTCCGCGAAACCCGGACATTTTCATGAATTTATAAACCCCCCCCCGGACGACCCGGACAGGGCGTGAAAAGACGACATGTCCGGGCAAAAGAGGACGTTTGGTCACCCTACTGTAATGTAGTTAATCTACTTTTAGTAGTTTGTTTAAATGTTATAATGATGTTGTTTTTGTTTGTAGAAGTGCATCATTCCTTGATTTATTGTAAAAATGAATCTGAACTTTTTGATCTGTTATGATGATAAACTGAAGCAATTTCTAAATTAACCCAATTAAGTGAGTTTTAAATCGTCCTACTTAGTTTATAAGGAAATTATGAAGAGGAACCAATTAAATGATTTGAAAATTATATCTACAGTATGTAGGTGCTGACGCTGTTGGCGGTTCTAGTGTTAACATACATTTAAATTAAATATGTGTAATGGCAAATGCCATATATGATTTTCTTACCTGGAATTCTGCGTTTTTGAACAGACTTTTTGATTGAGTCCTCGCTATATTAGTAGTAGTAATGATCCCGCTTTCGTCTCATTAGTATGCATAAAAAGTGACAGGTGGACACGCCCCCAATTATGCAAATGAGCTAAGTCCCGCCTCCCATTGATCGACATCCTTTGATGTGGGGGTGAGGGGTCATCACCCCCTAGGGGTGAAATGCCCCCCTGTGTAGCGCCTTTGTTCGAGATCCTTTTGATGGGTGTTATGTGAAAAGCCCCCAGGCTAGCGCCTTTGTTGTCTAATTCTTTGATGTGTTGATTAAGTCTCTTTGAAGTTCTATTGTATGGCCCCCCTCAGAGCCCTTTTGTTGTCTAATCTAATTATGAAGTCTAATCTAATTATGATGTCTAATCTAATTAGCCTTTGGTGTTTGCCCTTTGATGTGAAGTGTTATAACAGGCCGGTGTGACTTCACACTGGTGTGCTATAAACCTTTGATGTTAATCTAGGTGTCTCTTTGAAGTTATGTGTGAGACTGTCTACCCAGCCCCCCTCCCAGCCTCCCCCCTTTTCTACCCCTTCCGGGGCTATGACGCTAACAAATAGTGGGGGGTGGAATTAGGTAGAAATACTTGACTGCAAAAGACTCTCACTTTTCTCAAATGATCTAACCTTTACCTTTAACAGGGTTCTTACACCTTTTCCAAAGTCAAATTCAAGCACTTTTCAAGCATTTTCAAGGTGCATTTTCCAGCTTTTCAAGCATCTTACAGCTGTTGTAAATTACATATTTATATACTGTTAGAGATTTAAAGGGAAAACTGATCCGCTTTTCAAATCTCCGCGCGTCCCTATCAAGCTGGTTAATACAGGAAGGAATCCAGAGCTACAAAGTAACCGTTAATCTACTTTAATGGCAATATGACAATGCAATACAATCATTACAATACAACATAATATATTACAATTATATTGTAATGGTTAAGGAGTATGCCGGCCTACTCCTGCCCTGGTTCGCGTGCTGCGGAGATCCTTCCGTTCCTGGCAGCATGTGAAGAGAGACCGAACGCCAGGGATCCACCGGAGATATACCAGAGTAAGAAGGAGGGGTTAGGGGTTAGGTCAGCTGGTCATCTTTTCAGGTCATCTCATTGGGAGACGCAACGCTGGCCAGCAGGAAACCAAACAGGCTCACTTTCCAACAAAAGGTCTCAAGGCCTACATACCTACACCTCCCCCACAGAGCAATAAAACCCTGTTTACTCCAACCAGCCCAGAATGTTTATAGCCATTTTTAGTCCTTACATTTATGAAAGGACAAAACAGAGAAATCAATATAAAACACAAACACAGGTATTGTTTGAACAGTATTCACTTAACTGCTACTATTGATAACCACCAGAGAAACCCAAGGGACCTCTCTTAATATCACAAACACTGTAGCTAGATCTAAGTTGAATGCAAATCAAGACATGCTCTCACCTTCCCCCATCTTCCTTTGTCCTCAAAAACACATGTCAACAGGCCCCAAATCCAGCTCACAGTTTTACTCAAATTATTCCCATTTTAAGCTTATCCATAGTTTGCTAATATGAATACATACAAATATTACACTACAATACACATACTCAAATGATTATTTCCCTACCTCACATTAAATCAGATGTTCTTTATGCTATAAACAAACAAATGTGTGTTTCATAATAGCATTCTACACGAGGATGAAAAATTAACGAAAAGAAAATTAAGTTTAATATTTCAAAATGAGTGACCCATAGTATGTCCCATATAACCTGTCTGAGCCAATATAAAACAATCAGCCAAATAACTTTTCAATACATTATTGATTACTATTTTTGAGGTACTTTTAGGTTGGCAGTAAACACAAGTCAGACGTACATGGTGTACTTCTACTCCTCTACAGTTCAGAGGTACATGGTGTACTTCTACTCCACTACAGTTCAGAGGTACATGGTGTACTTCTACTCCACTACAGTTAAGAGGTACATGGTGTACTTCTACTCCACTACAGTTCAGATGTACATGGTGTACTTCTACTCCACTACATGTATTTAATACCTTTAGTTACTTTACAGATCAGGATGAATGATGTGAAATCTAATTGTTAAATCTTTAGTTCCACCTGGAGTAAATTCACAAGCTACCCTGCAGTATACAAAGTCATTCAAACTAGCTGCACCTTTACCAGCTTTGAGAACACTTTCATGATCAATCATTATAAAACATATCATATATATTATTCTGAAATGGACCAATCTGCACAGTGACTACTTTTACTGTCGGTACTTTAACTAGATTTGGATGGTAATACTTTTCTACGTTCACTTGAGGAACATTTTGAATGCAGGACTTTTACTGTGACAGAGTATTCCTACACTCTGGTACTTCTACTTTTACTCAAGTACAAGATCGAGTACTTTTTCTACCTCTGGTAGCGTATTAGTCTGAATTGTAGCCACAAAATCACGCAGAGCTGCATAAAAATAGACTCACAATGGTAACAAGTGGAAAATAATATTTACAAATGTGTACAATGATTTGTAGGTAATTTTGACTACTCAAGACACCTGACTTCTACAAAGGAAGACTGTGTTCATTCTACAATTACATGGGATTAAAGCAAAATGTAGTTTTACTTGTATAATACTTCAATTTTATATAAAAGACAGTTTGTTTTCATCTGTTTTCAAATAAACAAAGTCTTGGCTTTCAGAATATTAAACTTGTTTCGGCAAATTCAGATGATAAATACAACTTTGAAGCTTGTGACGGCATAATTACAAGCAGAGAACGGACTAATGTAACATCACAGCAAGCATAACAACAGCCGGTGTTTCTTGTAAGTGTTTCCCCGGTACTGTTAGAGTTTATTGAAGGATAAATGTGTTTTCATAATGTATTCTCATAAATGTGTTACAAGAAGCATAATGGAGGAACAGAGAACAGTCTGTTCAAATGGCACACATACACACACACACAGATTCACATGACTGAGAGTCACAAGATTCACACTAACAAATAAGGCGTTGGTCAACACCACATGATTGTCATGTTACTGTATTGTTGAAATAAAAATAATGCACTGAGAGAAGGCGACTAGAGTTGGTTAAGGAGTGGACATTGCATGTCACTCGCCGATTCTCCTTGCAGCAAGTAAACTTGAAACTCGAGTACTGTTATCTCTGTTCACTGGATTTTGGTTATTGAACCGAGCTGGGGTTTTACCCTTACAAAGTAATATAGATACCCCACATTAATTGGTCCTTCGAGCCGGATTCCAATACATCGTGACGGGAAGGAGGAGGGAAAAGACACGCCGCAGTCTGTCGACAGCCGGGATTATCAGCCGACCCCGAGAAAGACCCGGGACGCAGAATTCGTGGCCGGGCCGGTGCTTATATGTCCAACCTCCCTCATCCTAGGCACGATTGACGGAATCCAACCGGACCAGTGACCACAGATAACGGGTAAGATAAAACGTTGATATACACGGTTACTCCGCCATTAAGGAGGTTGATAAAACGTTGATATACACGGTTACTCCGCCATTAAGGAGGTTGATAAAACGTTGATATACACGGTTACTCCGCCATTAAGGAGGTTGATAAAACGTTGATAGAGAAAGGCTACTCCGCCATTAAGGAGGTTGATAAAACGTTGATAGAGAAAGGCTACTCCGCCTAGAAGGAGGATCGACGTGCCTTTGGGTACACTTATGAGTGATTGAGTGAAAGCGGTGTGTAAAAGTGTCACCAGTGGAATCAGCGCACAGAGTGGAAACCTAACGGTGATAACACAAACTCTGTGGTCTGTTGAAGTACACGTAGTGGTGAACTAGGAATTAGGTTCTGACCGGCACGTTGTCCAGTAGGAACACCAAGCTAGAATTAAGCGACAAATTGAGAGCAGCAACAGCTGGAACAACACAAGGCAAGAAAAGAAAGAAGTTAGAAGCTCAACTGCGGGTTGCAGCTTTATGGGCTGAACAAGCCCATAAAAGGACAGGTGGAGCAGAAGAAGGTATGATAGCAGCGGCTGTTTCAGTGAAAGCAGACGAGGAGACAGGGCGTTCAGGGTCAGTTGACGCTGTACGCCGCGAGAAAGAGAGAGCGATAGTGGAAGAACACAAAGCGCAGGAACAAAGAATAAAAAGGAAGCAAGAGAAAGAGAGAAAAGACAGGGAAAGAGAGACACAAAAACGCATCGACAAAGAAATGGCAGATGCATTAAGCCCACTGCACACCAGAAAAAATAAGGGAGAAACCAAGTTATATCCTGTTGAAGAATTAAGAGAAGCAGAAAAATCCTTCGACGGAACAGCATATCAGGGTGACGCTTATCCATTAGTACAAGTGGCCAACCCGCACTATGGAGTTGACGAGGACTGAGAAAGAATGTTAAGAGTGTTCCGCCCATGGACAATGGATGAGTGTAAAAAGGCTTGTGAGGGACTGACTCCATACAAACAGGACCCGGCGCAGTTTGTCCTTGACCATACTGCATTAATAGCGTCATATGGTTTAAATGGACATGAAGTTTTAAGAACCCTTATGACAATCTTTGGCCACGAATGGGCCAGGGTAAAGGGAGATTTCACCGGGTCCTGGCCCAATGGAAACCCCCTGGAACCAGGTCAGCAGGACCTCATCAATGCACTCGCTCCCGTAAATATCTCAATCGAGAGGGTTTTTGCACTGAGACGAGACTTTACTAAAGTCTCAGGGTGTAGACAGGGAGAAAAAGAGTCAGTACAAGATTTCAGAATCAGAATGGAAGATTGTTTCCGTATCCATAGCGGAATTCCACCCAACAATGCTGTTGACTCCCCATATGTGCAGCAGCTGAAACAAAGCCTGATGAATGGGTTCCACCCAGGTATTGCTGACTTTATCCGCAAGCATAATGTTAACCATAGGACATGCGACTTACAAGAGTGCCTAAATTATGCAGAACATGCAGCAACCCAGATCAAAGAAAAAATCCATAAGAAAGCATCAGCATCAGCTTTCTTCATAGGAGAAGATGGGGAAGAAAATCTGATTTTCTTTGTGGGACCAGGACAGGGGAGAGGCGGGTTTAACAGAGGACGAGGGAATGGTAGAGGAACAGGCAGAGGCAGAGGAGGAGGCAGAAACGCAGAAGGCAAATTCCTCTGCTACAGGTGCGGAAAGGAGGGGCACATGGCGAGAGACTGTGAGGAACAGAGACCACAGAACAAAGAAGGGGGACAAAAGGGACAGTACAAAGACGAGAGACATGGCCCCCCCCCCTTCACATAACCTACATAGTTATGACAACTGACTAGACGTAGAAAAGGAAGAAGAGGACGTCCACACACATCACATTAACCTTTCTGAAGTATTACTGAATCTGTCAGACAACAGTATTAAACCTACCAGAACAATCAAAATCAATGGGGAAAAATTTGAATTCTTATGTGACAGCGGTGCAGACTCATCAGTAGTGAACAAAGAGGTCCAAAGAATGTGGCCACCAACTGGCACTATGTTTGTAAAATCAGCAAATGGACACATAAATCAGAGGTCGATTTCAAAGCCACTTTTTATGGAAGATAGAAGGTCAGGCCTCCAGGCATCCCTCAAATTTGTGTTCATCTCAAACTGCCCTGTCAATTTGCTAGGGAGAGACGGCATGGAAATGTTAAAAATCAGTGTAGTACCAGTCAAAGGGGGAATGCGAGCAGTAGGGCCCGGAGAAAAGGTGGAAGACCAGGTCTTCCTTCAAAAATCCATAAACACCCCCAACTACTACTGGTCACTAGACATGCCACAACCTGACGTGACAAACACAGGTGAACACCTGTTAACACTATTCACCCCACAACATAGCCAAGAAGTAATGAAACCTGACGCATTGCACGTTACACTAAAGTACAAGAACACCCCTGGCCCAGACAAAGACTATGATGTGCTCGTGCATCGACTGACACCACAGAGGGTAGTGTTCCACTCGATGTATGCAAACCAACACGGGGATGTTGCAATTGACGCTAGGGTCCCATCAACCACTGCCTTGATAATGGAACCAGGTTCCACGCCACACATATCAGTAGCTAGGGGCCCAGAGACTTAGGTTTATTAGTGGCTAGAGGTAACAGGATAACAAAATGGACAGATGACAAAAACGGTTGGCAAACTGGAGGCGGGTTAAAGCGCAAAACTCTAGGGTTTACCCTAGTGATGACACCACGCGCCCACCTAGACGACCCTGAACAACAATGATGTATGCTAAGTGAAGAGGCCTTAGAGGTCCTGAAAACGGTACCGCCATGCGGTACCGCCATGGTGAACGCAAAACCTGTACACGTTAGACCAAAAACTAACTACAGACCTAACATAAGACAATACCCCTTAAAAGAGGATGCAAAAGTTGGCATCAAACCTGTAATTGAAGAAATGCTAAAAGCAGGGATCCTGCGTGAGTGCCCTGATGCATCATGCAATACCCCCATCTTCCCAGAAAAAAGGCTGATGGGCAGTCATGGAGAATGATTCAAGACTTAAGAGCAGTAAATGACGCTGTACAAAGCACAGCCCCAACCGTACCAGATCCACACACGTTAATGAACGGCCTTAAGCCAAATATGGCATGGTTCTCAGTGATAGACTTGAGCAATGCCTTTTTCTCCATTCCTGTAGAAAAAGACTCACAAAGATGGTTCGGGTTCACACATGAAGGAACAAAGTACACATACACCAGATTACCTCAGGGGTATGTGGATAGCCCAACAATCTTTTCATGAGAAATAGCAAATTGTTTGGCTACATTACAGATACCTGACACATCGCAGATTTTGGTATATGTAGATGATATTCTTGTTGCGTCACCCACACAGGAAGAAAGCACAAAAGTCACACTACAAGTACTGACACATTTGGCCAAAACAGGAAACAAGGTTTCAAGACAGAAACTTCAGTTTGTGAAAGAGGAAGTGATCTTTTTAGGCCACAATTTAAACCGAGAAGGGAGACGCATACACTCAGAGAGGAAACAGACGGTGTTAAACGCACCAAAACCAACAACAAAAAAACAAATGATGCAATTCCTTGGGCTGACTAACTATTGCAGAGCATGGGTTCCAGACTACGCAGGAATGACTCAGCCCCTACTAGATTGCATATACTCAGACAATGACATGAAAATGTCCGGCAAGATAGAATGGACACAAGAGGCAGAAGCTGCATTTGAAAGGACTAAACAGTGTCTCGTAGGGTCATCAGTGTTAGCATTACCAGACTATGAAAAACCATTTGTACAAACAGTTGACTGCAAAAAAGGGTTTCTGACATCAGTATTGGCCCAAAAACACGGCACAAAACTAAGGCCTGTCGCTTACTACTCTAAAAGGTTAGACCCAGTAGCACAAGCATTACCAGTATGCGTACAAGCAGTATGCGCTGCAGCAATGGCGGTACATTGTACAGCAGAAATAGTTTTGTTCCACCCACTCACACTGATGGTTCCACACGCAGTCACCATGTTGTTACATGACACCAAAATGGCTTTCTTATCACCTGCACGTTATTTGGCACTGACAGCTACACTAATGTCACAACCACACATTGTGATAAAAAGATGTAATATCTTAAATCCAGCCACATTAATACCTACAGCAGAATATGGAGAACCACACTGTTGTAAAGAAGAGACTGACAGAACATGCAAACCAAGACCAGATTTGAAAGACATACAACTGCTTTGTGGCGAAACATGGTTTGTGGATGGGTCCTGTTCTAAATCTATAACAGGCCAAAATCAAACAGGGTTTGCAGTTGTATCACACTCACAGGTCATAAAAGCAGGCTGACTCCCCCACACATATTCTGCACAAGCAGCGGAATTAGTAGCTCTTACAGAAGCATGCAAAGCGGGGGTTGGAAAAGATGTGACTATGTGGACAGACAGCCAGTATATCAACAGTACATATATTTGCAGCCCAATGGGCCCGCAGGCAGAGTTGGGAGTAACGCGTTACAAACTAACGAGTTACTGTAATAATATTACGTTTGTTGGTAACGGAGTAGTGTAACGCGTTACTTTTATAATTTAGTAATCACACTACAGTTACTAACATTGCCCCGACACGCGTTACTTCGTTACTTTTATAAAATAATCACACTCACTGACAGACAAGAGGGGTTTCCGCCGCAGGTTTATATACATGTAGGCCTATGTAATCTGCGCGACTTGCGAGACCACATCTCCACGGGCAGTGCTGCATAAACATGGCTGAGTCTTTTCATCTGTAAACTCCCTCAACGGGCCGCTCGCTCTCTTTTGTTGATCGCCCTCTCACGGGTGAACAGTTCAGTGTCCCGCTTCATTGTAGGAATTCTGTCTCTACCACTTTAGTTTGACCATCTCTGTTACTAAGTTATGGAATACTAAATACATAAGTAATTAGATACCTTACCGTTACTGCGCTCATAAAGAATGATAAGAATAATGCGTCTTGAACTGGTTTAATTAATTAGTGTCTTGACGTTTCACAGACTGTTAGCTTGTTGTGGTAGGCTGGTAGCCTATTTTAGAGCATATAAAAAGAAAGACTTGTGTTATGTCTTCCTTAATGCAATAGTAATTGGGGGTGCAAGTGGAGTCTCGCAGAGGCAAAACTGTGGCGCGCTTACACTGTAGGTGCGCCGCAGTCTGCGTGATCTGCCTGTAGGGAGGGCCGGCCCTGCGAGTAAAGTAACGAGTAAAGTAACGAGTAAAGTAACGAGTTACTTTATGTAGAAAGTAACGAAGTAGTGTAATATATTACTTTTTTTTAAAAGTAATATGTAATATGTAATATATTACTTTTTTTTAGTAACGACCCCATCTCTGCCCGCAGGGGCATGAAAACGTCAACAGGAAAACCAGTCACCCATGCACAGCTGCTGACTGATCTTTTAAAAGCGGTGTTGTTGCCGAAAAGCATTGCTATATGCAAATGTGCTGCGCACACCAGTGGGAAGGATGCAGTAACACTTGGCAATGCACACGCGGATAAGGTAGCGAAGCTAGCAGCTATGGGCGAATATGGGTTTCTTATCCTCTTACAGAAGGGGGAAAGCGTTTCACAACCGATACCTCTTGTGATATTAAGGGATATGCAGAACAGCGTACCCGACAGAGAAAAGAAGAAATGGTTGACAGATGGTGCAACCACAGACCCTGAGGGAACATTCAGAATAAACAACAAGATAGTACTCCCTGTTAGTCTCTACAAAACAGCAGCTCATTTGAGTCATGGGCCGTGCCATGTCTCAACAGGAGGGATGATGACAATAATAAATGAACACTTCCATACATACAACTACATTACATTTTCTAAAAACTTTTGTAGAGCCTGTGTGCCTGTGTAGTATGTTGAAGACACAATGCTCAAGGCAATGAGCGACCACAGAGAGGAAAGTTCCCTCCACCAACATACCCGTTTCAACACATGCATATGGACTTCATCGAACTAACACCATGCCAAGGGTACAAATACTGTTTGGTAATGATATGTCCGTTTTCAAAGTGGGTTGAAATATTCCCAGCAAAACATGCAGACGCTATTACCGTAGCAAAAGCCATATGCAAGACAATAATACCAAACAGAGGTATTCCAGAGAAACTGTACAGTGATAATGGTTCCCATTTTGTAAATCAGGTTATTACCAAACTGTCCGAACATATGGGGATAACATTAAAACACCATTGTGCATATCATCCACAGAGTGCAGGCTTAGTGGAAAGAACAAACGGAACAGTAAAGTTAAGACTAAGGAAAACAATGGAGGAAACAGGAAGACCATGGGTGGAATGTGTGTCTCTAGTAGAAACATGCATGAGAATCACGCCCACGGCAAAAGGGTTGTCTCCCTTTGAGATCATAACAGGAAGGCAATTCAGACTACCAATCACAGACGAGGTGAGGGAGGAGGATGATGCTGAGGCAGAGACTACATTAACTGAATGGATGAGCAGACTCTTCAGAAGCAATGAGATAGCTCGAACAAATAACTTGCCAGACATTTCTACTCCCTTACAGGATACTCGAGTGCAGACTGGTGACCAGGTCCTCGTGAAGGTGATTAAGAGGAAGCATTGGCACTGTCCACGGTGGTTAAACAAAATCATAAAAAAGTGGAGAATGTGAAAGTTTATTGGCCAGTGGAGGAGAGAGATGACCTCGCTCATCAATGACAAAAGACTCCTTTATGGCTTTGGTGTGAACCCATGACGCAGGCCTATTCAACTCTGACTGACCAGCACCACAGGACATCCATTACGTGCAAAAAATGGTGCCTCAGTAAAACCAACTCTTTTTAGACGCCTAATGGTGGTTAGGAAACCGAAAAAGCTGTAATCTTTGCCCATTCTTTAGTGCACATACTGAGGGTCGGGGTGACGGACTGCAGGCTGTGTGGCAGCCTGTCGAAGATTTATTATAAATGTTTCGTTTACAATACTATTACTATATATGAGAGCAAAAAAATAAAACACATTTTCATTTTGTAATGGTTGTTTAATTGAAAAGACAACATTCAACACACTTTCATAAAAAACACATTACATTTTACCAAGTTAATGTCGTAGTGCATACAAGGTAATAGACTTAACGATTTGCACTGCTGCTTCTCTCCGCGTTTCATTGACAGTGATCGATTTATCGTTCAATTCACATTGCCCAAGTAGATGTTTAGGGGTCTCTTGGAAGTACACAAATGCATTTTTTATATCAGATAAATGCATTAACATCACATGCAAATTCTCTATCCTTTCACCCGCAACGATTAAAATCTGCTTTGCTTCTTCTTCGGTTTCACCGTTATTAGCTCCGAATGTAATCCTTTCTGGGGCTTCTTGTGCTTCTTGTGGTCTGTTGAATACCTGGCGTAGGATTTGTTTAGCTGTAAGGACAGGTACCATATAATTGTCTTCAAAAGCTTTGTCTATGTCGTCACACGTTTTGGCATATCCTTCGATGTAATGACAACCGATACTAGAATAGAGATCCTCCAACAGTCTTTTAATGCATGTTCTGGCACTGTCACCAATTTGGGCAATTCCACAGTATCGTGCTTTTTCTCTCATTATATTGAAGCAAAGCTCTGCCATTGCTTTTGGTATTTGTTCAACACATTCGCAGCAGTCGGTTAGCGGTAGATGATCTATAAGATTATTATGATCCGGTAATGACTCAACAACACCATTAAATGTCTTCACTTTGTTCCTTTTTCTTTTCACCTTCCTTCGTTTTGTCTTTTTGGTTTTCCGTCCGTTTCTTTTCATTCGCATTCTGCGTTTGCTTTTCATTTTTCTTCTCCTTTTCATTTTTCTTCGTTTTTCTTTACTTTTTCTTTTCTTTTCTGCTAATTGTCGTTTGCGATCTTGGCTAGTGGTATGAGATATACTGTTTCTATAAAGGTTATCTATAATACCATCTTTTAAAGAAAGATATTCTATGTTATGTTATCGTGGTCCTCTTTTGTCCTAAAGACCTTACATGGATATGATATAGAGGAGGGCTCTTCTTCGGGAACATCCTCTCCCTTACTTTGTAACATCCAGTCATTAAGCCCATATCCGTTATCCTGGTGATAATAAGGGGAGGCTACATCAGACTTGGTTTTTCTCAGATTCATGGCTACTTTCAACGGTCGTCTTAGTGGGGGTCCTTAGTTTTATATGATTTTCTGAGTGGGATGGGACTTATTGCGTTGAGTGGGAGGATTCATCTGTAGAAAATACTCTGTTTTATTAGATTCCGTAAAAGCATCTGACTCTTAATGGCAGTTTGTGATTTTGAGGCTATTTCAGTGAAACAAGGCTGTTTTTGAAACATTTGGCAGATTTATGCTTAAATTCTCTGAGAAAGTTACTGAAGGATACACTTTTGTGTATAAAAACTGAAAAGTAGATAATGAAGTACTTTGTGTCCGTAGATTTTATTAAGAATCTGACTCTTAATGGTCTTAATTTGATTCAGGGTTTGTTTGAAATGATTTGTGCTTTTTGTGTACAGACACACAGAAAAACACTGAAAAACACAAAAAGAAGGACTGTAATACACATGTATCAGACACGCTCCCCCTTGCTATAATGAAGACAACAGTTTTTAAATATAAAAAAACACTTTTTTATTTTTTCACACGCAAAAATCAAAATAGTTATACTGATTGCAACATCCGCAGGACCGTCTCCAGCTTAGAATTCCCCATATTACTGGAGATATCGTGATGGAGTTTTTTCACTTCAGTCAGAATATTCATGTGTATGCTGCTTTCTGCACAGAGATGCATTACATCTACAAACAGAGCATACACTGAGAGCACATGATACACTTTTGATGTTTGTTTCATTTCTGAGATAATGTTACAGAATGTTTCGGAAAATGAAGATTCCAGGACCACTTTAAATGTTTCGTTTACAATCGTTTCCCAATGACCCGGAATAGTACTGCCAGAACAAACGATATCCAAAATGTCTTCCAGTTTACAAACTTCAGCCATTCTGTTTACACAGGGGTCACTACTCGTTCTGTTTTCAATCGTCCTCATCACCACACTTATTAAAAGGGTATTGACTACATTCTGATCAATATATACAGAGCGTTTTGCATAGTAGTTTCCCATTTTTATTTTACTTTAAAGAAAAAAGTCAATGTATCGAACAAGTCCCTGGCTTCAGTCAACTGCTGGTTATTAGTCTTCTTCTTCTCCCCCCAACTCTGCATGGATCTTTTCAAGTCTCTCCTTGAGGCGTCTGCAGTTTTTGAGATTGAGACTTTTTACAGACACTCTGCAGATTTATGTGTAATTCTCTCTCACGGTACGTCCACACAGCAGCTTTTCAAAAATCTTGAAAATCTTGGAGCTGGGCGTATCTGAAAGCTTGGGGATTTCGCGACCAACAACCAATCACATGAATCTCCCGCCCCCGACATACAAAGCAAAAAACCCCGGTTCTTCTCCACTATTTCTTTAAACATTTATGAGATCAATGTCTATGGTGCTATTTTATGCTACATTCCATGCTGGCTAATGATACTGTCTATGCTTGCTAGCAACGAAGTAAACTAGCAACCAAGTAAACTGGATATAAAATCCCCAAACAAGCGAAAACCTACCAGTTTCACCCACTGTCTCTGCCACCTCCCTCCATGCCTGGTTCCTCCGGTTTGTATCCCGGTAAGTAAATAGGGACTGGTCATAAAGAACCGGGTGATTTGCTACCGCAATAACTAACTTCTCCTCCATTTTTGTTAGGAATATAGAATGAACTGCGGTCTGGCTCTCCCAGCTTGCACGCGGTTTGATTGGCTAGCGCTTGAACTGTCAGATTTGCATAAACGGATCTGATTGGCTGTCGCTTCCAGCTCAGCCTCAAAAGTTGAACATTGTTCAACATTGGAATCCTGAACATCCTGGAAATCCTGGAAATCTTCGCCTCGCCCCCCCACAATGCAGTTCGGCGACAAGCGAGGGAAAGTGACGTCATCCCCATTCAAAGTCAATGGGCAGAGACGCGCTGGAAGCGGTGGACAAATCGCCAAAAGCTGCTGTGTGTACAGGCCGTCAAAGGAAACAGTAAGTCTCTTACTTTTTTTATATGTATGACAACTTACAACTGGTAGAAAGTTAAATACTTTTTCTGACCAGATTTTCTTTAAGACTGTGACTCTTAACCCACCATCCCCCGAGAGCCAAACATACTCACCCCCTTTTCAACGCCCTCCCCCCGCAGCAGCTCAGGTGTGAAACCCCCATACAGAATGTCAGTCCCTGTGTAAAACTTTTTAGTGACACTCTGCAGATTTGTGTGTAATTCTCTCACAAAAGGAACTGTAAGATACACTTTTTATGTATGCAAAACCTTAAACATTTCTGAAAATAAAATACTTTTATCCGAATACATTTTCTTTAGAGGCACTTTTTGATTTTAACGCTATTTCAATGGAGCAATCCAGTTTTGTTGACATCAATGCTTTATTCTCTTTTCTTGTGTTACTAAGATACTTTTAGTTACACTTTAATGGATGCAAACCTTTTTAACCGGGTAAAATATTCATTAATTTGTAAGGAATTCGTTTTCTTTATGTTTGTGATTTTAACACTGTTTCGATTAAACACAGCAGTCTTGATAACTTGACATGACTAACATTACTTTTCTAAAATATATGTTTTTTAGAAGCGTTACTTTGATTTCAAGGCTGTGATGGCGAGAGTTTAACAGTCAATGGCATCAAGATGGTGCTCAAGAAGGACATTGTCACCACCAATGGTGTCATCCACCTTATTGATCAAGTGCTCATGCCAGACTCAGGTTAGACTTGCACATTTTCCCCTTATTAATGATTACCCGATTTACTACATTAATACATATATTGTTTTTCTGTAATCCATATTTGTAATGGTGTTTAAATTCCCTTTGTGCCTCAAGCTAAACAGGTGATGGAACTGGTTGGAACTTCCCAGTCAACCTTTGGAGACATGGTGTCTGAGCTAGGCCTTTCTGCTTCCATGCAATCTGCCGCTGAGTACACTTTGCTTGCCCCCCTCAACACTGTCTTCAATGGTGAGTAACATACTGGTGATTCAATAAAGCATGCCCCTATTTAGTTGGTGGCTGAAGACAAAGCCTGGGTCCATTCTCTAGACTCTATTCTAGTCACATTCTGGAATAATTGGTGATATTTAGATTTGTTTTGTATTTACCCCTCATGTGCTGAGTCATTAGTCAATATGTGTAAATGTATGGAGCTTTAGGGAAACTATACATTTATTGGCACACTGCAGAAGCTTTATGCCATGTAACAGCAAGTGTCCACTCCCCCCGAGAACATTCCTGGACTTCACCCAAAGGGAGTAGAGATGATTTGTTTTTGCATTAAGAACGACAGAGAAAATTTCTCTTTTAAATGGTTTTAAATGGGTCCCACAAAGTTTCCCAATGACCCGGAATAGTACTGCCAGAACGAACGATATCCAAAATGTCTAACTACTAATTATTGTCGTCTTTCTTGAAACTGACGTGCTGTCCGTTTTACAAAACAAGTTATGTTTTCTGCTTCTTCATCCTCTGAATTTTCCTCCCCCGTCCCTCTTCCTTCACCCCTCACAACAACAAATCAAGGTGGATCTGTGAAATGAAACACCTCTTCCCAAAGCGTGACTTCCCTATTGAGGGCAGTAGGGTCTAAATCGATTGACCAGATATACTAACATGCAGAACGTACGGTATGTTTGAAAAAGACTAACCATTTATCCAGTTCAAGCTGTCTTTAAGATGTGACATCGCGCACTGACTATTTCCCGTAAAATCGTGACAAACTATTACTTATTCTTAAATTTGATCTCTTGCTGCATGGTTGAAAATGATAGATGAAAAATAACTTTTTTTAAAAGAGTCAAGTTTTTCAAGATCAGATACAGGTCAAGAAAATGCATAGAGGAGGTATGGTGCTGGCTCATTAGCCCTCTCACTCTTCTTAGAATGATCCTGTGCAATTATAGTTAATAAAAGTAATTACACATTAGTTCACAAAATCCATATACTAAAAGAGAATACCCTTAGGTATCACTATTAAAACCTAAATAAGATCTTTTGAAAATAACCTCTTTGCAAAACAGATACTTCTTTAACAGTTTCCCAAAACTTGAGAAGAAACATCCTTAGCCAGCACACACCATTTAAAACAAACCCTGAATCAAATCTAGCGGTGTCTCGCAGATTACACCCATATCAAGACGTCTCTTTGTCATTTCTCTCGACTTGAAAAATATTGAAGAGTGACAAAGACTACTGGCTCTTATTTATCCAACCCCCATAACGGGAGAGGGGTGAGGGGCGGGGGAAGTGTGTGTGTGTGTGTGTGTGTGTGTGTGTGTGTGTGTGTGTTTGTGTGTGAATTGTTCTTAAAGGTAAGGGTTAGATAATTTGGAGAATTTTGCAGTCAAACCAGGGAAAATCTGCCACTTCCTCACAGAGCCCCTCCTCCAACACACATGAACGCGCGCATGACCAAAAGAGGCGCGAGATAAGTTTGTGCACAGAGACCCCCGCATTGCTGCTGCTGCATTCGTTTCTTGACTGACGCTCCGGACGGATGCGGTAAGCTGACTGATTAACCCCCATTCGAGGCGTCTCTTGGCCATTTTTCTTTTTTGAAAAGGTGACTGGGTAAATGGAATTGCTGTCTTTTTATTTAGTTTGCGCATATTTCTAGCTAATTCCACCCCCCACTATCTGCCTGCGTCATAGTCCGGAAGGGGGGGAGAGGCTAGGAGGGGGCTGGTAGACAGTCTCACCTAACTTCAAGAGACACCTACATAAATTAACATCAGAGGTTTATAACACACCGGTGTGAAGTCACACCGGCCTGTTATAACACCTCATAGATTAGACTTCATAATT
Organism: Gymnodraco acuticeps; assembly: GCF_902827175.1. NCBI lineage: Eukaryota > Metazoa > Chordata > Actinopteri > Perciformes > Bathydraconidae > Gymnodraco > Gymnodraco acuticeps. Next base: position 1,319,796 of record NW_022990125.1, on the reverse strand, counting down.
AGATTATACAACTCTGAGGGGACAGGGGCCAGACAGCATAAAGAGACTGCTTTAATCAACACCTAAATTAATATCAGAGGCTTATAACACACCAGTGTGAAGTCACACCGGTCTGTTATAACACCTCATAGATTAGACTTCATAATTCGATTATACAACTCTGAGGGGACAGGGGCCAGACAGCACAAAGAGACTTAATCAACACATCAAAGAATTAGACAACAAAGGCGCTAGCCCGGGGGTTTTCACATGACACACTTCAAAATGATCTCTAACAAAGGCACTACACAGGGGGGCATTTCACACCTACGTGTGATGATACCTCACCCCTCACATCAAAGGATCTCACACCTACGTGTGAATTCACACCTAGGTGGGACATCCACCGCGAACAAAGGGAGGCGGGACTTAGCTCATTAACATAAGTAGGGAGAGGTGTGACCTGTCACACCACCTTTCACTTTTCTTGCATACTAATGTGATTTAAACAGCATGTGTATAACTACTTGTGTGCGTTGTGACACGCCGGAGGAGAGCTGTCAGTTTCTACACTCGCTGCCGCGAGAGCGCGCTCTGCTGCTGGCTGAGTTTTTAATTCCACTCCAGATAACGTTTGTCTGAGAGGGAAGAGAACAGCTCTTCTTCCAATTTATTATGAAACCCGGGCTTTGACAGATGCGATACGAGATGTACCGTCTGTAAAGCGACTTCCTCCCTGGAGCGAGCCAGCAACTAGCAGGTCGTCCAGAGGAAACCACCCTCTCATCCCTCCTCTGTGTAGCGGCTCCAGCCTTCTCTACACAAAAATGGAAGGAGCCAGGAAATATCCAAACGGCAGACGATTGTCTGGTCTGATATTCCCTGAAATGAGAAACCGCAGGAATTCCCTGTGTTTCGGGATGATGGGTACGTGGAAGTATGCATCCTTCAAGTGGAAGTGAACCAGTCGTCCTGGTGAACACATTCCAGCACCTGTTTGATCGTCAGCATGTGGAATACTGACAGATCGAGGATGTCTCATTGCCCCAGTCTTTTTCGGGATTAGAAAAATAACGGGAGTGAAAACCCCTGATTTTCCTCCCTTTGAGGAACCCTGGAAATATCCTCTTTCAACAGGAGTTCCAGCAGCTCGGATTGGAGCGCAAGACATAGCTTCTGGGAGGACAGGAGTGTTTCCTGTATCCCATTGAACTGTGGGGGGCTTTTTCGTCACCACGCTGCGGGGTGTGACACGTCGAAGGAGAGCTGTCAGCGTTTCCACTCTCTGCCGTGAGAGTCGTGCTCTCATGCGGGCTGAGTTCAATTCCACCCCCAGGTAAACAATACTCTGGGCTGGAATAGGACAGCTCTTTTTCCAATTTATCATGAAACCCAGCTTTGACAGATGCGATATAAATTGTACCGTCTGTAAAGCCGCTTCCTCCCTGGAGCGAGCCAGCAGCAGCAGGTCGTCCAGGTAAAATAGTACTCTCATCCCTCCTCTGTGTAGCGGCTGCAACGCCGTCTCTACACACTTTGAAAAAGTACGAGGAGCCAGGGAATAGTCGAACGGCAGACGGTTGTACTGGTACGCTATTCCCTGGAATGAAAACCGCAGGAATTTCCTGTGTTGCGGAATGATGGGTACATGGAAGTATGCATCCTTTAGGTCTATAGAGGTGAACCAATCTCCCTGGTGAACACACTCTAGCACCTTTTTTGACCGTCAGCATGTGAAAAGGCCTTTTCATTATTGCCTTGTTGAAAACTGATAGGTCGAGGATGGGTCTCATTCCCCCTGTCTTTTCCGGGATAAGAAAATAGCGGGAGTAATACCCCTGATTTTCTTCCTCCTGGGGAACCCTGGAAATAGCCTCTTTCAACAGGAGTTCCCGTAGCTCTGCTTGGAGCGCAAGACACTGTTCTCGGGATGTTAGGCATGTCACCTGTATCCCGTTGAACTGTGGGGGGGGGGGAGGCGAACTGCAGGGTGTACCCTCTGCTGATCAGCCTGTTCATCCATCTGTCCATCAAACACATGCGCTGCCATGCCGAGAAACACTCTGAGAGTGGGCGCGCATGCTTGAGATGTGTTGTGGTTGTCATGACGACGAGCCACGCCAGAGCCCTCGCCGCCGCTGCCCGTGAGGCAACCCAAGGTGGGCCTAGAGCGAAAAGGCTGTGCGGAGGCCTCCACACGCTGCATATCACTCCGCCTCGCACCATGAGGCGCGTACACGCTCAGAGGATGGGTGGAGGTGTGTGCAGTAATATCCACATGAGGCGTTAACACTGCGCTCATGGGCTTATTGTGACCGTGTGTAGGTGGCGTATCTCGGACAGAAGAATGCCGCGAGGTCTGTGGTTTAATAACCGAAGAGTCATAACCACCATGACCAGAACCATGCTGCATACTAATCAACAGATTGGAGGCAGCTGGTGTAATTACTGTGCTCCGCAGCTTATTAATCGATAGATTAAATAGCGCAGGCTTTTGTACCGAACCCGGCTGGCCATTAACCGATAGGTCATAGGCAGCTGGCTCACCCAGGGTGGGGGATATGTGACACACATTTGTAACTGATGACTCAGACCACATGTTAGGAAATAAACGCTTTTTATTTCCCTCACACTCCCCCTCAAACCGTCAAGGCCAGCTTTGCTTTTTCAGTGGCTCTCATGGAGCAGACGCCGAACGGAAGTACCTCACTCCCTTCTTACCCCCCCTCTCTGGTGGGGGCCCGTAGGCGCGGGACGGTGCCCTGGAGGCGCGGGCCGGTGCCCCAGCCGCCGCTGACGGACGAGTCCGACGCCTTGGCTGCTGTTGCTGCTGGTGTCTGTCCGTCTGCCGCTGTGGCCGGGTTGGCTGTTGCTGCTGCCGCTGGTGCCGCTGCTGCTTCACCGTTGGCCGGAGCCAGCCGACGTGCTGGCGGATGTCCTCCGCCTGCTCTGATGCCGCCTTCATGGAATCCACCATGGCCAGGAACTGGGGCCCGAACAGCCCGTCCGAGCTGATCGGAGCGTCCAGTAACACCTTCCTGGCTGGCTCTGTGACCGCTGCCTGCTGTAACCAGAGGTGGTGCTGGATCTGTGTCATCCAGGCTGTGATCCTCGCCTGGGACACCGCCACGGTTGTGCACAGCGTGAGCGCCGTGCTGGCTGCCTTAGCGATCTCCTCCGCCTCCTCTGGAGCCACGGTGGTGGACCGTTCGACCAACGTCACCACCGAGTTGGTCAGCAATGCAATATTATTCGCCGCTGCCGACGCCTGGAACGCACACTGGTGCGCCCGGTCAGCCTGGCGGGCGACATACTGGTCCTTGGGGTCGGCCAACATAGGGCGCCGTCCGGCGACCAAGTTGGCCTGTCTAACCCCGAAAAACGCCGTTAAGCTCGGTTCCAGAGCGGGGGTGGTTGGAAAAACCTCGTCCGTGAACCCCTCCACCTTGGTGAAGGGGACAAAGGTGGCCACCCGAGCCCTTAAGCTCCTCGGGTTCGCCGCTGCACCTTCCTGGTAACGCCTAATGGTGGGGAAGCGCAGCCAGATCGGATCAGTCCTGCCCGTCTGAACCCGGGAAAACACTCCCGCCATGTCATCCAGAGCCACCCTCTCCCGTACTCGGGGAACGGGGAGACCTCTGCATGCCGCTGCCTTGCCGATTATTTCCGGCAGCTCCAGCATGATGCCCCCCAAAGCCGGTAGCGCCGTGGCCACGGAGAAAGGGACCACGTGCTCGACCGCCACCTCTGACTCTCGCTCCGACCCCGTCTCCCCCGTCCGGGGAAGAGGGGGAAGGGGAGAGCCGCATGGTGAGCCATGGAGGGAGGCGGGGTAGGAGTCGTCCGACTCCTGCCCCCCACTCGCCTCCAGAAACAGGCTGTCTCTGTTCTGGATGGGCTCCTGCCCCCCCCCCAGACGTCTTCCTCACCCGCAGCAGCTAGAGCGTCCGCCCTTCGCTTCCTGTCGGATGAAGGGAGACGTACACAGTGAGGACATGCGACCTGCTGGCTGAGAGCCGCGTCCGCGTGCTCTGGCCCCAGACAGGCTGCGCATATCGGGTGCAAATCATAGCTCATAATGTACCCCGTATTGCACGAAGGACACATACGGACACACTCTTTGTTGCTCATGATCTTGCTTTTCTCGTGCTTCAGTAAACTGCTGGTTGCTGAAGAAAAGAGGGAGCAGATTGCCGGGCACCCTTCCTATTTATACCGGAAGGAGGCCCGAGGGTGGGGCCCACCTGGCGGGTGGGCGTGGACTACAAGTGTTTCAGTGCTGCGCGGGGGCGCAGAGGGATAACCCAATAGCAATAGCCTTAGAGGGCGAAGCCATATACGAAATAGAACTGATCTGAGCTGGATTGTGAGTAAACTATCACAACACTTAGCAGAACCAAAACAACAACATTGGGCTGCAGCAAAACAACTGTTGAGGTATCTAAAGGGTACAATAGACCAAGAGCTACATTACAAGAAAAGTGAGGAAAGCCTAAAGCTTGAGGGATACAGTGATGCTGATTGGGCAGCCGATCAAAATGATAGGAGAAGCACAACAGGATATTGTTTCAGCTTAACTGAAAATGGTCCAGTTATATCCTGGAAAAGCAGGAAGCAGCCAACAGTGGCGCTATCGACCTGTGAGGCTGAGTACATGGCATTAGCGGCTACTACTCAAGAGAGCAGCTCTATCAAAAAACCCTGTATCCAGACAGAGAAGCAAGCATGTAGACATCAAATACCATTTTGTACGATCTGCACATGCTGAGGGGAAGATATTTATTACATATTGTCCTACTGCAGATATGGTAGCTGATGTCCTAACCAAGCCGTTGACAAAGGCACAATTTGACAAGTTCAAAGGGTATTTGTTTGGAGAGTAATGTAAATTGCAGGTATAAAATTTGAACACTGCTAGTGAAGCTTTTGTTTTGTTTATTTGGATTCTGTGTACCACGGTAGAGAGTTATCAACATGTCTTTGAGTGGGAGTGTTGAGCATATTTGTATAATAACAAAGTCATGTTTCAGTTAATGTGTATGACATCATCAGAATGTGCCTGAAACGTGGTGATGCTAATGAGCATGCGCAATTACAATAAACGGCCCAGTACTCCAGGCCAAACTCTAAGCGATGTGGTCGTGTGTTTCTTCTGTCCGTTAGCATACTTACAAGCTACTTTGGTTGACTGCAAACGTGGAGACTTCTGCTGAATATAATGTCTCACGCAACAAATATAACAAAAAGTGTATCTCGAGCCGGTTTCTGAAACGTACCTACCCCACCTTTAATACGAATCTAATATGATTGTCATCGGTCTAAATTAGATTTCAAATGATTAACTGTGTATGTAATGAAGATCATAGTGTGGGTTGAATCCATTTTCATAACCACTGTCTTTTAACTGATTTAAATGCGGAAACTGGGCTTATTCATCAGAATTTCGTATGACTTGACTTGCTTGACCTGAGCAATGACTTGACTTGACTTGCTTGACTCTCACCACAGTGACTTGGGACTTGCTTGATACTTGTAGGTCAAGACTTGAGACTTGCTCATAGGGTTGGGAACCGAAACTCGGTTCCAGATGAGAACCGATAAGAAAATGCTGGGTACCTGGTACCCATACAAAATACACAATTTTGGTTCTGCTTAACGGTTCCTAAACGCGGTAGACCCTGTATTCCACCGGGTCCGTCTGCGCCGCGGCGCTGCAGTGACCCGGTGGAATACATAGCGGACTGGTCGTGTGTTCTGGAGAATCACAGAACGGCCGGTCGTCAGCGGGCCGTTGACGGCCGGCTCGGTACGCTGACGGCTGGCACCGCCCTTAATTTTTTTAAACGCCATCATGTAAGTTGCGCTGACAGGCGACAGAGGTGCACAGTTGCCCCGCAGCGAGGCTCCCCCCGCCCTCCCGTAGACAGTTCACGAGCTCAGTCACTTCATAACACCAAAGATGGGTCGCGGTAAACGCTCTGAAGTGAGGCTCCACACTAAAAAAGAAAAAGACAAGGCACAGTGTAATGCCTGTTAATAGCTTGCCAAAGGCATAGCTCAGTTAAAATAAAGCACAGCTATTGTGCAATACATTTGTATTGCATGTATATTTTGTATTTGTAAAAATGTCAGTTAAAGCTTAAAAGAATAAAGATATTTTTGTTATCTAAACGTTTGACCTCTTTCTTTTACAATTTTGGAATCGAAACGGGGAATCGATAAGAACCGGAATCGATAAGCAGAATCGGAATCGATACATTTAAAACGATACCCATCCCTACTTGCTCATGACTTGCACATGTAGGACTTACTCCCACCTCTGGTAGATAGTAGTAGTTATACACATACCACTTCAATCTCATTAGTATGCATAGAAAGTGACAGGTGGTGTGACAGGTCACACCTCTCCCTACTTATTAAGCCCCGCCCACTTCCGACTAAGCCCCTCCCACTTCCACCGGAAGTCCCACACCCTCCATAAGCCCCGCCCCTTCCGCCGGAAGTCCCGCCCCCACTTCCGGTTTTCAAAAATAAAATTTACAAATATTTTTTAAATGATAAAAATAGAAATGCTGCCCCTACCGGTCGCCCCCGCTTCCGGTTTTCAAAATAAAATAACATGACATTTAACAACCATGAGAAAAATAAAATGCTGCCCCTACCGGTCGCCCCGCTTCCGGCACAATAACATGAAATGTAACAACCAGGAGAAAATAAAATGCTGCCCCTACGGTTTTACAAAATAATAATTTTATAATGAATCACATATGCATAGGATCAATGTCCCTGCCACCTAGTCACTCCCTGTGCGCCTGTATACAGCAGTATTGACTGCAACTTACAAATACTTGCAAATAACATGAAATATACAACCATATATTTTAAAAGTAATGTCTCAGCTCTAAAGAGCAAGGTCTCGCCACCTAACCACTTCCTGTGCCCCTGTATACAGCAGTATTGACTGTAACTTACAAATACTTGCAAATAACAAGAAATATAGCAACCATATATTTTAAAAGTACTGTCAATCTCACTAACTCTCTCTCTCTGCTATGAAGAGTGCCGTGAAAAGTTTGGTGAACAGTCTGAAGACAAGCTAGGACACGTCATAAAACCCCCGACATCCTCTGCAGGCAAATGGTGGGAACACACACACACACACACACACACACACACACATCCCCCACCACTCACCCCTCATCCGTTAGGGTTAGATAAATAAGAGCCATTCGTCTTTCTCACTCTTCAATATTTTCTCAAGTCGAGAGAAATGGCCAAGAGACGTCTTGATATGGGTGTAATCTGCGAGACACCGCCACCTAGTCACTTCCTGTGCGCCTGTATACAGATGGCTGTAGGTTGTCACAGGTGTCTCGCAGATTACACCCATATCAAGACGTCTCTTGGCCATTTCTCTCGACTTGAGAAAATATTGAAGAGTGAGAAAGACGAATGGCTCTTATTTATCTAACCCTAACGGAAGAGGGGTGAGTGGTGGAGGGTGTGTGTGTGTGTGTGTGTGTGTGTGTGTGTGTGTGTGTGTGTGTGTGTGTCCCCTCCCCATCGCCCCACCATTTGTCCCGCAGAGGATGTCTGGGGGTTTTATGGTCCCCACACCTGTCTTGACTGTTCACCAAACTTTTCACGGCAGAGAATAGCAGAGAGAGAGAGTTAGTGAGATTGACAGTACTTTTACAAATATATGGTTGTATATTTCTTGTTATTTGCAAGTATTTGTAAGTTACAGTCAATACTGCTGTATACAGGGGCACAGGAAGTGGTTAGGTGGCGGGACCTTGCTCTTTAGAGCTGAGACATTACTTTTAAAATATATGGTTGTATATTTCATGTTATTTGCAAGTATTTGTAAGTTGCAGTCAATACTGCTGTATACAGACGCACAGGAAGTGACTAGGTGGCAGGGACATTGATCCTATGCATATGTGATTCATTATAAAATTATTATTTTGTAAAACCGTAGGGGGCAGCATTTTATTTTCTCCTGGTTGTTACATTTCATGTTATTTTACCGGAAGCGGGGGCGACCGGTAGGGGCAGCATTTTTTTTTTTTATCATTTTCAAATTATTTTCAAATTTTATTTTGAAAACCGGCAGGGGCAGCATTTTATTTTTCTCATGGTTGTTAAATGTCATGTTATTTTATTTTGAAAACCGGAAGCGGGGGCGACCGGTAGGGGCAGCATTTTTATTTTTATCATTTTTAAAATATTTTTTAATTTTATTTTGAAAAACCGGAAGTGGGGGCGACCGGTAGGGGCAGCATTTTTATTTTTATCATTTTTTAAAATATTTTTCATTTTATTTTGAAAAACCGGAAGTGGGGGCGGGACTTCCGGCGGAAGGGGCGGGGCTTATGGAGGGGTGGGACTTCCGCTGGAGGGGGTGTGACTTCCGGCGGAAGTGGGCGGGGCTTATGTAGGCGGGACTTCCGGTGGAAGGGGGCGGGGCTTAGAGGTGTGACCTGTCACTTTCTATGCATACTAATGAGACGAGAGTGGTATGTGTATAACTACTGATAGTATAAGAAATGTGCAGAATACGACAGTTTAATGGTGGAGGTATACACACATATTGATAGATGTCTTGTAATGCACTGTTGAGGAACCTGCGACCCAAGTTTTTCATCTCCGACCTTGTCAGGTATTGAACATTCAATAAATAAAGAACACAGAATTATTAAATATAAAACACAGAATTTGTGTGATTATACTAAATGATTTACAAATAAACACCACTGCATATTTACAACTGTTACACATGCTGATGTAATGCAAATGTTTCGAACTTGGGATCAATAAAGTATATCTTATCTTAAGATGATCGATGGCTACTGCCATATTTGCAAAATGTGCCTCTGAACCTTGACAAGTGCATGTTTCAGGCTTATCAATTAACAACAGGAGGGGTCACAGATATAAGACCAGCTGTTAAATAAAGCTCTTCTGACCTTGGCTGTCATGTGGGTATATATTAATGCTGCCCATTATGGGCACAAGCAATTTTCACCCATTTAATAATTATATGTTTTAAATGTGAGTGTTTCTTATCCCCTAAACCTCCAGGGATGTACACAGTTTAATACTGGCAACTTCTTATTATGGGAAATACGAAAACGTCTTTTAAAACTACAATTCCCAGTAGAGACGTGCCATAGAACATGTTGCGAAACACACAATAGCCAGCATGTGTAGTTCTGGGGACGGGGTGGACCCGTTCAAATCCAGTTTTGGACAGTCTGCCGTGGTTCCATCCCATTTCAAAGTGCTGCTCCGACCCTCGGTCATGACGGACTCCAACTTGTGTTTATTAATCAAACAAATAAATAAACACAAGGATAATTGTGTGTTATTGTTGAGTAAATAACAGTGTGTGATTTAGAAAATAATACAAAATTAGAAGGAAAAAACGATGAAACAATGCAGATTTCAGTTTTCTGAGCCCCTAATCTCCCCATAAGTGACGGCAACAAAAGTCCTACATTATTCAATTAAAGGCCCCCCCTTGCGTTGGAAAGTGACGACAGGGACCCTGACATAAAGTCAACATAGGCCGAGTTGGGAGTGAAAATGTGTTGGATTTGATTTATATGAATGCATCTGCCCATTACCTAATCAAGTTAGATGCCGCCTATCACAGTGCACTGAGATTTGTAACTAACTGTAAAGTATTAACTCATCACTGTACCCTGTATGCCAGGGCAGGTCTGCCTTCACTAATACCTCATTCACACCAACGCAACTCCGGTTCAAGCTCCGTGCTAGAGCTTTTCAGGTTCAGAACCAGTTCTTCGGTTTAGCTCTTTTCACACCGCCCAAAGTCCGACTGGTAATGCGTCGTTGCGTCATCGTTTGCGTCATGACGTAACCGTTTGCGTGCCTGCTTCATAAATCCAAACCGCGCGGATGAAATCAGTTGCATTCATTTCTTGGCTCTATCTGCAGCTTTTCCGGAGTCATTTCTGTGGTTTAGTTATATTTTTATAAAAAAGTGTACTCGTGTCAATAAAGGTTTTTTTAAAACACAACTGCTTCGGAGGTCGGTCTTATTTCTTAAGGTGGACTGAACCATGAGTGTGGAGTAACGTTGTATCTTTCATTTAAATGAACTGTAACCTTCACCCAGGTATGTATATTGTATATATTTATTTATTTATAGAAGGACCATGCATACAAAAACATTAATCTCAGCAAAGAGAAGAGATGCAATATGCTAGATTATAGCTACAATAATAGCTCATTTCCATCTGTGGTCCTCAGACAGGTTCATAACAATCAATAAACAAATAATAACATTGCATGATCTCTATCAGTCAAACAATTTTAAAACCTGATTTAAGTACAGCTCAATAAATTAATAGATAGTACACTTGAAATACACTTACATGATCTCGGTCACTCAAATAATTACAAAGCCTGATTTAAATGCAGGTTACGAACATAACACTTAGTACACTTCAAATACACCGAAATAAAATATCTAAGATATAGTATGACAATACAGTTCAAATTTAAAAAAAAAAAAAAAAAAACTCAGATTACAGTGTAATTAATGTTGGCATGACTGGTTGCTTAATATTATTTGTTTTGCACCATAGGAAAATGAGTTAACAGCTGTTCTCAAATGAACACGTGAAGTAAAGTTTAATATTTATAGTTTTATAGATTTATAATGAGTTATAATGAGAGGTGATCAATGTGAATGCTCAGGTTCCACCTTAACACGCAGACACGTTGCTTCACCATGAGCAGAAACATTTATACAGTCTATGGCAGAAACACTGAAACTCTGAAACTCTTGTTAAGTTTCTCCATCGTTGTGTATAAACTGGATAAAACGCGGGCTTTTTGTTGTTGTTCAGGAGTTGATCTGTCTCTGCCCCTGCCCCCGCCTCGACGTAAGCGTGACGTATGTGGTGCTTTTGCTCTGGCCGGACAATTTTTGGTGCTTGAAACCAACCGGATTCCGGAGCTAAGAGGCTGCTCCGCTGCGGTGTGAAGAGGAAAACCCGGTGCTTTTCAAGCTCCAGCTCCGAACCGGCCCTGAAACACCGTTGGTGTGAATGAGGTATAACTGTACGGAGGCTCAGTCACTGGTACATGTTCATCTACAAAGTCATGTTGGATAAACTACCTTCTTACTTCTGCTCTCTGATCTCTCGACGAATTGAAAGTAGCTACTGCCTGAGATCTCATGATGTGATTTTGTTAAATGTGCCAAGTGCTAGGACTGTCTTAGGGAAAAAAGCTTTTAGATGCACAGCTCCTCTGTCTTGGAACAGTCTGCAAAAGGAATGGAAACTGAGCAATTTGGTTCCACTAAATGTTTTTAAAGCAAGGATAGATGCTATCCAATCGGAAACTGTTGGAACCTGTAAATGTCACTAGCTATGTAAACTGTAGTCGCTCTAAATATGCTGTATGATGTCCTTTTTGTTATTTTCTGTTTTATATGTATTCATGTGGAAACTACTTGCAGCAGGTGAAAAAGAGAACAATGATCTCAATGGGATTCACCTGCATAAATAAAAGTTTGAAATGTTGCTTTTTTTTTCAGGGCCCTCGGTGTGGAGCTGTCAAACTCGACCCTAATGCCGCTTACAGCCGGCCAACTAAAAGTTGTTCCGTTCACGTTGTCATTTTTAGACTCCTTCGCTTCTTTGCTTGTGAATCCAAAAGCTGCGAGGCTTGGCTGTTTTCGTTTCACCATATTTTTTATTACAAAGCCAGAGTTAAAAACATATCAATATGAACATTTCAAATATCGCGCCGGCATCGCCACCGTAACCATAGCAACGTAAGTAGCGTAAAGAATGCAGCTCCGCCACGTACAGATGGCAACACCCAGAAATATTCACAAATATAAAACAAATATTCAGAAACTGTAATGAACAATGACTATTATTTATTTCAAGAACTTTTATTTACAGAAACTCAACATTTCTAATCTGTGTGACACAAATATGCACGATTTTTTTGGGCTGCCCCTATTCATCTCAAAAGACGGCCTTCAGGGGAACTCCCCCCCTCTTTAGGATGGCTCCCCCTGGCTCCCCTCCATTTCGAACAGTGTGTGTATGCATGTAATTGCTCCAGTTCCATCAAATGGGAAGAGAATTGTAAAACATTGGGGAGACAAATAACACTGAGTTGTCCTCAAGTCACATCGCTAGTCTTACATCCTTATTTTTCATCTGTAATGGTTTTGTCACAGGTGTGAACAGACAACGGCAGCTTTTTGAGGGATAATGTATCTCTATTCCAGACGAGTGTCACCAGAAGATTACCATTATTCATTTATGAAGCACTTCATGGTTTCCGTGTTACATCCTCTGGCCACTCAGGTCCTCTCAGGCTGCTCTCTCTCTCTCTCTTTATTTAATATTTATTGGACATATTGCTTTAATCTTTAGTTTATATTCTTATTCTTATTTTATCTTTTATGACACATTAACTTATTATGTGTATATAATATGCTTTGTTTTATTGTATTATCTTCTACTCTATTCATTCTATTTGGAACAACTGCCACGTGAACCAATTTCCCCCAAAGATTATTAAGTATTTCTGATTTTACATAGAGACTGAAAACGTAGGTTATATCTCTCACAGGCTCCGCCCTCTACTGGACTCTATGGGTACTACCTTACCCTGCGAACATTCTCCCACTGAGACTTCTATAGACGTAGCCGGCCTTGAGCGGGCCTACTTGAATGCGCGGGCATCACACCGTATAAAAGGAGGCCTCACCTCCTGACTATCATCCTTTTCTCTTCAGCAGCGGAAGTGATTCCACGAAAGACTGAGAGACGTTTAAAAATAGTTATCATACCTCCAGGGAGTCGCCACTGCTAGATTCGAGTGTTTGCGGGACCAGGATATGGCCGAGGCGGTGCCATTCACGTTCGCCATTTCTTCCGGGTCTGGCGTCCATGGAAGTCCACCGCCCAGGGCTGTACTCTCCCTGGATGATGATCATGGCGGCGGGTGTGTGGGCTACTCACTCATTGCTAGAGATGCCCCCGCCTCACCAGGTCAGAGCGATTATTGGGCCGCAAGGCCGAATAAGTAGCTTGGTCCACGGGCCTTGCCCCAGGCCCGGTTCCCCCGGGGACCGGTGCTCGGTGGCTTTACATGATATAGGGTCGACCCTACTTCATCACAGGCCATCGCCGCTGCCCGCCGTGTGATGTCCCTGGGATATCACGCCGCGTGGCACTTTCCAAAGAGGATCGTGTTGACCTCCTGGGAGCCCCCGTGTTTACGGAGGGCTCTTTGGCTCGATCTCCTTGCTCACGGGATGAGGAGTAGTCGCAGCGTGGCTGCTTCTTGCCCATTCCCAGAGGAAGAAACACTGTCCTACACTCCCCGCCCCCGCTGTAAACCCCAGTATAGGGAGCCAGCAGGGGGGCGTGTGCACGTGAGTGGAATAAACCGAGTGTTGTCAAAGCACTGTGTGGGTTCAAGAGACGCTATTGCCGGCGTGCTGTTGTCAGAAAACACACCTTGCCTGGTATAATAGCTCCGATTAATGCATTTCACCGTTGCAATGGGAAATACAGCATTAATACGTGGGCGCGCGGCCCTCGTGAGAGTGGCCGCGGTGCGTTGAGGGACCCCCGCAGGAGAACGGTGGTTTACGTTTGTAAACTCTAGTTCTGGAGTGAGGTATGTGTGTGGGGAAAATGCATTCAGTAAAGACTATTGCATTTATCCCAGAGTAAGAGTAATTTCTCTCCACAATTCCACTTTTCCCCATAATGTCCGTTTCAAAGAGACGGCATTGTGACGGCGCGCGCGGCCCCCCTCCCCCGAGGGCGGGCCACCGTGCGTTCAAAGACCTCAGTAGAGAGGTGAGACGAAGGGAGAGGTGCCGACACGGAGATCCCGTGCCCGCGGCGCCCTCCACCACTTCGGCCCACCCCGTGGAACCGGCGTGCCGGCACTCACGGGGACAGGCTTTCCGTCTTTACGGATCTGGCTGGCGGGGGGAGAAAATCTCTCCGCCCGGGACGAGGGGGCGAATCCCGCCTCCTCCCTGTATAATGCACAGATCACTACGTTTTCTAATAAAAATGAGGTTGATCTGTATCCAAGTCTAAGTGTCTTTTGTTTCCACAAGGGCCACACTTACACACAATGTTAACCGTACAAATTCCCCATTCGCTGCCCCATGCTGCAGCTCCTGTAAAGGAGGTGGCTAGTGGGCATGCACAGATGAGAGGGATGAACCGCAGGGAGTGCTATCTAAGGGAGAGCACTATGCGGGTACAGGGACATTATGGCCGGTGTATTGCTGTCAGAGAACACACTACGCCTAGAGCAAAGACTCCAATGCAGTTTTCCGTAGTGGTAAAGGCTGCATTATAGCGGAGCCCGCACTCACACAAGAGCGCGTGGCGGTGCGTTCAGGGACCTCATAAATAGTGTTATTTATTTCATTAATAGTGTTATTATTTATTTCCTGACTTTTTTTCTGTGAAGATCCCGGAAAGGGTTATTAATATTTGGTTATGTGTGGCTTTCTAGAAAACAATAAATGTTTACGTTTAGACACCCATGCGATCGTCACACTTTTTCTGTTACAAACTGACCCGGCCCCCATCAAAGAAGGGAAAAGTTATGTGGCCCTCACAGGAAAAAGTTTGGGGACCCCTGTCCTAGAGCTACGGGCGGTAGTGTTAGTCCTCCAGCATTTCAGGCCCCTAATTCAAGGGAGGCATGTAATGGTCAGGAGCGACAACAGCACCACAGTGGCTTACATCAACAGGCAAGGCGGAGTTCGATCTGCCGCCTTGTTGACCACAGCGGAGGAACTGTGGTTATGGGCTTCAGAGGTGGTGTTATCTCTGAGAGCCCTCCATATCCCGGGACTGGAGAACAGAGGGGCCGACCTCATGTCGAGGAGCGGCCCCCTGCCAGGCGAGTGGGTGCTTCACCCGAGGGTGGTGAAGCAAATCTGGGCCCAGTTCGGGAGAGCGGAAGTGGATCTGTTCGCCAGCCGGCGAAACAGCCACTGTGCCCTGTGGTTCTCCGTGGCTCGGAGCGACGACCCAACCTTGGGGGTGGACGCGTTTGCACACAAGCCATGGCCAAGGAAGCTGCTATACGCCTTTCCACCGCTGCGTCTCATTCTCCCCCTCCTGAGGAGAGTGAGGCGAGAACGTCTGTCAGTCATCCTAGTGGCTCCGGATCGCGTTGGGGCGCCGTGGTACTCAGAGATGACACAGATGAAGGTGGGCCAGCCCTGGGCGGTTCCCCAGTTCTGGGGGGCGATGTCTCAAGAGGCAGGTGCAATCGGGGCGTTACCCACTCTCGGCCGTCCTCTCCAGGTTTGGCTCCTGAGAGGGACAGGCTGAGACAGGGTCGATTGTCTGATAGTGTTATTCAGTCTATCCAGGCAGCTAGAGCTGGATCCACCACAGCCTGTTACAGGCCAAAGTGGCTAGGATTCCAGCGATGGTGTGAGGAGCAGAGACTAGAGCCCCTATCTTGTGAGTTAGGCTCTATTTTATCCTTCTTACAGTTACTGGTGGACAGAGGGATTGCGCATTCAACAGTGAAAGTGTATGCAGCAGCCATCTCGTCCTGCCATGAGGGATTTGGCGGCAAGTCAGCCTTTAGTCAACCACTGATGTTGCGGTTTTTACAGGGGGTCAGGAGGCTGCGCCCAGTAGTGCACGCCTCCACCCCACAGTGGGACCTGCCCCTAATGCTCGAGGCTCTGGCCTCGGGGCCGTTTGAGCCTCTGGAGCTCTCCTCTCTGAAAGCATTGTCGTGGAAAACAGCTTTGCTTCTTGCCTTAAACGTCAGCCAAAAGAGTGTCCGAGTTAACTGCTCTGTCGGTGCACCCGAGCTGTTTACAGATTCGGGGTGACCAGAGCGGCGCGACACTCAGACCGAACCCCTCCTTTGTGCCCAAGAGCCTAAGGAGTGCGTTCAGGTCAAGGTCTATTCAGTTAGGGGGTTTTAGTCTTCCCCCCCATGGTGGGACCAGGGAAGCTAAACTGCACCTCCTCTGCCCGGTGCGTGCGCTAGCATGTTATGTGGAGCGCACGGCTGCCCTTAGACGTACCGAACAGCTGTTCGTGTGCTTCGGGGGCGGGGTGATCGGGAAAGCTCTGTCCAAGAAACGCCTGGCAGGCTGGCTCTGCGAGTGCATTGCACATGCCTACGGACAGGCAGGGAGAGCCTGCCCCACGGGGGTTTGTGCACACTCCACACGGGCTGTGGCTGCGTCAACAGCCTTATTCAATGGTGTGAGTGTGGAGGATATATGCACAGCGGCGTCTTGGTCGACGCCAGGCCCCTTCATAAGGTTTTATCTCTTGGACATGTCGGGCTCTTTCTCCTCGTCTGTGCTGGCGGGGGCAACACAGGACTGGTAGGGGGAGGGGGGTTGTGGGTCAGTTGGCATCTGACCCCCTCCCCGGACGTAATGCGCCTTCGCTGTTCTCGGGCCTTCTGAGGGTCCCGTGAGGGGCGGGGGGGGGCGCACTGGGCCCTTACAGGGCTGGAGGACTACTCTCCTCCTGTCGAGAGGCAGGAGGGGGGTAGCCCTCCACACTTTAGTCCACACACTCTGCACTGGGTCAGTGTTTGAGTGTGGGACGTGGGCTCTGACGCTCTCCCTGTTATCCTTAGGGATTCAGGGAGGCAGGCGTGTAGTAAGCCCATTCGGGGCCGAGGGGGCTCTCCCCATCCGTCTATGGGCGGGGGGGGGGGGGTCCCCCGGCACTGTTTTTTGAGCACACTTTCTGCGAGGTAAGCGCAGCAGGGTGTGCTCTGTCAGCCACAGCCCAGATTTCTCCTTGGTTACAACCGGGTTAAAGGAGAATGTGGGGCAGCAGCTGCTGACCATAAAAGCCGGTCAGGGGCAGTAGGGTGGAATATTGTTGTTGGACGACAGTGCGCGTATACATCGCGGCTCCACCCACTGTACCCATAGAGTCCAGTAGAGGGCGGAGCCTGTGAGAGATATAACGTTGGGTTACGTATGGTAACCCTTGTTATATTAGCACAGGCGGAGCCCTCTACCCAGGGCACTGTCTGTCCTATTCCGCTCGCTGAAGAGAGGTGTAGGATGATAGACAGGAGGTGAGGCCTCCTTTTATACGGTGTGATGCGCGCTCATTCAGGTAGGCCCGCCCAAGGCCGGCTACGTCTATAGAAGTCTCAGTGGGAGAATGCTCGCAGGGTAAGGTAGTACCCATAGAGTCCAGTAGAGGGCTCCGCCTGTGCTAATATAACAAGGGTTACCATATGTAACTAGGGGTGTTGAAAATAACCGTTTCTACGATGCATTGCGATGCGGACGTGGACGATTCGGTATCGATGCAGTGACGGAAGATAATCGGTTATAGCGTAGTAACGTTGCTTCCTGATTTTCCGGCCGCGGCTTTACTATAACGTTTTTTTTTTCTGTCACTTTAATATCAAATCGGTCGGTGACGCAGAGATCAGGGAACAGACGTGACAGCGGCACAGCAACACCAAACACGGAGCAGTCTGCTTTATCCACCAACACAACACCACCAGTCCAGAACCAACAGCAGAAGGACCCGCTCTGAATCACTCCGTGTCGCTGCGGCACAGGGATTTATGTTTTTCAAAAATGATCGCGTTACAATCATGTCAGGTTTTTGGTGGATTTAATTAAGTCTTGGATTGCAAAGTATGAATGTCCTCTAGCAATTTTCAGACGATATATACGTGTGTAAAGTTTGTGAAGGCAGGAGGAAAAAAGCTTCCGCGATCACCGTCTCCTCTCCGTTCCTCCAAACCCCGCCCCCTCCCTGAAAAATAATGAGTGACAGGCTGATAGTGGCCCGATAGAAACTTTATTATTCACTTAATCACTGAGATATAATGAAGCTAATTTAATCTCATACATTCATGGGATTTATGTAACAGTAAGACAGAGAATGTAAGTGTGCACCCATGCACATGCAGTATTTTAGTTGTTATACTGTTGTAAATACTCCTGTTGTCTGCTGTGTTCAGACTCAAGTCCTGTGTGTGATGCCACATTCAGGACATTCAGTGTCCTTTTTTAACAGAAGACCGTTGCTAGAAGCTGCAGCTAGACTGCAGAAGCATTATTTTTTTGTTTTTGAGGATGGAACAATTTCACACACAGATATAGGGAGGCTAGACCTATACAATTGATTTATTTTGGTTTATAAATGAATGTCAAGACATTTATGTTATTGATTTCTGAAGCACTTTCTAAATAATAAAAAGAGAGTTCATATGTATTTACTGCATGTATGCATTGATGAAAAATAAGCCATGTGCAGTAATATAGAAAATTGAGGATGCAACGCATTGGTTTGAATCGTGATGCATCGTGATGCATCGGGATATCGAATTGAATCGAATCGTTGACAGGATAATCGTAATCGAATCGAATCGTGAGACCAGTGAAGATGCACAGCCCTATACGTAACCCAACGTTTTTTGCTTTTTGACCAGCCTGCTATGCTGGTATTGATTTCAGTGTGTGTGTGTGTGTCATAATGACATGAAACTCTACAGATAGAGTTTGAAAGATGTGATCCGAGCAAGGGCGTTCGGGGTATGGTTGTAGGAAGGTACCGGCCATTGGCCCAATTGGCGTTGTGACTGGTGTGATCCCATTACTATATTGTCCCTAATATTGAACTAATTTCTGTCCTCAAATTGCACCATAACATTTTTCTTGACTGTCTTTTTATTTTCCTTTACAGTTTCTTTTATGCATTTTAATACCTCACAATGCCTTAAAACTAGTGAGTCAGCTTATTTTTGCAGTTAAAGGAGAGGTGTATTCAGCAGTATTCACTTTCTCCACTAAACGGCTCGTTGCAGCTATTGCCCCCCCCCCCTCCCTGTGAGCACAGTGTGCTCCGATTGGTCGGGACCAGTTGGGACGTTGTGAATCGCGCTGAGCTGGAGGTGTGATTTCCTTGTTTAGCGATACACAGCGAAACACAGCCAAACTCAACCTGAGCACACACAAAGTCACAGCCGAAGTAAAACAATAAGTGTGGCTTGATATTGAGTAAAAAAAAGGTTGATAAACGCTGTGAGAATGGGTCTGCAGAGAGAATGGGTCTGCAGAGAGAATTTTGCCGTGATCCCAAGTTACTGTCTGTTATCAGCCTGCAGCCAGGGAGGAGAAATCAGCAGAGCTGCCTGCACTGAGTGAATGTGTGAGGAAGTCGTGGATTGGTCAATTTGGACCAATCAGCGGGGGCTTAACGTAACGGCTCCGCGGACGTAACGTAACGGCTCCACGGATTGGCCCATTTGGTTCCGGCTACCGCATGACCGTATCGGGTCATAGTTCTGGGCGTGGCTACTCGGTGTTCACACGTCACAATGTCCAGGAAGAACATGGAAGAAGGTGAAATAGTTCCAACGAGGCGTTTTGGGGAGGTATTTTCTGTGTTAGAGCTTTACTCCCAACAGGGTGTACTTTGAGGGTTTTGACTCTGCAGCCCATTTACATGCATAAAAACCTTCATAACACACAAGGGGACGGGTAATAACCGGAAAAGCATGACATGTCTCCTTTAAGTCACGTCAGAGGAAAAGAACAAGGCAATGTGGGCCTGTATGTTATATGTGTTTGATTTACAACTCGGCAAATAGAATCAAAGAGACACAATGAGCTTATACTGAAGCTTTTAAGGTTAGGGCTATACCAGTGGCGTCGCCTGGCCTGGGCATTCGGGGCTTTCTGTAGCCCCGGACAATTCTCCCTCAATAATATAATACATTAACCGTGCTTTACGTGAACCTCATCATGACACAAGAGAGGACGGCAGAACTGTAATTTCCCGTGTTCAGTGAATGCAACAGAGGCAAGACACCAGACCAATCAGAGAGTTGCATGGAAATAAACGTGTGCTTGTGTCATTCAAGCTCGGCTCTGTATGTGTGGCGATAGCGCATTTAGTGTGATAGTGAGAGAGAGGGAGAGAGATGAGAGTGAGAGGGAGAGAGGGGGAGAGGGAGAGAGGGGGACCGGTGCCAGCAGGGACCGTGTTGTTAGCATCTGGTTAGCTAGCTGCACTAACGGACATAAGGAGCTGTTTCCACAACAAGCTGGAGGAGAGTCCTCTCCTCTCAGACTGAGAGGCTCAGGTGAGCTAAACAAAGGACTCTCTGAGTGTTTAGATCAGGGGTACTCAAATACAAATCTTAAAGGTCCAAAAAATGTTTTTCAATAAGACAAAGGTCCGTTTATTACGGTCATTTAAACAATTGCAACAAGATTCTTAACACGAGGTTGCAAAAACAAAAATAATCTGTATGCAGCAGTTTTCATTGTTTTTGTGTCTGTGCTTGAGTCGCAGTGTAAGAGCTGCACAATTATGAATAAAGGCAGCTGCACCCTTTCATTCAGCATTCCCATTATTGCTTTATAAATGTCTTGCCCCCTTGTGTGTCCACTGAGGTTCGTCAGGCCCAACACATCTTCAACAAACTCCCCCTTTGCCTCATCATAAAAACTCACAAATACCAGCAACTGAGCATTGTCAGTGGTGTCAGTGGACTCACACACGGTCAGTGACGTGACGCCTAGATATCTGTTTCCATAAGCAGTTAATTTTATATTGTTGTATAAAAATGGTTAAATATTGTATGAAAGCATTAATCTCACATCACTTTCTGACACGAAGGACTCACAAAGACTCAGATGCACGATTCTTTCTTGATTTCAAAAAGTACCTTTTAATATACAAAAAGGTTTTAGGATCAACTAGGACACTCAAAAGTTCGCTAGGTTCAACTAATAGTACACTCAAGGTTTACACGAGGGAGTACAGACATGGACTTGGTATAGAGCAGTGGTCCCCAAACTAAGGCCCGCGGTCCGGGTACGGCCCGCCTCCACATTTGGCCCGGCCCCCTGAACAATACCAGAGACGCATTATGATTTTTTTATTTTATTTTATTTTTTTATTTTCAGTCTGGCCACGCGAATCCTAGACTAGCCCCTGTCAAAATGTTGTGACCTGCTCTATCGAAATCAGTCGCATTGACCCGAAGACACCTTTTGAGTTGTATACACTGTTGGAAAGAGGATATTCCTAGCTTTCTAATGATATCAGGATTGTTTTTGTATTCCAAATATTAAGCGAAATATGTCACATTATATAATGACTGTCACCGAGTCATCATTTTGAGAAAAAGGCCTTCAAAGTTGTCTCTTCTCTGGAATCCATCGATCTGATTGATTATTAGCGGAGCAAATGATCAAAATACTACCGAGGGAAGATATTTTCGTTTGGAGGGGAAGCTCGCGAGTGTGTGTGTATACGTGTGTGTGCTTGTGTAATTTTGCGTTTGTGTGTATTGTGTTTGTTTCCCGGGGAAAACACTCACGAGAAACACCGGCTGTTGTTATGCCTGCCATTCTCCGCTTGTAATTATGCCGAAGCTTCAAAGTTGTATTTATCATCTGAATTTGCCGAAACAAGTTTAATATTCTGAAAGCCAAGACTTTGTTTAATTGAAATCAGATGAAAACAAACTGTAACGGACCCTGCCGTGTTATCTATGATTACTATACTCTTACATTCATAATTTCAGCGGAGTGAGGGGGGGGGGGGGGGGGCGGCGCTGCGGAAGAGCAGATTGCGAGTGAGAAATAAATAAATTGGAAATAAAAGTTTCATATTCTGAAAGCCAAGACTTTGTTTGTTTAAAATCAAACAAAACGTAATAACGTAACCAGATGAGTGATTACAGCGCCCGGTATCGTTTTCACATTTGTATCACACAGATGCAGGACTTGCACGCACGCACTCTCCAGCTGAAACTCTCTCCTTATTAATTTAAGCATTTTACTTATTAATGTATGCAGACAATCACACAATCTATGTGATTTTTGGATTTACCGTGCCTCTCAATTGCCCGTGACAGGTTGGCAAGGTCGATGAATCCTGAAGTTGCCCAAGGATTGTTCAGGGAGCACGAATCCTTGTCAAAAAGAAGACATGGCCAGCAAAATAGACGCTGAAGTTTAGCGCTTCCAGTTAGCCACTCCGTGCGGACATAATTGTCCTCATTGAACGTCCGATTCTCTCCCTTTTTCCTCTGTGTACACACAGCTGGAGTGCGGGCATTGGCCTGTCATCTGATTTAATGTTTAGTTGCTGCTGTAGCGGAAGTTTAGTAAAGTTATGTTTGATTAAGTACGCCAAATCTCCACCCTCCATAATGCTTCATTTGCTTGATAATTTCTAACGGCGGTGATGACAGTTACAGTATTAAAACTGATGTTGATGTGATTTGATTGGATGGCAGTGTCCAATCAAATCGCCAGCCGCCAGCCACCTCTGAAGGGAAGCAAGAGGCGGCTGGCTTCCCTTGGCATGGCCCTGACCAATCACAGGTTGGCAGGGGCATCACGTGGGCCTCATCTGATTGGTCAATCCCTAAAAAAAAAATCACCAAAGGAAGCCAGATTCGGCTGGCCTCCTCTCGCAACAGAGAGTGCAATCTACTGTTTCACCATAACATCTAGAGGGGCGCTGTTTCACTCTTTGTAAAGTACTCAATGAGAATGGGGGAGAGACGGCCGGCAGCAACACACAGCAAAGGAGAATTATCGAAACAAAACAAAGTGTTTTTATTTATTTATTGAAATTATAACTACAATCCGAAAAAACAGGGGAAGCCTGGCTTCCCTTGGCCTCCAGGAGAAAACGCCACTGACCCAGAGAGGGTTATTTATTTCATTAATAGTGTTATTATTTATTTCCTGACTTTTTTTCTGTGAAGATCCCGGAAAGGGTTATTAATATTTGGTTATGTGTGGCTTTCTAGAAAACAATAAATGTTTACGTTTAGACACCCATGCGATCGTCACACTTTTTCTGTTACAAACTGACCCGGCCCCCATCAGAGAAGGGAAAAGTTATGTGGCCCTCACAGGAAAAAGTTTGGGGACCCCTGGTATAGAGACAAGACAAACCGACAAAAGACAACAGGAGAACA
Organism: Gymnodraco acuticeps; assembly: GCF_902827175.1. Lineage (NCBI taxonomy): Eukaryota > Metazoa > Chordata > Actinopteri > Perciformes > Bathydraconidae > Gymnodraco > Gymnodraco acuticeps. The sequence continues at coordinate 1,296,807 of NW_022990125.1, read as the reverse complement.
GGGCTACATATACACAACAGTTAATGAGGCACAGGTGCAAACAATCCAGAACAGGAGATCACAATCAAGCTGGCAAGTGACACACCACGACAGGAAGTGATGACACCTGAAACGAGAGGACAGAGCCAACATCAAAATAAACTGCAAGGCCACCAGAATAAACACAAAACAATAAGCTCACAGACTCTAACGCTGAAACCTTACACTTTCTTGACCACTATTCGTAAATAGTGTAAATAATACTAAATTGGGTGATTTTTCTAGTATTAAAGTGGTAAGATGTCATTCGGTAAAACGGTTCTCACTTAAAGTCAATGAAGTTAATTGTTTGTAAAATGATGAAAATAATTAAAAATCATGAACTATTCTATGTGGCATATTTTTTCAAGTCTCTTGATAAACATTTTAAAGTTTTGATAAGATGCACCTTTAAAAACATAAAGAAATATCTAAAAAACTTTGTTCCGCAAAGAAACATTTTCCTGAATATCATTCGGTAAAACAAAGATCAGAGGCCATTTTGAACTATAGTCACATGACTTTAGTCAGGCCACATGTGATGACATCACTCAGAGGACCCTTGAAGACTGCCCAAGTTGAAGGTAAGTTTACATTTTGCTCCTAAATTTGAGATAATTACACCTTTCCATGTGTGGTACCATGTGTCACAGATTAGAGTGTCATTCGGTGAAACGTCAAAAAAGTGTTTATAACGTTTTTAATTTTAAAAACATTAAGTTATAGGTGAAATTTGAAGTTAACAAATTGAGGTCAAGGTCATTGTTGCTAATAGGCGACCAAGTAACTGCCTGTTAGGAATGAATTTCTATGAAATTTGTCATTCAGCAAAACAGAATTTGTCATTCAGTAAAACCGTTTGTCTGAATGACATCTCTTATCCCGAATGACACAATGGATTTAACTGATTTCTTTCTTTCTTTATTGATTGTTTGAACATGCTATTGAGTTTGTATAACTGCATTTATTTAATTTGTTATTTAAATTTTGTATTATTATTAAAATAAAACATTTTAACAGATGCCTGTGTCCAACAAGGAGAGGGGTGCACGCTTCCGTGCAAGGATAAGGACAGATCCTGCTGCTAGGGAGGAGAGACTAGCAAAGAGAAGGGACAGGTATAACTGTGAAGGTGTATGAGAGCAGTAATGGCAGTAAACAGTGTAGCATGCATTGTCTATAAGTAGGGATGATCCAATCGATCGGTCACCGATCGAGATCGGCCGATACTCACTCTCTACCGATCGATCGGTGCTCTCTAAATATGCCGATCGCGAGAGCCGATCGCATGACGTAAAATTATGACGTAAAATACATGACACTTTTCTCTGTGCGCGTCAAAACAAGCTGACAAAATGGCTTCACCAGTCTGGCAGTATTTCAAGGTGTCCGAAACAGACATTAAAATAGTGGTATGCTCTCTGGGGTATGTGTGAAGCAGAAATCCCCCGTGGTGGAACGCAACAACGACAATTTAATACCAGCTCTCCCGGATCTCCGCCCGCGGTGACTGACCGGTGACACACACTTCAAGTTAAACCTAACACACTTAGCTATTGTATCTACCTCTGGAACAACCTAAACTAATTATAAATATATTTATTCTTCACTGTCGGGTCATTCATTACTGGATCAGTGAGCTGCATGAGATACTGATAGGCTGTCAGGAGAGAGAGAGAGAGAGAGAGAGAGGGAGAAAGAGCGCTTCTGCTAATTTCTCCCGTGTTCTCCCGTGTTATTATTATATTTAGCCTATATATACAGTCTATGGTTATTATTATTAACCTAAACTAATTATAAATAATATATTTATTCTTCACTGTCGGGTCACTCATTACTGGATCAGTGAGCTGCATGAGATACTGACGGGCTGTCAGGAGAGAGAGAGGGGGAGAGAGAGAGGGGGAGAGAGGAAAAGAGAGCGCGTCCGCTCATTTCTCCCGTGTTATTATTATATTTATACAGTCTATGGTTATTATTCAAAGTTAATGTAAACTTGAATAATGTACTTCATTTGAATGTAATAATTATGTTGGTTGTTGTTTGTGGAAGCGCCAGTGAATGAGCCCCATTAACTGAGTTTTAAACATCACTTTAAATGGAAGATCCCATAGGCCCCGCCCACTCGATCGGATCGGCCGATACTGATTCTGCCGATCGGCCCCAACATTGGCGATCGGAGCATCAACTATAAGCCTGAATTTGTTTTCCATATCTACAGTACAGTACCACTACAAAGTGCATTTGGCAGTTAACTTGTCTTAAATCTTCATTAAAAAGAATAAACAAATGAATATCTAATAAATAAATACATGACTAAATAAATTAATTCATAAATACTTTGTAGGTATAAACAGAGGACGCAAGCTGGACAGCATGATCATCCGTCCGTATCAGAACTGACAGTATCTGCTGCTGAAAAGAAGAGGGAACAGTGGAGGCTCAATCAGAGGCGACGTAGGGAAAGAAAGAGGCAGGTGGAAGCTGTGATGAACCTCACACATCTGTCCAAGGCCATCTGTTTCTGGTCAGCCATCCTCACCTTGGGAGGGACCACTCTCATCCTCAACACCTGATAAGGCTTCACGTGGAAGCAAGAAAAAAAACTGTGAAAACCGTACACGGAAACTGAGGGAGGAAATAGAAGAGTTAAGAAAGCAACTTTTAAGAGAAAATGTGAAGTACATCTCAAGCCTATGCCACCAATTCCGACTCCCTCCGACATGACGAACAGGCAGTATGGGGACATCTGAAACATGTTATGAGACTGAGTCTGTTTTTTTATGTCAATAAATGTAAAGTTCAATTATAAAGTCTTTGGTATCCTTTTTTAAATGTAGGACTACATCCAGTTATTCAATCTATGTGCAATGGCATATTGCAGTATGTCATTCAGTACAACGAAAGACGTCATACAGTAAAACAATGAATTTTACAACAAATATATAAAATAGTGTGTTACTTGACATAAACAATGAAATGAGTGAAGGGAATTTAATTATAATAAGAGGTTTCATATGATTTGAAAGCATTTTTACCTGTACTGGAATAATGTAGGAAAAAAATGTTGACGGATTAAAAGCTATTGCCTTAAAAGACAAAATATTTAATATTTGTAGTTTTGGTGTGAAAATGTTATACCTGGATATAGATTCCTTTTCCTTATAGATCAATAATTACATTTTTCACTATCTGTGACTGTGTCATTGATTTTCATATCATATGGAAAATAGCCTTGTTTTGCCGAATGACATTTTCAAGGGGTGTATACAATGAAATGCATACAAATGCCTTATTGTGTTACCTTTTTCAGTGGGCACATGCAAAAATGAAAAATACATATTTAAATTCACTCAGAAAATGTTGAAACTGACTTGCTGTTTCATTTTTTTGCCATTTTGAAAATATAAAATGTCACTGACCCAAAATGCACTGTGCATTTTGTATTCCATCACAAAGCTGATGAATCAAATCACCAGCCAGTATGTTCTTCTGGTTGCTGTGGAATCTGAGAGGGGGATTTGCTTGATTTGACCTGTTATTTCCTCTTTTTGTTTGCCTTCAACATGGTCTCCATCACTTCAGTCATGCATTCTTTTATACTTCAGTTATTATCCAGTGGAAAGTCCTTACCTACTGGCCTAGTTCAATCAAAGTGGTTACTTTTGTTTGGCTGGGCAGTGTAGTTTTACACACCGTCTTATTTGACTTTCTCAGGACTTAAAACTGTAGGCAGACCCCCCACAAAAAACTGTAGGCAGACCCCCACAAAGAAAACTAAATATTTACACACGTAAGGTCATCATCTTAACAGTTTTGTATGCTCATCCGTGAGCAGAGCATCAAGTTGACATGTCTATTACAGCTGAATGCGGCGATTGCCATTTTGTTCAGCAAAACGCCTCACAAACTTATTAAGATCAAAGCCTTAGTGCGTTTTGATTCAATGCTGAGTACAGCCACAAATACCTCATTCCTTCAGTACTTGGGTCTGAATCATAGGTCTGAATGCTTCTCGTTTTGCACCGTCCCGTTGAAATGAAATCGCCGCCAATCATATTTCCACGCTCGCTCGCGCCAAGGCCGGGGGAGGGGTTACAAGACGTGCATCTTGTGCTGCATTCACTTGCACTCGGACATTAGAGACTTTCTCTCATAAATGTGTTATTCAAAAGATTATCTCCGCGGCACACCTTCATAGCCTATGATCATTATAGTTATAAAAAAAAAAGAGAATAAAGGAAAAACAGTTATGAAATCTACTATATGGCAGTAAAACAAGAATAGAGTTTAAAAGGGGAGTGATTAGTAAAATATCCATAAAGAAAAAGAAAATCTGTTTACAGTTATGTTTCATATGGGTGTTCCCGCCTGGAACACCACCACTAGTGTGCCCGTGAGTAAGGCACTTAGCCCTTAGTTACTCCAGGGAGAATGTCCCTGTAATTGGTAATTGTAAGTCGCTTTGGATAAAAGCGTAATCTAAAATGTAATGTAATGTGTTGAGAGATGTATCCATAGATCTCTCAATGTTGCTCTCAGAGTGCACCAGATTGATGCTTTTAACTTCAATATTTAAAAACAAATCTTCTGGGGGCATCCCCCCAGACCCCCCTAGAGGAGGTGAGGTCCGCCCCCAACTCATACAAAATAGCACTTTACCGTGCCTATATGTCGTGAGCTGATTATCGAGCCTTCATTGTAACAGTCGCGGGTGTACTCACTGTACTATGTGTGTGCGTGTGGGGAGTGTTGCAGTAGAAAATTCCACTGTAGCGCCACTGTGGGCTAAGCCCCGAATGTTTTCAGGTCCAGGCGACGCTCCTGGGCTATACAGAGCACACCGTCTGACTGTCATGTCATGCTTTTCCAGTTATTACCCGTCCCCTTGTGTGTTATGAAGGTTTTTATGCATGTGAATGGTCTGCAGAGTCAAAAACCCTCAAAGTACACCCTGTAGCGAGTAAAACTCTAACACAGAAAATACCTCCCCAAAACGCCTCTCATTTTCTTCCTGGGTATCGCTACGTAGGGATACCCAGTAGCCACGCCCAGAGCTATGGCCGCACCCTCTGCCAGCCTTTCACGCGTTATAATAAACCTTTTTCTTACTCAATATCAAGCCACACTTATTGTTTTTACTTCGGCTGTGAGTGTTTGTGTGTGTGCTCAGGATGAGTTTAGCTTGTTCTCGCTCAGTGGCGGCGCTAGGGGGTGGCTACTTGGGCTCAAGCCCCGGATGTTTTCTGAAAAGCCCCAGATGTTTCACTTAAAAAAAAATAAAAACATTTTTTTTTTTGGAAAACGTCTCGGGAGTAATGTGCAGTACCGGAGTCCACCAGAGAGGCAGCCACTGTGGGACATTAGCCTGCGTACTGCGTAGCCTGCCCTGAAGAAGAAGTGATCCTTCCTAGTGCCTGACGAGTTTTAAGCTAATAGCCTATACAGTTATGGATATTAGAAAGTTATTGTCATCGAAGCAGGCCACAAGCTGCAGCAGCAGCAGTATCAGCAGCAGCAGTATCAGCAGCTGACAACAATGTCATCACCAGCAGTCAAGAAATGGATGATGTTTCAGGTTTGTTAATCTAATGGTGATATCTGCACTCTGGCTGACTGAGTAAGAAGTGAAAAAGAGTGATGTAACGTTAATGTTATAGCTAGTAAACATGGGGTAACCACACTAAGTATACCCTTATATATATATATATGTATGTATACAGAACATGACTAAAAATTATCCTAAGATTAACGTTAACCCTTCATAACTCAGTCTACTTTTAAGACACTAAAATAACGTATTCCAATTTTTATTTTGTTTTCACGCGTGGAATTATACCGGCTCTCGTTTCAGTACACATAACAACAGAACTGACAGGCAACCCTCTGAATCAGACTCCGATTGGCTGTGACTGCATCCACTCAGAGTGTCCGATTCAGAAACGTGACTCTTACGGCCCGTCCACACAGCGGCGTGCGTTGAAGCTTCCAACGCTTCTGCCCATTCACTTTGAATGGGATGACGTCACTTTTAGCCGAACTGCATTTTGGGAAGCGACGTGGAGCGTTGCTGGCGTAGCTGGCGTCAAAAGTTGAGCAATGTTCAACTTTTGACGCCTCGACGGAGGCGTCAGCCAATGAAATCCCGTGTATTCAAATCTGCCAGTACAATCGCTAGCCAATCAAACCGCGTGTATGCTGGGAGAGACTACGCAGGTCATTTCCTCATATTCAAAAAAATTGAGGGAAAATTCATTGTAGCGGTAGTGAATCACCCGGTGCTGTATGATCAGTCTCTGTTCATCTACCGGGATACAAACCGGAGGAGCGAGGCATGGAGGGAGGAGGCAGAGACAGTGGGTGAAACTGGTAGGTTTTCGCCTGTTTGGGGATTTTATATCCAGTTTACTTCGTTTTAAACATTGCTATTGCTTTGTATGTCGGGGGCGGGAGATTCATGTGATTGGTTGTTGGTCGTGTTGCTCGCAAAAAATCCCCAAGCTTCAGATACGCCCACCTCCAAGCGTCAACGCACGCCGCTGTGTGGACGCTCCGTTACGGCCCGTCCACACAGCGGCGTGCGTTGAAGCTTCCAACGCTTCTGCCCATTCACTTTGAATGGGGTGACGTCACTTTTAGCCGAACTGCATCGTGGGAAGCGACGCGGAGCGTTGCTGGCGTGGCTTGCTGAAAAAGTTGAGCAATGCTCAACTTTTGACGCCTCGGCAGAAGCGTCAGCCAATCGAATCATATGCCAGTACAAGCTCTAGCCCAGGGGTGGCCAACCAGTCAGAGGTTAAGAGCCACATTTTTTCTATGTTATTGCAAAGAGCCACATCAAACACACAGTCACTGATACCGCTTGTTTCAGTTTTTTGTTTTCTGGAGACAAGATTTCAACCATGTCACTGATGCATTTTTGTGGCATTGGGATATATTTTTTAAATCCTCTGGAGCAGAGAGAGGAGCTGTGGATTATTGTTATTGATTAATGCATCAGTGTTTCTTAGGGTCAAAAACACTAAACCCACAACTTAAGATGAAAGCGTTTAGTTTATTTAATAAAAGAGCACATGTTCAATGTGAAAAGTGACAGTAGTTATAGATTATTTGCAATTTGGTGGTATATATATATATTATTTTTTTTTATTATATATCACCTTGAATTCCAGGGGGGGGCGCGGGGCTCCGTTGGCGGGCAGCGCCCCTCCAAGACAATGGTAGGGGAAACACTGGATAGTGTTTAATCAACGATAGGTTTTTCCCCCCTCAAAGGTGATTGGTTCACTGCATTGCAGGTATTATTGTGATTGGCTCTTGGGCCACATCAAAATTAGACGCGCTGTCATCCTCTCATACTGACACCTGACACCACACATACACACGTAGGGAGAGCCGGGACGAAAGTAACACGGGACGAAAGTAACGGAGCTATTTTATCCGAGCCCGAACAACTTTGACCGGCCAAATTACGTCAGAATTATCAGTATTCAATACTTAACAGACCTACTAAATATCAGGTTTAACTGTCAGTGTTGTCACGATACCAACATTTTGGTTTCGATACCAAGTCAAGAATTGCGATTCCGATTATTTTTCTTAAAAAAAGGGAAACAGTCTTAAATGTAATTATTGTGCTTTATTTCACACCAGAACCATAACCATAACACAAACTTTTAAACGATTAGAACAATAAATAAAATAAATGACAAGAATTCGTATTAAATCAAATTAATACATTTCTCACAGACAGGCCTCATGGTGTCCGTAGGCTTGCCCTCACTGTCAGAGATATAGCTCAAATACATCGCTTCTGGCATCTTTTTTCTCAACAAGCCGAGGCGCAGCGGCAGTTGTACTCCCACTTGCAGCCATGCTTCTGGTTTTCTCACATGCTCTGGCAGCTAGCGCGTGCACGAGAGAGGGGAGGGACTTAGAGCGTGCTTGAGAGGGGAGGGACTTAGAGCGTGCTTGAGAGGGGAGGGACTTCGAGCGTGCTTGAGAAGGGAGGGGCTGCAGGCACGGCTGCAGTGCAGGGAGTGGAAGCAGAGCGCTGAAAACACACGGCTCTTATTAAAACGGCGCTTTCTCACCGGAGTACTTTTCCCCGTCATTCTTAAAGTACCGATACTAATGAAACGGAGGAATCGTAACGTTTTTAACGGCAGGGTATCGCGGTATACCTTTCAAGTATCGGTACACCATGCAACACTAGTCAGGAGTCAGTGTCTCTCCCCCAAACTCACACATATAAAATTCGATATGAACTGAAGAGCCGCATGAAACTAGGCAAAGAGCCGCATGCGGCTCGAGAGCCGCGGGTTGGCCACCCCTGCTCTAGCCGATCAAACCGCTGCTTGTGTGTCAGGGGCGGGAGATTCATGTGATTGGTTGTTGGTCGAGTGTCAGACACGCCCGCCGGCAAGCGTCAACGCACGCCACTGTGTGGACGGGCCGTTACACTCTTTACGTCACAAACAAAGATGGTGGATGAGAATAGATCTATAAAACGATAAGCAATGCGCCAGAATCAAGGTGAGACACACACACACACACACACACACACACACACACACACACACACACACATCCTTTAAAACTCTACGCACATTTGTTTCACCTTAATAAGTAAACGACTATTTGAGTGAGTTAAGGCATTAGTTTGCTTCATTAAAGGGTGTTAACGAGTGTTCTCCAGTGCCTTTTGTCCGCTTTAAGGTGTTATTAAGGTAGGGTTAATGTTGCTCTCAAAGTGCACCAGATTGATGCTTTCAACTTCAATATTTAAAACAAAATCTTCCCGGGGGAGCAGGCCCCCGGACCCCCCGAGAGGAGGCGACGACCCCCCTAAAGGATGTTCGGTCCACCCCCCGCTTATAAAAAATAGCACTGTACCCCTGCACCCTCCCCCCCCCCCCAACCCAACGACTCCTGGGCTAAGCCCCGGATCTCCTACAATACTAAATCCGCCTCTGTTCTCGCTGTATCGCCAAACCTGTCTGCTCCTGCAGCAGCCCGCAGCAGTGCGTGTGTCTGTGTGTGTCTGTGTGTGTGCGAGCAGCAACGAGCCTGTCAGCTTCTCGACCAATCAGAGCACACTGGGCTCACAGGGAGGGGGGGCAGGAGCTCCAACTAGCCGTTTAGGACAGAGAGTGAATACCGGTGAATACACGTACTTTACAGAGATGCTGTATGAGAAACCAATGTGAGTTTGGAAAATTGCACAATATAAATGTATTTTAGTACACCTCAACAATGGAATTATGATCAGTAGAAATGGCGATGACATGGGACCTTTCACTTAATAGGAAGATTAATCTTCAGGAGTCACTGAAGTGAGACACATATTTAACCTTTTATATAATGAACGCTCCTGTTTAGCCAAATGTATCGGCTTTGCCCAGTGGAAAACATCCTAGTTTTATTATTAGTTTTTTTCTTGTTGTTTTAATGTTTTACATACCATTTTAATTATACAACTTGTTATCACCAGGGCAATATTGTTTGTTCCCCCTGATTAAATAAAGGTCATATATCTACCTAACATACTGCCATGTTCAAAAGTGCTGGAATACATCATGTATAATTATTCCTTTTGATAACATATTTCTCTAGGTAACGTTAAGTATGCAAATGAAATAGCAGATCAGTATGTATTCTTGAATCTTAAAGGATCTTTAAAGATAAATGGCTTTCTGATGTTCCCTAGTCTTCTGAGAAATATAGTCTAGCTCTAGCATGATCAAAGTTAAAATAAGAGGGAAAAAAAGCCTCCTGGTTTCAATCAGTGTCGAAAAAGAAGTTATTGCAGTAACGGCTCTCGACTTGAAGAGCATTAGTGCCAGAGCAGACAGTTACAAAAAAAATACCAATGCTTGTTTAGCTCTTCAACACAGCCTGAAACGATGATGAGCCGCACTAACGAGAGGAAACGGTTGACTGACACTGTGTTGAAATTCTCATCATGAGCGACTGACTTTAAATAAACCTGCATCTGACAGGGACATCAAACGAGCTCAGTTAAATATTAAAATGCAGCAGATGTGCGTAAGTATGGCGTTATGACCCATACATACTGAACATACCGCTCTCCTGAGAGGAAACCTTATTTATAGCTGAGAAGTAAGCAGCTTTATAAAATATATATCACAGTCTTCAATTCATTTCAGGCAACGGTGGCTCGTCTTTATTAAATAAGCATGTGTGTAGTCCTCTTTATCAGATAAAAGCAAATATTCTCAGGATTTGTGGTGTGGAAAGCAGCTCGCTAGGCAATAATGACCTGTCTTTTGGAAAATCAGTGTCCTCTCAGATAAGAAATGCAACACGCCATGAAGCAATGCCTCTCTCAATTCCGCTCGGTTTAAGCTTTCATTACTCTGCGCAAAAATCCATTTGCTCGTTATTTTACCTTGAATTGCATTGCTCTGAGATACGTTGTAACGTGTTTTGCTACCATTATCTTCCATTTTATTTTGGCTGAGAAATGCTATGTGTTTATCTCAGTTATCGAAACTATTGCTGCTTGGACACGTCTCGCTGTTCTAAAGGAAGCAATACAAGTCAGCTTAAGTCAAATCCTCGTTTTTTCCCCCTGGAATTAATTGCCATTAGAAATGACATTGTACAACATGACGACATTACAGACTTGTCAGATCTGTCAAGACAACGATTAAAATAAGGAACACTTAGTTGACAGTTGATTAGCGAGCAACATACATCAAACGTTCTTAAACCCTCACACATCACATACAGTTAAGTGCTCATTCAGGTGTAATGTAAAGGGTGACAATGAATGCCTCTGTTACGTTTGCCTCGTGTCCGGCTAGCGCTGACAGAGCCAATCTGTCACGTCACCATTCCCCTGAACCAGCAGGATGTCCTCAGGTCTGATTTATTCAAAGTACTGAACAGTCTGAGGGGTGATTTTCACTGCTGGCTACTGCCCGGTTGGTTGCTCTTATTCTAATGAACCATTCACATATTAGGCTTCAACTGAAATGATGGCATAATCCCAAAAAGGTCATTCACTTGTACTCACTTGAGTAAGAAAGTTTCCTGAGAACCAGAGGAAAGGCTGAACATTCCTTTTGAGGTTTTTCCTCTTGGGAGAGGTTGAAAAGGTGGTGTGTCAGAAGCAAATTGTACAATCGGAAAAGACTAAGCAAATACATTCTAAAGTAAAACAAAACATCCACTGAGGAGAAAGAAGATGGTGGTGGACCAAAACAAATACCAGACTTGCAACATTCCTTAGGTTCAGTCAACAAACATTATATTTCCAACACGTTATTCACATGCATTTAATTCGAAAGATGTTTGAGTGTTGCTCATCCAGTTAAACGTAACCTCAAACAAACAGTTTGTAAATAATTCACCCTTGTCCACTCTCCTACTAATCTCCAGTCAATTTCAGCTTGGAACATGCGTACCGTCTATTCATTAGGTTTATGAAATTGTGTTTGGCGTCGCATAAGTGAGTTAAGTGCCAGATAAATTGACGTTGGGTATTTTATTTTCACGCGGGACAAACAGTGAAATTCACCTGCTTTTGTACCCACCAAGTCAATTTCCTCCTATACTTTGTCACATTTATACCGCCCGCATTACTATTTGTAACAATGAATAGGAACAGTATGTTGTGTTGTGTCCTCTGATTTTCCCTCTTCTCCTGTGATTTGATAATAGTTTTGATCATGACGAGAGATTTAGCGCCAACAACTGTGTATCGTATCGTGCACCAACCTTTTATATAGTATTCACTAAATTGTAGTGAAAGGAAACCTGCATGAATTTGCATTTTCTTTCATAGACTGAATCTGAATTGACACATAACTTTAAAGGGACCTTGTCAGCGCGCTTGTGAAGGTTCACAGCTCTTTGATGGTTCAAGTGTTTTCAAGTTTCTACGTGACATTGGAAACTACAGAAAGCTCATCATAGAATACTAACCAGGAGCCAAGTTTAGCTCTATCCATCTTTAAGTCTTACACCTCATCACCAGGAGTCAGCACATGCATCCATTCATCATCTTCAATTATCCTCATTATCCATCCATGCACAAACATTATGCAACATCAGCTTTGAGCATATTATCTGGTCTGGGCCAATAAACAATGTTTGCTATATTATCTTTGCCTAAACTTACCATATAAATCATCTGCCCTCCCCCTTTTTTTTCACCTGCAGCTCACTTTTTATTTTGGGCTGTTGATGCGATAAGAAAGGAGGGGGGGGGGGGGTAGTGGCAAACTTAGGAAAAATAAATACTCATCCTCTTTCTCACCGTCAACAAGAGCAGCATGTGTGAGTGTGCTTCGCAGCTGGAATGAGCCACGCTGTACAAATTTCCCCCAGAGAATCAATAGACAGAAAGTTTCCTGCAAACAAACTATCCGACCAAAACCACCAGAGGATTGTTAGTCTGCGAGAAAAAGCAGAGCCTCACTACACAGAGGAAAATTATGGATATTTCGACCCTCCCTGACACAGCTATCAACACGTATCAGGAATTGGTAAACATTGATTTTCTGAGGAACTGTTGATGCCAAACACAGTATGGCTTGGAGGAACCATAAAGGCAAACAGGGTGGAACATAAACAGCACTTTGATCCTCACAACTTCCATTAACAAACGTGTGTGACATTTACTGTAAGCTACTTTTTTTTCTGCTAGATGTTTCACTTTAATCTTGTGAAATTTTGGTTTGTGAATGTTTATTTTGATAATATAGTTTTGATTTGCCGCTGCGTTTTTAAATGATATATATTTTACAAGGGTTTATTATATTATATATATATACATATATATGCCACTAGATTTCTAAGCAAAGCTTCCTTGGAGTGATTTGTTAAGTGTTTTTTTTTGGTAGACAGTGCACTTGTCCTTTTGCAACTACATGTCACAGTCCCTATTTTTGTGTCTTTCTCTCAGCTGAATGTATACAGCCTGAAGTCACTGTCACTGACCGAGAACTTCTTGAATATGGAACCATTTGCTTGTTAACATGCATTTTCTAGACTGCCTCACTGCTGCTTAACTTTGTTAATTGTTATGTAACCATTTGTTCAAGACTGACAGTTGGATTATTTTAAACGTTAACGTTTGTGTTGTTTGACAGCAGCAATTTTTGAAAGACCATTAAAAGCTGACACAAAAAATAACCTTCATATTATTACTTTTTTTGTCCACATACGTTCATCTAATCTGAGCATACATTTAAAAAAGAGATTGATAAAAAATCCTCCTGCGAGATTAGATATCAGAGAAGACGGGGGCTTCCTGTGGGACCGAGGTGCCTCATGTGAAACAGCTCGTACTAATTATTTTGTCTCCTGGATTTCTTTTTTTAAATTTCCACTTCAAAAGGATCTCAGCTGTTCCTGATTCCTGCCAGATAAACTATGAAATCATCTGGATTGCATCTGGACAGCAATTAAATCCGAGCCATCATCATTTTCACTGTTTGCAGCTTGGCCTGAGGGTTGGCTATCGTCGTTATACTGCTGAATACAGATATAGCAGATTCAACTTCAAACAACCTGCAAGCGACATATCCGATTATCCCTCTGCTTCCAAACAGACGTATGGCCTTAATTGCATCAACAATAGCATGAAGTTATTTTAAGTTTTTCCCCTCTTATTTGCAGATTCTTAAGATCCAAGAAAAGTGCACTCACTAGACCTCATGTACCTCAATGTACTGATGAACCTTTTTCTATAATACAGGTACATAAAGGCAATTTTCATGATGTACTATTCATATAGCCGCCATTATTTTTGATGTATTCAAATGAAACGTGCTCATTTTATTATTATGATTTGAGTTCAATCCAATTCCCTTTGGGTTTATGGGATGTAAGTAAGATAAAGCAAGTCAATATTTTCGATGTTTCTGGCTGATGGCAGCGTAACAAAGTTTGGGGGAATGGATTCCCAGGAGAAAGTCAGAAGTGTTTTTCTAAGGAAGAAACCTCATATGAGCCCCAAGGGCACACATACTGTACAGTATAGTTCTGTCCATTAATGTGAACTCTGGGGATAAACTGTATTTTCTCTCATGTTAATAAATCAAAAAAATAAATAAAACGACAATGACCCCTCCTTCTAACATTAATTATCAGTTTATCTAAATCCTGATGTATCTTTCCCTAATGTGCCATAATGCCAACCATCTATAATAAAGTATAAAAAACAACAATGGGCCACACTGTTACACTTGGTGACAGTTTCCTTCATCACCATGAACACACACACTTTTTATTTGACTTAATCCCACAAAAACCCTCCTGCTGCCCCAAATACTCACTAGAGCACCGCATGTGTATTAATCCCCATGCCAGACCGGGGAAGTAAAAATAATAAAGCATTAAAGTTGGACTCCTTTTGGACATCTTATATTTGTAGGTTTAAGCTGCTAGTAGTGCTTTTTTTTTTAATGATTTGAATATTTAAAATCAGTTATTTACTTCTGCTTTATGTGACACACTAACATTGTAGTATAGTTTGCTTCAGTTGTGGCTCAAACTCTGGCAAACATTCAGTCTGTTGATAAAGAATTAACGCAGAAAGGTTTAACAACACAAATGGAGCCCATGTCTTCTAGCCTGGGCAGATATAGATACATACACTTGTGATGCTGATGAACCTGTGGCCCAGAGCGAACGGATTATCAGGTATTGAGAGGAAGGCAGCTTTGTTGAACTCAACGTTGACGTCTCTCTGAATCAGAATCCAGGTTTTATTTCTACTCTGAATTTATCCAGCTACTCCTCAGCACCCATCCCCCGGAGTCATTTTGATTACATATTGGGTCACATGACGTGTTAAGCTGATAAGAATAGTTAAATAGGTCAAATAGATGGGGAATTCCAAATGCAACAGATTTGTTTAAGAGCAGGACAACCAATAAAGCCATTTATAACCTGCCACACAGCCACCATTGATGATTCCCTTTGAGAGACATGCGACATAGGGTGTCGGCTTAAGCCACAATATATATATTTATAAATTGGTCAGGGGGTGGAGTCCAAAAGTGCTCTCTAGCTAAGTAGCCCTGTACACACACCCACATCTGGACCAGCCAAATTAGTAGGATGTCATTTAAATGTCTCTTCTAACTATTCCCAACCAAATACTGTATGCACCGTAACACCTACAATTACATCACATTACAGAAGAAAAGATGCTCTAAATAAAAGCTACCATTATGTGTTATGTCCACTATATGACCCAGTTCAATTGTTAGTAAAGCTTAATACTTTATAATAATATTTCGGACAGTAGCATTTTCCAACTTTGTGTCAAAGGTTTTTTGGGTTGTTTCTGTTTAGACATGACAATGCCCAAAAGAACAAAGTGAGGTCCATAATGAAATGTTTTGCTAGTTATGCATGGTCTGTACAAGCTCCAACATCAACCCCATACACGCCCTTTGGGATAAACTGAAATGCCAACTGCCAGCAAGGCCTCATCACCCAACATCAGTGTTGGACTTCACTCATGCTCTTGTGGCTGAGTTGGAGAATATCCCAGAGTCCTTCCAGGCTCTTGCATATTCATGCATCAGTTGCAAGAGCCAACACTAACGGATGAACAAAAAGTGCTCAAATGAATAAAGTTGATTATGTTCTATGATTATAGTTATACTGAATAATGTGATATGGTTTAAACCAACATGTTGGCAAGCCATGCAACTATAAGCAATGTAATGTAATATATAAACTAGTGAAGATGTTGGAACATGCCTCTAAATGTTTTAACTTTTAATAAAGTCAATAATCTATAAAATCCTTAAAATCCCCAACATAGTTGTAGTTTCTTCTTTCTTATAGTGCACTTGCTGTCTGACACTTCAATGTTTGGAGACCTACCAGTTCAGAGAACTTTTGCAAACACAATATTCAGCCAGACGCCGAAGGATTTTTAAGTCAATCCCCAGCCGGTTGGAAAACCGCACATCTCATGCAGAGATCCCGGGGTACAACCAGTGCTTGAATTGGGCCGGTACTCACCGGTACGCAGTACCGGGACTTCTGATTTGTACCCATCTCGTACCGTTACTTCTTACTGAGTACCGGTACGGCGGTACTCAGGCGCTCATTTCGCAGCTGATGGTTTAAAAACAGAGATTGGCTGGAATTTCCTGTAAAAAATATGCCATCTTCTGCTATGCCTGTAGACATTTCGGTTCAAATACATCTAACTCAGATGCCTTCACCACAATTGTACCAGAGTACCAAACGCTGTCTCCTGGTATTCATCTGAGTAACTCACTAAAAATGAAATTTGAAACTATATGACAGTAAAACAAGAATAGAGTTTAAAAGGGGAGTGATTTGTAAAATATCCATAAAGAAATAGAAAATCAGTTTACAGTTCTGTTTCATATGGGTGTTGACAGATGTATCCATAGATCTCTTAATTTTGCTGCACCAGATTGATGCTTTTAACTTCAATTTTTAAAAAAAAATATTGTGTTAAATCCACTCCCCACTTATAAAAAAGCACTTTACCCCTGCACCCCCTCTAATCTCAAATGCCCTCTGAGTCATTTTGTTTAAGTACAGTGAGCCTTTCTAAAATATACAGTAAAGAGACAAACCCACCAGCATTATAGGATATCATATGACTGAGCTAAATTCTTGTTTTTGGGCTGTATACATAAATGTACTTGCAACAGTTGCTGATTTAGAGTACTGGCACCTGTTTTATTCCAATTCAAGCACTGGGTACAACAGCCACTGCCTTTAACATCCTTTCTGGTCTGTCACTAGAGAAAAACAGCCTGCTGTGTGTACAACACTTCAAAAGGGAAACATGTTTTTAAAATGTGTCAATTCTTCTACAAACCCAAAGGAAAAAACATTCTCCTTTTATATTTTCCCAAAGAAAGTTCTCAATGTCTTTATAAAATAACACATGATTGCGCTCTCTCATTACTTTTCCAAACAAATCAACTTCAGCTTGGTCAATAGGCAGGGGGATAAAAGAGGACTATATTAACACTTCCTATCCAATTACATTCACTGTCATATTAGAGGACCAAAGGCAGACAGTTTGTTTTGTACTTGCTCTCATGATTAAAAGGACCTAAGAATTAAATAATCTGTAAACAACTACCACTGTCAATCCTAGCAATGACCTAGCAACTGTTAACGGATACATTTCAAGCTTTTGATTTATACATGCTGAGGAGCTGGATATGGGACTGTATTCAGAACCTAAGTAACTTCAGCAAATTAAACTTAATCTTAAAGTCTAACTATTAACCAGCAGGGGACAACCTCATTAGCTGCAATATAAATCTGATTGCATAGAGGTCCATAAGAAAGTGTCCCTACTTTTAACTTACATTTTTACCTCAGTAAACATGAAGCTAATTCGTTTTTGGTCTCAATAAAGTTAAAAACAAGACCAAGTTCATTTAGTAAATTAATGTCCTACTTTGAGTAAAACAAACAATAAAGCATGGTAAATTGTTAGGTTTAGTTACCGTTTTTGTTTTAGGAATAAAACCCTTTTTTACATTGTGTTTTCAGTTTGTGAAAGACACAGAAACCAAGATGGTAAAATCAAGGCCTCAAAAATGGCAGTCGACAAACCAAAAGGTGATGTATTACTCAGTCCAAGAGTTGGCACTTAGCTAGCCACATTCTTTTTTGTGATAACTCATACACCTTAACTGGTCATACATGTCACTGTCACTGTGTTAAAGCTAACACTAGCCAAGATGACATTCCAGTCACTCAAGAGTTTGCCAGACTCATCCACTCTTTTGTGTCCAATGTTGAGGATTGCTGACCTTTTACCTGGGAAATATAATTTCAGCCACAGTCTCATATCATGTCATATATGAAGTAATTGTTAACATAATAGGAACCTTTGACACTATTGAAAAAACTCACTGAGTTACTGGCTAGCTCCAGCTAATAAAATGGCCAGTGACGTCATTCCAATTATTGAGTGTAATTTGTGTTATTTTGGCTCTTGAGAACATTAATTGTGATATACAGTTTACAACTATATATCTCAAACCAGACTCTAATACCTCATACACACCAACGCAACTCCGGTTCAAGCTCCGTGCTAGAGCTTTTCAGGTTCGGAACCAGTTCTTCGGTTTAGCTCCGGCTCTTTTCACACTGCCCAGAGTCCGACTGGTGCTGTGTCATTGCGTCATCATTTGCGTCATGACGTAATCATTTGCGTGCCTGCTTCATAAAGCCAAACCGCGCGGAAACCGTCACAGCCCTACAGTCTCTAATACCTCATACACACCAACGCAACTCCGGTTCAAGCTACGTGCTAGAGCTTTTCAGGTTCGGAACCGGTTCTTCGGTTTAGCTCCGGCTCTTTTCACACTGCCCAGAGTCCGACTGGTGCTGTGTCATTGCGTCATCATTTGCGTCATGACGTAATCGTTTGCGTGCCTGCTTCATAAAGCCAAACCGCGCGGAAACCGTCACAGCCATACAGTCTATGCTCACAGCTCACCGACAACAACAACAATGGCCGATTGTGCTCCAGCTTCCTCTGTACCTCTTCAGAAGACCAGATTCCCAGTAGGTAGCTGGTCTCTTCAGTGGACCACTGCTGCTTGTTAAGTTTCTCCATCGTTGTGTACAAACTGGATAAAATGCGGGCTTTTTGTTGTTGTTCAGGAGTTGATCCCGCCCCTGCCCCCGCCCCGACGTAAGCGTGACGTATGCGGTGCTTTTGCTCTGGCCGAACAATTTTTTGGTGCTCGAAATGAACCGGATTCCGGAGCTAAGAGGCTGCTCCGCTGCGGTGTGAACAGGAAATAAATGAAACTGATTGGATTTGGTCTAGGTGGCACAAACTGCACATCTTCTCCGGTAAAAATGTTTTTATATCAGATTCTGTGAAGGGAAGCACAAAGGAAAATAACTGTAGCATCTTAAGTTATTATTATTTTCTTTAATAAATATATTTTTCACTGCAGCAAAATACATCTCCACTCTTCTGTTAGTGAAGAAGATATTAACTGCAATGACTCATACATGAGAGCCGGGTGACATGTGCCACTGCTTGAGGAACCTTTAAAGCAACAATTGCACATTCATGTAAGACAAAAACTACATAAAATAGATTTTGTTTCTCACTGAAAATCATCGGTTTATGTCTCAACATGAACTGTTAAGAGTGTGAAACAAGATATTTGACATAGTGTTAAGTACTTATCATTCTGAGTCTATATACTGCCATCGTGAAAACAGGAGATCATCTTACTGCTCTGGTAGGCTCGTTATATCGCCTTCCCGCTGATCTTTCTCTGTCATGTTAGTCACAGTAGCCTCTACTGCTGCGTAACTGTATGTTAGTTAATTAGATCTCCCGCTGACCGCCCTGGATTATGACTGCAACTGTGAAAATAAATACTCATTACCAACTACATTTCAGTCAGATTAGTTGGATAGTTACACGTAATCAAACTTCAAATGAGTCCCGTCAACTGCCACCGGCCTTCAAAACTTCCTTACATTAGTTCTTAGGAGCTTTAAGTACCCCATTAAAATGACTTAAAAGTTAACTTTTTAGATAAGGATCCCCACGTATGTCCGGAACTGTTTGTATAAAATGTTAACTTATGTTGTATAATTTGAACTATGTGTTGTTGTATTTTTACAAATAACCACTAAAGATGACAATACAAACTTTAATTAACCAGGACGGTGGTGAAAAGGTTTGTCTAGACCATTATTGAATGTAATATACTGCAATTGAATTACATGGATTAAGTTTAGACAGCTAATATTATTGTTTGTAATTCAAGCATTAAAAAGGTAATGCTTGTTTCTAAAAAGGAAACCAATTAATTGTTCCGTCTTATTTTCTCTTTTTTTGCAATTTATTATTGCTCCTTAACAAAGCGAAAGTATTCTTTATCCGATTAATTAAAGGAATAGAATACTCCATTACTTAAATAATCATTACAGCAGCTCCACAGATTGCAATGTAAAGTTGTAAAATCCATAGCTTCATCCACATGATACACCATTTTCTCTTTGCTCCTCGCAAGCTTAGGCGCAGAGCCATGATGTAAAACAGCTCATTATGTTTGGTTGCGCGTCGAAAGGTCAGCGGTAACAAAGTCAAAATAAATGGAATTTTGGAAGTTGGCTGTTCCTCAAGGCTACTATAAGAGACACGCATTGTTTTTCTAATTCCATTCGTTTTTTTCCTCTCTTTATGGAATCAACTTTTGTTAAAAAACAATCACTGGCATTTATTTGAGACTGGATCATTATTTTTGTTCTGATAATTAAATGTAGGTTGTTCCTAAATGAGGTCCTGCTCATGCCTGGATTACACTTTCTGTTTATGAAACCCTTTCAATCCAGTTGGGTTGAAGACATATGTTGGGCTGAGGGACAGAACAGAACATTTAATGGATTTTTTTACTTTTGGCAAGAACAATATAATGAGAGTCTTTGTCTTAACAGTTCAGTACATTTCTAATTAACCCTAGAAAAAGCTAGGTCACAAACCATAGTCCATGCATCCCAAAGTGAATATATCTGTGACAAACACCCACAAAGAGCCCCCGTAGCCACCATTTTTTTTGACACTTTTTACATAAATTCCAGCTGTTCAAACCATCCCCACTCTATTCTCAGGCTATGTTCAGAAGTACCTGTTGACAATGCAGAAAGTCTGTCACCCACAGTGGCAGACGTCCTTGTTGTTACCATGGTGACTTTCATAAGCGCTTGAACTAGAATTTAAAAACAATGTTTGTGCCTTAACTAGGAGTTTTAACAGCTTGACTACGGAAAGGCTTTATGAGGGTTGATTAAATACATGTACAACTGACAGGTTTAAATTACATAATTTCCAGAAACTGAACCTTTAATTTAAACAAAATTCTTATTTAAATTTCACATCTGGTGTCCAAGCCTCAATTTTTAAACTTTAGCATTTATTTTATTTCATGGAAAACTACTTTGGGAAATAACTAATCTAAGGATTACAATATTTAATCCCTTTGGGTAACTAGTGTTCTGTAAAAAATATATGGAGGCAAAGTAGTCATAAACCTAATGGTAAAGATAATGGTAAAGTACACCATTAACTGCATTATGATGAGTATATGATGTTTAAATATGTATACAATGTTATGCTTTTCTTTCATTCATAATGAACACCACACTGCACATAAAGGACTGGTTGTCCTCTAGGCAAGGAGAAATTAGATGGATGTTAAATGACAACAACAACCTTTATTTCAGGATGTCTTCTGTCAATCATAATGAAAATAATGTATCTAAAAAAAAAGGGCCATGAAAATATGACTCCTCAAAGGTCTTGTGGCTTAACTTTCCCCATCTAAGGGGTAAGTTGATCCACGTCATGGGGTAAATTGGGCCATCTGAGGGTAAATTGACCAATTTACTTTTTCAAGTTTAACCTGAACATAAATTAAAACAAAATATCATCCTTTCTCTTCCACTACCTGCTTTGGTGTCTGCGCTGTAGTGACACCTCGTCAACATTATAAATCATGTTTGGAGGGAATTCATGCAAGTAAAATAAACAGCCCTAAATAGACATCCTTGTAAATATAGCTGATAGGTAAATACGTGTACCAGTCTGTTGTACATTACTGATTTATATAGGCTAGTCATTGATAGTTATTCATGTTATCAATTCTCATCTGTCTTTTTACTTTAGTCAGAATGTCAAATAACTGCTCCCCTGTAGTTTTATTGAAGGCTGTAGCCCTTCCTAAAGATGTTGCTTCAGGCATACGGCAGGAAAGATGGTGGCGTGCCTTAAAATTATTAAACAAATCTAGACATAAAAGAATATAATTCATTCTATCAAGATATTGTATTAAGCTACACAAGACCAGTCACCCTTAGCTGACCAACTAAATCACGTGATCTCTTGCACACCCTACCTGCTAAACATTTCTCTTTGCAGTTGTTTGGTTCAGGAATGTTGTTGTTTCTACAATGTTTAAAACATAAAAAAACAAATTAGTTGTGTAAAACTACATTGAAATACTATTTTATACTACAGAGAACTAACTTGACTTCAGTAGCTCATGGAAGGCTACGTTGAACCAATGGTTCACTTTACCCCACAGCCACTTTTCTGGAAAGAGACGGTGTAGTTTTGTCCTTCATACACACTTATCTTTAGCTAAATCATTCATCTCCAGACCTTGATCATTTTGCTTTGACATAACAGTAATTACATCCATCCATCCAGTGTTGAAAATGTACTTTGACAAGCAGCACATGGTTTATTGGGAACAAATTAAAGCTTTAGCGCAAGTTCAATAAGGAAGACCTAACAATGAGTCACTTACACGTCACTCTATTGCTCTCTCCCCCCTCATTAAATGCGTGGGCGTCACCCCTCAGCAGCCAATTGCTGCACACCTTAAATTCCTTAAATGCCTGCTCTTCCTTCCTGTCAGTTGTCATTTCAGGTGACCACACGCCGTGGTAGTACTACAATACTCCTCCTCGTGAGAAAAAACCATAAGAGACAATTAGCTCAAGATGTCCAACTCGGACAATTCGGAACACAAACCTTCTCTGGAAGTCTTCGATCCCGGTTCGGCTCCCCAAAGCGGCTTATCAACAGAGGCAGACTTCCTCATCGCCCGGCTCCTGCAGCAGGGCATTCCCACAGCCCCAGGCCTCACTCTCTCTCAGCTCCGAGAGCTCTCGGACCAGGTCTCCAGCGTAGCTCCCCAGTCCGGGGCAGCAGCTCCAGTCAGCTCCCCAGAGAGACCAGGGCGAGGACGCGGCCGCAGCCACGGAGGTAAAAAGGGCAGGAAGTCGAGCCCTCCAGGATCCCGTCCGCCCCCAAAATCCACCCCTTCCCAGGCTCGCCAGGCCGGGAGTGGCACTAACACGCCCCTTATGGAGAGTAGCGTGGCCGGCTCCCTGCAATCCCTGGCTAGCTCCATGATAGCTAACGATGCTCGCCTCCAGGCCCTGGAAGACTCCGTCACAGGAGCTTCAACTTCCGTTGCACTCAGAGCAGCGCTTTCTGCCTCAGTCCAGCCGGGTCAGGGTGTTCCACGCATTCCAGCAGTAGCTCCCCCCTTATTCTCTGGCTTCGGCCCTCCCAGCCCCCCCTTCAGGTAGGCCTTTTATTTCCCAAGCCGCCAACATCTCCTCACGGTTTAGGTCGAAAATTCTGGAAGGGAAGGATGTTAATCTGCTTAGCCTTATTCTGCCCTCCCCGGAGTGCAATAAAGCCATCGCCACAGGAGGACATATCACTGCCGTCTTTAAGGCCGCAGACCCCAGGCTTATCAGAGATATCAGCTTAGGGCAATTTATGGTCGCTTTCGGCATCTTCTGTGATTTTCTCTGCTCCGTCTACCCTGAGAGAAGAGTAGAATTAGATGCGTACATGGCCATTATCGGCGACATTAACATTAGATACGGGAGATCTGTCTTCTGTCAGTACCACAAAAGCTTTTCAAGCAAAGCAGCGCTCCACCTAGCACATAGCAGTATCCGCCTGGATTGGTCAGTGATGGACATTGAGCTGCTCCTGATGGCCACCGGCGGCCAATCTGCTATCTCATGCAACAGCTGCAGAGCGCAGGGCCATATCGCTCCCCTCAGCCCCTCAGTGCCTTTCTCCAAGCCCAGAGCCTCCCACATGCTGTATGCTGGGAACGATAGACCAAGCCGTCAGGTGCAGACTAGACACGAAGATAGGATTTGTACTAGTTTTAACGGAAATGTTTGCACTCACCCTTACTGTACATTTCTTCATATCTGCAGTTCCTGCAGGGATGCACACCCGAAGTCCGTTTGCCCCAGGCGCAGCCGCAGCCTACATACCTCATTCACACCAACGGTGTTTCAGGACCGGTTCGGAGCTGGAGCTTGAAAAGCACCGGGTTTTCCTCTTCACACTGCAGCGGAGCAGCCTCTTAGCTCCGGAATCCGGTTCGTTTCAAGCACCAACAAATTGTCCGGCCAGAGCAAAAGCACCACATACGTCACGCTTACGTCGAGGCGGGGGCAGGGGCAGAAACAAGATCAACTCCCGAACAACAACAAAAAGCCCGCGTTTTATCCAGTTTGTACACAACGATGGAGAAACTTAACAAGAGTTTCAGAGTTTCAGTGTTTCTGCCATAGACTGTATAAAGGTTTCTGCTCATGGTGAAGCAACGTGTCTGCGTGTTAAGGTGGAACCTGATCATTCACGTTGATCACCTCTCATTATAACTCATTATTTTTAAATATATTATTATTATTATTATTATTATTATTATTATAAATCTATAAAACTATAAATATTAAACTTTACTTCACGTGTTCATTTGAGAACAGCTGTTACATACCTAGGTGAAGGTTACAGTTCATTTAAATGAAAGATACAACGTTACTCCACACTCATGGTTCAGTCCACCTTAAGAAATAAGACCGACCTCGGAAGCAGTTGTGTTTTAAAAAAAACCTTTATTGACACGAGTACACTTTTTTTTAAGAATATAACTAAACCATGGAAATGACTCCGGAAAAGCTGCAGATAGACCCATAAGAAATTAATGCAACTGATTTCATCCGCACTGTTTGGCTTTATGAAGCAGGCACGCAAACGGTTACGTAATGACGCAAACGATGACGCAACGACGCATTACCAGTCGGACTCTGGGCGGTGTGAAAAGAGCCAGAGCTAAACCGAAGAACTGGTTCTGAACCTGAAAAGCTCTAGCACGGAGCTTGAACCGGAGTTGCATTGGTGTGAATGAGGTAACAGTAGCTCTGTGCCAGAAACCTCGTGGTGAAAAAACATTTTGAAATATCACCCCTCCACTTCCATTAACATCCCTCAGCTAGCAGCTGCGCTATCTACTCACCCAGATTCCGTGTTTGTTGACTATCTCTGTCAGGGCTCTCCCAAGGCTTCAGGGTAGGGGTCCTCTCATCTCCCACAGTGACTTTTGTAGCCAGAAATTTACAGTCAGCCGCTAAAGAACCCAACATAGTTTCCCAGCTCATCGACAAAGAACTTCTCAAAGGATATATAATCGGTCCTTTTAGCTCCTCCCCCTTCTCAGTGTTCCGTTCAAATCCCATCGGAATAGCCACACGCAAATACTCTGGGAAAAAAAAGGGCTGATTTTCGATCTGTCCGCTCTGGCCCATTCTGCAGAGTCAATAGTATCATCCCTCCAGATCAGTTTTCCCTTCACTATGCCTCAGTGGATAATGCAATAAAGATGATCAAGTTCACAGGGCACGGAGCTTGGCTCTCCAAAGCGGTCATTACCGATGCCTTCAAAATCATCCCCATTCATCCGTCTCAGTGGAATTCGTTCGGTATTAAAGGGATAGTGGAAATCCGCGAATTTTGGGTTTAACTTATGTATTTTTATTAAAAATAAGCATAATAAACAATTTTTTTTAATTTAATGCGCCTAGTTTCATTTTATTTTCAATTTTACTGCGCCCTCTCAATGAAACGAAATACTTCGGGAATCGTCGGGAATCTTTGGGTGATGACGAGAGCATAGGAAGACGGGCACAAACAATGGCGGACATTCAATAGCATTTGCATGTGAATAGCCGACCTTTATTATGGTGAATAGATGTGTTTTGTATGGCTGTAGTGCGACAGCAAATGCAGAGAATGGCGTATCGACGCATGCGTTTCCAAGAAACCCAGCCATTCGTCGTCAGTGGGTGAAATGTTTGTGCAGTTAAGATAGTAATAAGGGCATTTCTACCGTGTGTTGTGTGTAAAAAAGCGTTAGCATTAGTTAGCATTGTTTCGCTCAATGCTAATTCAAAGGCTTGGTATTACTCTTGTGTTTTTTCTAGCTAACAATTGTTCTTATTGTCAGTTAGCGGAGTTTCTTACCTTTAAAAGGGTATGAAACATTAATAGTTTCATAAATGTTAAGAAGCCCTGAGACATGTGAGAGAGAAAAAACTGTGGGAGGGGTCCACTGGGGGGACCTTCGGGCTTAACTGGTTAACAATGATTCATATTTGTAAAGGCTACAGGTGATCTTAAGATGTGTGAGCTATGCTTAGGGACCTACCAGTCAAGATTATTTGTGCGTAGGGGTGCATCATCTGGCGCCTGGTCCTGGTCATCCTCGCCATTGCCCATGCCGTGAACCATCACCTCGGGCTCCAACAAATAAGGACGTAATGGTACATCGTCTGGCTCAATATTGTCACCATCGTCGCTTACTGAACCGGATTCAGATTCAGTTCCTAAAACGACATTTTCGTAGGAAAGCCGAGAGGATGTTTCTGACTCGCTATCTTCACTGGATACCTCGTACAATCCTTCTTCTTTATCTGGTATATTTGCCCTTCCACGTTCATTCTGCATAGACGCCATGGTTTGTTATCGTATCGTCTTCCTAAGTTTTCGTCACTTCCGGTTTGGCTGAGTCAAACATTTCGTTTCTAAAAAACTTCGGGGAAGCTGCAATAAAGTGCTTCTAACATGCGTAAGGCAATTATTATATTTTTGTAATCAGGTGTGATTGTTTTGGTACGTAATTATGCTTGTATATAAGTTAAAACGAAACTATTTGAGGTTCCATTTCCACCATCCCTTTAAGTGGGAGTCCAAACTCTATTTCGCCGTTCGCCTGACCTTCGGGTGCAGAAGCAGCCCCCGCATCTTCAATTCCTTCTCGGAAGCGCTCTATTGGATCCTGCTGAACATCGTCAGAATCCCCTCCGTCCTTCACCTACCGGACGACTTCCTCCCCATAGACCCGCCACAGGACAGCTCAGGGATCTCACTGGCCAAGCTTAAACATTGCTTTCAGGAGTTAGGTGTCCCTCTCTCCAAAGAGAAAACGTTAGGTCCCGACACACGCTTGGAGTTCTTAGGCATCATCCTCAACTCCATAGACATGAAGGCGTCTCTCCCCTCCGACAAATTGCAGTGCAATCCAACAGTTGCTCTCCCTTCTCGGACACCTCAACTTCGCCATGCGCGTCATCCCCCAGGGGCGCTCGTTCATCTCCCGCCTCCTGGACGCAGCATCGGCGGTCGACAACCTCCATGACTGCGTTTTCTTAGACGAAGGCTGCCGCTCAGACCTACGTTCTGGTCCCTCCTGCTCGCCCACTGGAATGGAGTTACTTTCTTTTACGATGACCTCGCGTGTTCCTCTGAGTCAATGAGGTTTTTCACGGATGCCGCCCCATCCGTGGGTTTTGGGGGTTTCTTCCAGGGAGAGTGGTTCGCAGGGTCATGGCCCCGCCAATTTCTACCTCAAGCAAGTTCTCATTAAATCCGGCCTATCACCTATATCATACTCGGGACATTCCTTCAGGATAGGTGCAGCCACCTCTGCTGCGCATCAAGGTCTCTCTACCTCATCCCTACAACAACTAGGACGGTGGTCCTCCTCCGCCTTCACAACCTACATTCGCCCGGACATCAGCGCCGTACTGGCTTCCCAAAGATCTCTCAGACCCTAACTATGGTATCTATACATATAACTGGTGGTGGTTCATAACACGTTTACACGTATACATGTCTCATTATGGTATCGGATTTCAAACTGCATTCCTGTCCTAGTCCGCGGGCCCCGCCCACAGGGAATAATGTCTCGTCTCACGCTGCATCTACATGTCACAGGCTACATTCTCCTGCACGCAGGTATCTAATCCCAGGCCCGTGCTCAAATGTGTCTGTGTAAAATGTATACCCTGCGACGTCAGGTGTGGACCGTGTGTCCCCGTAGACTTCGGTCTCGTGGACTGTGGGCCACCGTAGACTTCGGTCTCTGTTAAAAAACAAGATCCCTGCTTCGGCAGGACGTTCGACCTTCGTGGAGGCGTAGTCAAGCCCTGCTAGCCAAGCAGGCGACCCTCAGGTCGTTTTCAGATAAGACCGGCACTGATTTCGGCCGTCAGAGTCTCAGCATGACCCGTAAGCTCCGGCAGTGAATCCGGCCTCCTGCCGCATACATATGTTAATTTATTATTTCATCCCCAGATCACCACAGTCACCCTACAAGGTAAGAAACTCAGTTCATCTCAGTATTCTATACTTCACTGGTTTTTGGGATTTCATCGGAGCGGTTCTTTCCCTCCTGAATGATTATCCTGCAAACCGGGGCCTAATCGCCAAACACCATTCCATTCTCCTGTTGTATTATCATGGCAATCATTTCATTCATATGACGTGTAACAATAAATATGTATTCCATACATCACGTCTCTCCGGGTTGAACTCACATTAACCACTTTACCATGTGCTTCTCTCCATCACAGCCACATATACATGATGGATGCTTCCTGAATGTATGGTCACATGACAACAAATGTGCACAGTTCCGCAGATAGAGGAGGTGGGTCAACTTACCCACTGGCTCATTTTACCCCACTCTCCCCTATCTGTCCGGTTGCAGACAAATCCTCAAATCTAACTGTTGGTGTTGTCCCAGCAGGGTGTCTTTGCTGGTTTAGACCCTCTGAAATATTGTGTGGCTGGTGAATCTATGTTGTGGCCAAATGATCTTCAAGTGAACTAAGAACGCATCACACAGGCACACACAAGAATTTTATGGAATTCACTGTAAAATACACAATTGTTCAACATTTAGCCAGAATTTTTGTTTAAAACATTAAATAAAATAAGCTCACATTATCAAAATAATTGAAAATGTTACATCGTTGATGTTATGTCAAAATGTATTTTATTATGTTGTAGTGATCTCTATTGAAATTAAATTGCAAACTGACTATCCCCGGCCTGTCTTGACTTCTAATAACACTATCTCTGTAGATCAGTGGTCCCCAAACTAAGGCCCGCGGGCCGGGTACGGCCCGCCTCCACATTTGGCCCGGCCCCCTGAACAATACCAGAGACGCATTATAATTATTTATTTTTTTTAAATGTATTTTCAGTCTGGCCACGCGAATCCTAGACTAGCCCCTGTCAAAATGTTGTGACCTGCTCTATCGAAATCAGTCGCATTGACCCGAAGACACCTTTTGAGTTGTATACACTGTTGGAAAGAGGATATTCCTAGCTTTCTAATGATATCAGGATTGTTTTTGTATTTCAAATATTAAGCGAAATATGTCACATTATATAATGACTGTCACCGAGTCATCATTTTGAGAAAAAGGCCTTCAAAGTTGTCTCTTCTCTGGAATCCATCGATCTGATTGATTATTAGCGGAGCAAATGATCAAAATACTACCGAGGGAAGATATTTTCGTTTGGAGGGGAAGCTCGCGAGTGTGTGTGTATACGTGTGTGTGCTTGTGTAATTTTGCGTTTGTGTGTATTGTGTTTGTTTCCCGGGGAAAACACTCACGAGAAACACCGGCTGTTGTTATGCCTGCCATTCTCCGCTTGTAATTATGCCGAAGCTTCAAAGTTGTATTTATCATCTGAATTTGCCGAAACAAGTTTAATATTCTGAAAGCCAAGACTTTGTTTAATTGAAATCAGATGAAAACAAACTGTAACGGACCCTGCCGTGTTATCTATGATTACTATACTCTTACATTCATAATTTCAGCGGAGTGAGGGGGGGGGGGCGGCGCTGCGGAAGAGCAGATTGCGAGTGATAAATAAATAAATTGGAAATAAAAGTTTCATATTCTGAAAGCCAAGACTTTGTTTGTTTAAAATCAAACAAAACGTAATAACGTAACCATATGAGTGATTACAGCGCCCGGTATCGTTTGACACACATTTGTATCACACAGATGCAGGACTTGCACACGCCTGTTATCTAACCGACAGGTCCGCACGCACTCTCCAGCTGAAACTCTCTATTTAAGCATTTTACTTATTAATGTATGCAGACAATCATACAATCTATGTGATTTTTGGATTTACCGTGCCTCTCAATTGCCCGTGACAGGTTGGCAAGGTCGATGAATCCTGAAGTTGCCCAAGGATTGTTCAGGGAGCACGAATCCTTGTCAAAAAGAAGACATGGCCAGCAAAATAGACGCTGAAGTTTAGCGCTTCCAGTTAGCCACTCCGTGCGGACATAATTGTCCTCATTGAACGTCCGATTCTCTCCCTTTTTCCTCTGTGTACACACAGCTGGAGTGCGGGCATTGGCCTGTCATCTGATTTAATGTTTAGTTGCTGCTGTAGCGGAAGTTTAGTAAAGTTATGTTTGATTAAGTACGCCAAATCTCCACCCTCCATAATGCTTCATTTGCTTGATAATTTCTAACGGCGGTGATGACAGTTACAGTATTAAAACTGATGTTGATGTGATTTGATTGGATGGCAGTGTCCAATCAAATCGCCAGCCGCCAGCCGCCTCTGAAGGGAAGCAAGAGGCGGCTGGCTTCCCTTGGCATGGCCCTGACCAATCACAGGTTGGTAGGGGCATCACGTGGGCCTCATCTGATTGGTCAATCCCTCAATTTTTTTTCACCAAAGGAAGCCAGATTCGGCTGGCCTCCTCTCGCAACAGAGAGTGCAATCTACTGTTTCACCATAACATCTAGAGGGGCGCTGTTTCACTCTTTGTAAAGTACTCAATGAGAATGGGGGAGAGACGGCCGGTGTCAGTACCAGATATGTTCGGGCTACCAGATATGTTCGGGTGTATTTCCGTCGCATCCGTCTTCCGTCATATCCGTCATATACTCACCTCCCTCTGCTCCCAGCGCTCTGCTGCCACACACCGGCCGTCTGCGGAACTGCAGCCGGAGGAACTCGGGACAGCTTGTTATGTGTGGGGTGCTATGGTGTGGTCCCATTTACTTGTGCACATCAATAATGTTTCTAATTATTTACAATTAAAAAATATATATATTCTGCGTTACTTTAGCCAACACTTTTATCAGGCCACTAGATTAGATAATTACGAAATGTGTAGATAGAATACATATATTTCAGGTTGTTATTTTGTCATTATGTTTAATGTTTTATTTACCTTTTAGTATTTTTATATAGTATCTGAACTTTGGAGAGGAGTTGGGAGACACACGACACATCAAATCACATCTACAGATCAAGGCGAAGCGAATGGAAGTACTCCCATACTCCTAGCGTGAAAATGTTTGTGAAAACGTGTGCAAAGTCTCCGAAAATCCTAAAAATAAGCCCATATTTGAATTCATCATAAAAAAAACACATAATTCAGTAAAAACAAGGCCCCACTGATCATATACTCTCTGAGACGATTCCAGGGATGTCTGGCTTGAGTTTCGGCCACCAGGGAAAGTGGACAAAAGTGCCCGAGATCAGCCTCTTAATTTACCCAGGGCTTATAGTGCTTGGCTTTGGGCATGAAAATTCAGGAAACTCCCCTGAGTATTTTATTATATATCTGAACTTTGGAGAGGAGTTGGGGGACACACGACACATCAAATCACACCTACAGATCAAGACGAAGCTAGTGGAAGTACTCCTAGCGTGTGAAAATGTTTGTGAAAAACGTGTGCAAAGTCTCCGAAAACGGAGCAGTGGCTGTGAAGCTAGCTTTGCGGCTAGCGGTTAGTTGTTATTGTTTGAAGTTGTTGCTATGGAAACAACATGACGGAGAAAAAATTAATATCTTCTACATATAATAACGGACAAAGTAACGAATGAAGTGTAGGCTATGCCTGTTTGAAGTTGTTGCTAAGGAAACAACATGACGGAGAAAAAGTATAATCTTCTACATATAATAACGGACAAAGTAAAGAATGAAGTGTCGGCTATGTTTAAATGTTCGGAATTTGACCGTGATGGCCCTCTTGAGTTGCCGTAAAATATGACGAATATGACGGATGACGGATGCGACGGAAATACACCCGAAAATATCTGGTAGCCCGAACATATCTGGTACTGACACCGGCAGCAACACACAGCAAAGGAGAATTATCTAAACAAAACAAAGTGTTTTTATTTATTTATTGAAATTATAACTACAATCCGAAAAAACAGGGGAAGCCTGGCTTCCCTTGGCCTCCAGGAGAAAACGCCACTGACCCAGAGAGGGTTATTTATTTCATTAATAGTGTTATTATTTATTTCCTGACTTTTTTTCTGTGAAGATCCCGGAAAGGGTTATTAATATTTGGTTATGTGTGGCTTTCTAGAAAACAATAAATGTTTACGTTTAGACACCCATGCGATCGTCACACTTTTTCTGTTACAAACTGACCCGGCCCCCATCAGAGAAGGGAAAAGTTATGTGGCCCTCACGGGAAAAAGTTTGGGGACCCCTGCTGTAGATAGTCACTGTAGCGCCAGTGTGACCTCCACCAAAATGTCAAGTATAAGATCAGCTTGTTAATACTACATCAATGGTCTGAGTGCAGTTTGATAGTTTGTTAATTAGGTTCTATTCAAAGAGGCAGGAACAAAAAAATGCCCAACACCCCAAATCTGGAAGCAAGGTTTTTAAGGTTGGCAGTCTCAAAAGGCTGCTAAGTGAGGCCAGCTGGATAGTGATGACCCTGGACAGTGGGGAGGCTGCGGTGCATAAGGGAACAAGGGACAAATTCAAAGCTATTTTCAATAACCATTCTGCCCCTCTTTATATCAAGCCATGGCAGATTTGCCTGGGAGTTGTTCCCCCCGAAGGTCTAAAGATAGAGGAGGATGTTTGCTGTACAGATTGTGAAGACTCTGGAGAAAACAAAGATTGGTGTCAAGAGTTCAGTATCTGACCAAATGTGAAATATGGTCACTTTCTCCCCTTCTGTTCCAAAGCAATATATCAAATAAAGAAATAAACCAAGAATTTGGAAGTTTTTAAGACTTTCCCTCAATAATTATTTTGGGAAAAAACGGATTAATGAGAACAGGATGGACATGAACACAATGTGCCCTTGACCTCTGACCACTAACATCAAATCAGTACATCCTTATGTCCAATTGGAGCCAGACATTTCCTCCTGGTGTTTCTGAGATATTGCATAAAAAAACCAACATTATGCCTGTCACTGATGCAAAGGCATACAAAGATGGAAGGCAATAGAAAATAGTGGGTATGACAGAAAGGAAATAAATCATGATGGGAAAAGCAGGAAAAGGACAATGAATAGATAGGAAAGATTAAAGTTGACATTGTTGAGGTAGATGAAGTTATAGCGTGAAGTTGGATCTGAACCAAACCAAAAGTTGTCTTTTTTTTTTTAATGGGCCTATTTTTGCTTTATTCTTCACACCATCTTCATTATACTAGACGAAAGAAGTGTGAGAACAACTAAAGGTGCGCTTACATTTGTATTCAAATTCACAGAAAAGTTTGAATTCTCAGCCTTTGAATAACCTGCAGGCACATCACATCCTTTCTTCAAACAACACAATCTATTGTGCGTCATCTTTTCAACAATCACAGCTGCAAAATAACCAAGCTAAAAAAATAGCCATAACTTTAGATGTTTCATTTACTTGCGAAACATAAACCAGAGTTCTTGTATAACCGTTGTATAACTATGCACTTGACTTGACTCCTCCAGGTAAAGGTGTCATTCACAGTTCAGAGAACACACTAACTTGTTTTGTCCTGCTCTCTGTGGAATACTGTGGCACTGGAATTCGTTTTCAGACTCTATTCAGGTGTGAAAAATCTACAACAATCTAATAAAGACAGGCCACAGATCCCCTTAAACACTTGAGACTCAGAGGTCCACACAAGGTTTTCTTCAAGACGTCAACTGATCAGAGGAGATATGAGTCACCTAAAACCGTTTTCCAAAGTTTAAACTGTCATAAAAGTATAACCTTCACAAAACTCTTATCATTACGACACGGTTCTAGACACTCATGCTTTTAGTGCGGTTGCATCATATTTCCCATTTAAAGAAATTCCTGCCTTCACAACAACGTTGAGTCCAATTATTATTTTCAGACTTCTGTTACTCTGACAGTCCTTATTAGTTTTTGTTGCTGTTCCCTCTGGTGTTCCCTCCATTATGGAGTGGTGCAGTGATGAGTCCAGGACCCGGAAAATACTTAACATTACACCACTTATGGTTCCCTTGACATAAAATCAACATTTTAAACTTGTTTTTGGTTAGAAGCCTGAAATAAGGTCTGTGGTTGACACACGCTGAAGAGATTTTGTTCCACAACATAAAATAAGTCAATATCATCTAGAGTGGGGCTCTAGATCAGTGGTTTTCAACTGGTCAGGCCTCGGACCCACTTTTTACTTGGTCAATACATTGCGACCCAACATTTTAAAGCACTGAAATCTATTCAACAAAAAATCGTGCTGTAATATATACACTTTTCAGCATACAATATTAAAAGTGAAGTACAGTGCATATATCCCTTATATCCCTTCACAGAACTAAAGTATGATTTAAAAAAAGGTTTAATGAGATGATGGAATCAAAGCTGAACTAACATAAAAAGGCATGCTGAAAACCCAACCCCAGCAAGGGGGTCTGGGGGGATTGTCCCCCAGGAGATTTTTAGAAATACTAACATCAACTACGCATTCTGGTACACTCTGAGAAGAAAATAAATAAATCTATTACTACCCGACATATTAATAATATTTGATGCCATTGTTTGTTTTTTACTTTGTTCTGACAGCTTGCTGCTCCTCACAGAGAGAAGAGTAAAGAGGAAATAGTCTGTGTAACTAATTTAATAACAATCACAGTTACACACAATGCACTGTTTTTTGAGAACAAAAATTCGTAACTATGCACCATAATACATTCTGACGAAAAATTAAGGGGGTTGTAGTATAATTCAACCATTAGTCTATTAATCTATTTCTCATCCCACCCCTTTCACTCCCGACGTCATGGCATCAAAATCGGACGTCTCCGGCTGAAAATCCTCCACTCGCGCTCTGAGCGGCTGGCTGAGCGCATCCTGTAACACATCTATGAAGCGCTTCGCAGCGACGCACGCGACACCGGACTCATACTCTTTTTTTAAATGCTCTGTCTGTGTGTTTCTTTCCCTTTCATCCACGTATGTTTCATTAAGAAGGAAGTAGACATTTTTTACTTTGCTTTTCCTCGGAGTGCGCAGCCTGTCTCCAGATTTGAAACCAACCAAGGTTAGTTCAACAGTATTTTGTGTTAAAACTGTGGATATTTGTCGTTGAAGATTCCATTTTTTCCCCTAAAGTTTGAACGGTACTCATTGTACAATCATCGTGAAGTGATTATTATAGGTTATCGAGGCGCACGGCTTTCAGGTCATATCGTCCTGTTCTCCATCCTGCCAGTTTTCTCCGCTTCGGTGCACAGATCGTTTGGACACAGGACAGCAACCTCTTATTCCAGAAGTGGTCAGTCGTGTGAGTTATCTTTTGCGCACAGTCAACTTCTCATGTTTGCATCCTTTGCAAATGTACGCTCAAAGTTGACAGCAGAGGAGAACTAACATCGGAACAACAGCCCTGGGTACCGTTATTTTCCCAAGGGCGCATGAGAAGTGCAGCGACTGTTAGACGCGCAATGTTGGCACACAGTGTGGTCCTGTCTGCCGGAGCAGGTTGATGTGAAGAGGCATAGCTGCAGCACATGTCGGTCATGGGGGCTGGAGGCTAAGAGTTGAGGCCGTGATGAACAGGAATATTGTCACCTTGTGGTGTGTTTTTTTATCGTGTGACTTGACCTGTTTAGACATTGCAATGTATATTTTATACATGTATCCTGTAAACGTCAACTGGCATTTGACCGTTTCCATTGTGAGAGATGCAGGTTGTTCAACTAGAAGATGAGGAGAGGCTCGCTGAAAACACGCGCACACACGCACACATTTTTTTTCCATGCATGCTGCAAGGGAAGGAGATTGTCTGAGATATAACGACACTGTAACAAAGAAAATATTTATTTAAAGTGGAAAAATATGGGTTTGTTATATATGGGTTATTCTAGCAGTTTCATGCAGTCTGCATTTCCCCCTGATATGTTAATTGAGGTTTATTTAAATCAATTATTGATAAGTCAAATACATAATTGGTAATGAAAAATATCGATTGTTGCATCCCTAGGTTATTATTGGGTTGTGTCCCTTTAAAGTATATCATGCTTATACATCTAAGAGAAAAACAGCACTTCCAAAAAAGGCAATATGTCATATTTGTGATATTTTGTAGAACATGGTTTCTGACCGTTGTGAACCAGCACTGTTTGCAATTTTAGATAGCTGGGTAAACTTCAGTGCAATCATTGTTCAGCAAGTATCTCTCCAGATAGTATTTGGATATTAAGCACTATTTCTAAACACATTTAGCCTCAGTGGTTATGATGCCATTTAACATGTTCAGCTTACATGGCTCTTCCACTATTTCATTCCAGATTTTTGCTACAAATCAAGATTATCATAGAAATCTTGATAATTCTGCTGAAGATTAAACATTTCCATTTAGATTAGCATCTGTCCCCTGAGAATGTAATTTCCCTCATGCCTCTCCCACCACCTTCAGACCTTTATTACTATAATGACTTCCATTCAAACCATTTAAAAAAAATGACTCAAGTTAGCTGCAGGGGCAAAAACGTTACACGACTACAATTACTATCCGGCTAAACAAATAATGCAAATACACTGAGCGAAACAACAACATCCATCAGGGGAGGGTGGATGCCCTTCTCTTGTTATAATGGATACTAAGAAATAAGTCATTACTCATCCATTTACAGATTTCATAATCAAAATGTGCCAGACTGTGCTCCACAGGACGTTAAATCAATGTTTAGTGAGATGGAAAGCAGTGGTGGAAAGTAATTAAGTATTTTTATGATAAGTGCTGTGTTAAGTAGAATTTCTAGGTTCTATACCTCACTTAAGTATTTTATTTTCTGCTAGTTTTACTTGTACAGTACTCCAGTACAATTACAAGGGAAATATTCTACAAAAAATTACATTTATTTGACAGTTGAAGTTACTAGCTTCTCTTTCACATAAATAACATGTGTTTTAAAATATATATCGTATAGTGTGTATATATATACACACACTAATTTACCCCAGGGGCGGTTCTAGGGGGAGGGCAACAGGGGCCAACAAGTATTCAAATGATGTTCTACATTGACACATTTTAACATAACAAAACCTTAAATGTATTCGTTTGTGATAAAAACAGGTTATGTAATATACTATAATATAACACTTTCAAAAGAGCCATTCTGCTTAATGAGTAATTATTCTTAAGTAAACGATAGAGTTGCCTAATGCATACAAATACACAAAAGCACTCACAGGCACATAAACTCTATTTAAACCTTAAAAAAACATACAACAACAAGAGTTTATGGAGATAAATATAGAGATTTTAAATTTGATGTAAGGATAGATGTTCAATTCTGATGTGAACATGTCATATGGAACTAACCGTCACACCAGGTTCATTGCAGGGCTCAGGTATCAAGATTTAGGAAAAAGGTAATGGGAAGTATGTGAAATGTGATTAAACCGCACAATTTCTCAATCATCACGTACTAAACAAATTGAATACTGTGAGCGCTCCACATCCTCCAGGTATAGTCACACATTTACTCTCTGAAATAAGAAAACAAATCTCATGCATCATATTGGAAAAATGGTAGTCTCTGCTGGAAACCAACACAGCATAACATATTATCATAGTGTTTTTCTATAAAGGCATTCAGATACATCAAAACTTTTTTTTCATTCTCATGATTACTAAAAATATATTTATCATTGTCTTTGGAGATTTTAGCATTAGGCAGTCCTATATGTCCATTTTAGTTCTCTCTTGCTGCTTGATGCTTACACATTCAAAGTCTCCTTCAAAAAGCAAGGAGAAAATCATTGACACAGAAAAACACCACAAATTTGTGTCCACATGATGTAGCAAACTTATTTTGTCTCAAAGTAAACAAGCTGTGATCAAATGTCTCAGTAAGTGTATAATTGTTGTCCTAAAAACGTCTACCTTCCTTTCAGCGTGCTTAAAATCCGTGAATACAAAGTACGTCTCAGATACACAACCTCACACACGCCTGCATCTGACATTCCATAATAAGCCATTTAATATGGCGGGTGAGCACATTTAAGAGCTCTGAAAATCTTCACTTCCTTTAATTAGCCCCCGCCTTTGTCCATTGCTTCTTCAGTGTTCAGCTCCTCCACACAAAAGGAAGCAGATGGAGATCACACACATTTATAATCAGACATAATGAGCAGGATTCATAATCACAACAGCTACTTACGCTGATGCAGATCAACTTCACAACATCCCCTAATTCCACTTCAAAAACACTTGTACACCACAGACACAGCTGTTAGGGACGGAGATGGTGTCTGCCTTTCTGGACCCATTTTGTTCTCCACTTGCAAACAACAGCCATTTACTTTTTTCTGGTATGTGTCACTTTCGAATGGTGCTAGAAGGGAGTCAGACAGCAGATGGTGTTTACAAGGACTACTGAGAATACTGTCAAAAAATAAATGGTCATGTAAACAGCCTTTTGGGATTCCTGAAGAAGATTTCATGTTGATTATTTTTACTGTAGTCGCCCTTTGTTGATTTGCAGTAAGTGAGAGATGGTAATGGTTGATTTTTCCACACATGTGACAACTGCAGACTAATGCAAGTGATCAAAAAGCAACCCAATGAATTCAAACCGACAGGAGAATGTAGGAGGTCTGTCTTAAGGAACTTACATGGTTCTGAATCTATTTATTTAAGATGAATGTGTGAAATAAGTTGTTTAAACCAACAATTGGACGATAATCCAATGATATTTGATTCCCAATTATTACAATAAACCATAGAAAACATGTATTGTTAATAAATAGCCTAAAAGATTATTCAATGGTAAAAAAAAAACTTTTCGACTAATGGTTTTACCAAAGAATATGTTTCATCGATTTCTTGGCAACCAAGTCTTTTTTTCGAGGGAAGATGCCAAAGATTCTCTTTTCAATTTATAATCATGTCTGAATTGTACTGAGTTGGTACTTTTTCATATTACATTTTCAAAGACCTTATGCTTTGGACATTTTGTAGCTCAGGCAACAAATACAAAAAAATAAGGCAGATCAATATATTATAAAAATCATAGTTTCAGTTTCAGTTTCTTTATTTGAACATTCATTAAAACTCAATCCAAAAACAGAACAAGGCACTGGTTCCTGAAGAGAGAGAAAACAGATGCAAATGCGTGTAAGTAGGCCCGTCATATGTCCTTCCACGTCCCCTTCTCCTTATAAAGCAGCCAGTGCAGTCGGATTAGCTGAATAGCCCTTTTAATGTGCTCTACCAATTGGCTTCGCCTTACATTAATTAAGATTAACACGTCATATTTTCAGGGAGTTGATTGGATACTTGATGACTTTACTTTTGGCATTATCGTTCTGAGGTGTAGCCTACGATATTTTTTTCATGAAACACGAAAGAGCTGATGTGCCTGGTTTCCATACAAGCGCTGGTGATATGATGAATTATGCACACTCTACATATTAATGGCAACGATGGGACAATGTCCTATAAGTGCAACTAAAATTAGCTGCACTACTCAATATTTTAGAGATTTTAATTGTAATATTAGCAATGGATCAAATGACTACACGCAATTTGAAAAAGGGCGAGTCATCTTTGGACTCTGCAGTTTGCCTCAGCATGGGTAGTCCCAACCAAAGCTGCAGGAAAGCGACTATTTGAGTTGAAATCCATCAGGTGGTCAATGTTAGTAATGGGGCGGCTCTAGCTGTGTGAAAGATTCCCTTAAACATTTACCAAATGAAACGTATAAAAGGGGATTCAAGGTCTTGCTCACTTCTGAGTTTGTACATCCTCCCTTCCTAGATGGATGCAAAAAGCATTTAACAAAACGAGACATCTTTGTCTCGGAGGCGTCGTTTTAAAGTAACATTAATTAAATATGTTTGTCAAAGCTACTTCGGCCGTTCATTGAATTGTTTTACCGCTGTTTGTTATGATCTGTAACATTAGCATAACAGCGTTTATGACAACTTATTTGTTTACTTATAATTCAATTCACAAAGTAGCATAGATGTGGCAAGAATTTACGGATGCCATATTTCTTTGTATTTATTATTTTAATGACACATATGCACACAACACACACACACACACACACACACACACACACACACACACACACACACACACAACCACACACACACACACACACACACACACACACACACACACACACACACACACACACACACACACACACACACACACACCACACACACACACACACCACACACACACACACACACACCACACCACACACACACACACATTATTTAATATATTCTTTAAGGTAAAGCACTAGAACAAAATACTATACAATTAAAAGACATATTTAAATTGTGATTGATTTATAATATACACACAAACACATTGCTATCTTTATGACAACATGAAGAAGAATGAGTGCTGAGTGCAAAGCAATGTTCCTATTGATATTTTAACTGCACTTTAGCAGCCATTTGCACTTGTAAACATCATGTCAAGAAAATCAGTTGAATTGGTTGTAGCAGCATTCAACAGCTTTAGTAATATCCAGTTGGAATGTTACGGAATTGGGTCAGAATAGCGCTGACAGTAAAGGGAAGTGTTTGATCCCACATTTAAATAAATATACATCTTGAATGCAGGTGCCAAAAACACTTAGATCCCTCGATCATATCTGCTCATGGGACCCTTCTTGCTCCTCTCTCCTTGAGATAGATTTTAAGAATTGGGACGTCCTTAAAGATAATAGTGATGATAAGATTATAAAGCAGAACAAAAGCCGGAGGAGCTAAGAGGCACATCATTGAGAAATCAAAAATCCCATATGTGAGTGACTCTGATGCCTCAAGTGTTGAAAAACAACTAAAACGTTTACATATACATATTTATGTATGCACCGAAGCATGATTACAGAAAAATGTATTGGTGTTCCATTTTAGGGTTTTGTCTTTTTCTTCATTATTTAAAGCTGACTTAAAGGTGGGGTAAGTACTTTTGGAGAAACCAGCTCGAGATCGCTAGAATTTGAAAATACACAGCCGGAACAAATCTGCCACTTCCTCACAGAGCCCCTCCTCCAACACACACGAACGCGCACATGACCAATGAGGGCACGAGATAAGTTTGTGCACAGATGGAGGCTGACAGGCAGGTAGGCCATCCAGTTACTTTAGCCGGGCCGCTAAAATGATTGGTCGTGCTTTTTACAGTACTACGGCTTCCACAGATGACTTTTTTTTAATGGATTTTTTGTCAAAGCACTTAAGATATTCATTGCTATCGGGATGTTAAGAGCATTCCATGGAATATAACAAAAAGTGTATCTCGAGCCGGTTTCTCAAACTTACCTACCCCACCTTTAAATACTATAGTCTTCAATATGGCCTCAGAAAATAAAGTGATTGACCATAAAGCCATCCCTCATTTCTTAGGTTTAAAATGAACAAAGGACTTGAGGACAACTTGACTCAACTCTATGACAACTGGACATTTTACAACTCCTCGGTGGAGTCCTTCATACCGAGGAACAACGTCACCTATGTTGGATTTTACCTGCACCAGCCGTCCACCGCATCCATCTTCATCGTGTCCTACCTGCTGATCTTCCTCGTGTGCATGGTGGGAAATGGAGTGGTGTGCTTCATTGTGCTGAGGAGCAAAAACATGCGGACTGTCACCAATTTGTTCATCTTGAACCTTGCTGTGAGCGACCTCCTGGTTGGGATTTTCTGCATGCCCACAACACTTCTTGACAACATAATTACAGGTGAGCAGAACCCTAATTTGAAGCTTTCACTGTGTTGTTGTTTTTGACGTGTTTAACTTTTCTCAAAGCAAGGAATATTAGCCAAGCTGGCTGTTTCATTGACAGTTGTCCGTTTCTACACAGATTGAAATGTGCTAACAAATAAAGGTATGGAGGCTGTGAAATTGGAACAAGCATTCATGGTCTTCGAAGGAAAAATCGATAGCCTGAATGTTTGTGTCATTACAACAACAGGTCCAATTTTCCACTTGTCGAATACTTAATCCCATGACAGAATTAAAAAAGAAGTGCCATTAACTATGTTTAAGACATTCATGGTACCATGGAGGATGCATACATTAAGTAGGGGAGACCAGGGACAGTTGTAACACGGGTCGGTTGTAACACCTTCAATATCTCCAATCACAAACAAGCTAGAGTGATGAAACTCACTCTGCACATGCGCAGTTAGATGGTAAGATCGCTGAGAAAAAAAGGAGCCATGTTTGAATTTCTCGCGTAAGATATCAGCAAAAGTGTGTTTCTGAGGTAAAATATTAACTACAATTATATGATGTATTTTTTGGATACTGTCTTGAGTTCAAATGTCTAGGAATCCAAACTAGTATTATTAGAATCACTGTTTTGTAAGCTACAAATATAACTAGCTAAATATGGGTCAAGCTAGCAACCAGGCAGGTTCACAGGGGGTGGAAGTAAGACTGGTGGTCCTGGGACGGTTGTAACGGGACGGTTGTAACATGGCACATTTACAATGATGGCTCATTTGCTGGAATGATCAATTGTTCATTCAAGCATACAGTTGTATTGTTGATTGGTGTGCATTGTCCCTGTAAAAATAAACAGAATATAATACTGTACATTAGGCCTAAAGTGTGTGTGTGTGTTTACAGTATGCCAAATATCAGAAAGAGGAAGACAGACAGGGGAGTGCCACTTGCTCTGCTGCAGAGGGCCTCAAATGAAGTTGAGAAGGGCGAATCATTCAGGGATGTGGCAAAGTCCCTGGATATATGCCATGTCACCCTGTACCGGTTCCATAAGAGGAGGCTGAGGTTGGAGAGTCAGGGATCACAAACACCCCCAAGAGTAGGCTACTGGACACCAAAGAAGGTGTTCTCAACAGAGCAGGGGATGCTATTGAGAGACTACCTGATGGAGGCAGCTGATTTATATTATGGTCTCAGCTCAAAGGAGGTAGGTCCACATAATTAAGGTAGAAGCACCTCTCAGAGAACAGTTTAATCCTTCACAGAGGATGATGCTGTGTGTGTTATCTGTGATCCTGTTCATTGTTTGTTGGAGGATGTGTGAAACCCCATTCAAATCTTGTTGCCTTAGAATTTGACAGCTTTTCCTATTTGTTGTCATGCAGTGTGAAAAAAGGTAACCGTTATTAACATGTTACAACCGTGCCTGGCATGTGCTACAACTGTCCCTGTACACAAGGACAGTTGTAACAGTTGAGTTTTTAAAAAAAATACATTTTCCAACCTGTACTTATTTCATAAAAACATCTTAAATACATTGTTTCAGTAGCTGACATATTGATAATGTATAATATAGCAAAATGGCTATCCTATTGTAAATGGTTTTTTACTTATTGGGGAAAAAGTGTTGCAACTGTCCCTGGTCTCCCCTATTAATCTTCCCTCGTCAAATATTTTCGCTTCATGACAAGATACATTTACAAGCTAATTGCCTAATTACAGTCAGTCTCAGTTGAAGCGTAATGCAAAGACATACGCTAACATTCTAGAAAATCCTATCCACAAACATCTGTAATTAGCAGATATTTTGTGCTCTAATTATGTTCAGGACCAGAACTCACCCACACTTGCAAATAAAGGATTTATCAGCTCCAATACCTTGCAATCTGAGCATTAGTGTATGCAT
Source organism: Gymnodraco acuticeps (assembly GCF_902827175.1). Lineage (NCBI taxonomy): Eukaryota > Metazoa > Chordata > Actinopteri > Perciformes > Bathydraconidae > Gymnodraco > Gymnodraco acuticeps. The sequence continues at coordinate 1,253,238 of NW_022990125.1, read as the reverse complement.
GTAAACACTGTAACCATGGCTGTGTATCGCTACTAATTTCAGGAAACAATATTTCAGTAGTAATTGCTTGGATATGAAAGACATTCTCAGTGAACTCATGCTGTAAAGTTTGCAGAGAACCCTGTGAGCTAGTGCATTCATACAAATATAAATGTTTACATTGAGAGTTGAGCACCAAGCAGTTGGAAATGTACTTCAATAAAATAGCATACTAGTGTTACATGACAAATCACAGAGCTGCTAGCTTTGTTAATCCTTTGATTACCTTGTTCCCTAATCCCCAACTATGGTATGTGTCCTCTTCAGGGCTGCTTTGTGATCTGTTGAGACTTAACCTATTATGGAGTACCATTTCCACTACTAAAAGACATACTTGCTGGCCATCCCACGCAACATGAACCTGTCCTTGAGAAGAATGATCTATTGTTTGGCTGCAGTTATCAGAAGTGAGGAAGGCTCAGAGGAGTTGAAATTGTGATCGCTGCATGCATAAATAAGAGCAGGGCGATGCGATGATTGGAGTCGACAGTTGGCTCTCAACAATACAAATCTCACAGCAGCGTTTCTCAAGGCGAGAGAGATCATTGCTGAGAGTAGGCTACTGTCTACAGAAACAGCATTTACTGTACTTCATCTTTTCTGTTCAATAAAAACAAGGCAATAATGATTTAGGATGAACCAAGTCTGCCCTCAACTGTCTAAAATGAAGCCATACTTTTTTTCAGCTTCAATCTCCAGTGCAGTCAGCTGGGAAATAATCACAAAATAAAGCCTGTGAGCATGTCTCTTTTGTTATGTAAGAATGTCAATTGAATGACAAATGAATTGGCTGCGATTACAGTGAGTGCACATCCACTATATGGCATCATTAGTCAACATATTGCATATTGGGTGCCAAGCCTAAACAGGTGCAACATATTTTACACCTATTGCCTTTTAAAAAGAGAAGCATTAAAACAGCAGTGTAATCAGTCTGAATCTGGAACAGACCCTGGACATGGAGTTTGCTGAAATCCATCTGGCACAGTGCTTTGTGTAATTTAATCCCTCCAACAATTACATAATTTAGAATGAAATCCTACAAATATTATGACAAGCTTACAGCTATCAAAAAATAAATAAAAATATTTGCATCAGATTTCCACATTAAAAAGGATGTAATGGTTTATTAAATTAAAAAAATCTCTCCGGAAGTAAACAAGAAGAAATCTGCTTCCCAGTGAATTATAATTTTTTTTTTTAAATAACCGAACAGGTCTGTCTGATATCTTTTGAGGTTTGGAATCAGTTTTCTTCAGCAGTGTAAACATCTAAATATCTTAATTAAACCTACAGTAGAGTAGTGTCAAGTTTTTTCACATCTGACTATTTTAAGTAATAAGCGAGCTCTGAAATCTTTACCTACTGTTCACAAAATAAAATGTACTCTTATAGAAAAGAACATCAATCATGCATACTAATTCAACACATGCCCTAACATTTAGGGTGACATAAAATTGTATTTCGCATTCAGTGTACATTAAGTACATTATTTGGAAATTCAAATGTTCTCTAATGTTCTTGATGCAAACACATAAGTACAAAATACTACAGCTTTCACCATTTTAAAGCCAATATATGTGCTACAGAAAGCCTATGGGGTCTGCTCTAGGAAGGTCGTGGGGCCATTTAAAACCAAAGAGCTCCTTCCTTTAGGCGTATGTATATGTCAAGTTTATTTTCAAAATGTAGCCTTTTTGTGAACAAAGTTGACATTGTTACAAAGTTCGCTGAGTATTTAGCATGTGGTCATCCCTTGTAGAGCATTATAATTGTAATGTTATGTGCCTTTTAGATTCAGCCTGACAGTAAAGGATGGATGCAGCGAGGCCAGCGAAACATTAGGCTTGGTCATGTGGCGACCAAGGAAATGTTGTTGATCTTTGTCCTGATATGCCGATTGAATCTACATAATACAAGACTTACATAAAGTCAATGTTGTTGGTTTTCTATTGTGTCAAAATCATGATTTTAACTTTCAACCAACACAGCTATACATCTGTTTACCAAATGTTGACATGTGTTGATTTGTTTTAGTAGCAGGATGCATGCCTAAGCAAACATACAGTAAGTGCAGCTCCTGGCCAGTGAATGAGGTGGGATGCAGAACAACACTACAGACATGCACACAGTTGTCAAAGTCAGCCAAAAACAAGGATTTGTTTTTTTATTCCTTCCAAGAAAATGAAACTTTGACGTTTTTGAATATCTATCTTTGCACAAAGTTTTCAGACTGCGTCCTGAATGTGGAACTAGCATCAGCTAAGAAAATCTTTCGGATCGCATCTTTTTCTATTGGATTGTCCTTACTGGCTGCAGGCAACAGCTGGGGAAGAACCTTGGTCAGTCGCCATGTTTCTGTTTATTCTGCATTTAGGGACCGCTGATATGTGAAGTTGTAAGGAGCTGTACCTACTTATTTCACTATTTAAAGTTCCCAAATAGGGAGGCAGCTGTCTGGATGAAGATAGCCAGAACTGTCTTACGGCAGCCTATGTGCCGGGTTGTAACAACCTGCTGCTGGCTATATTTCCAGTAAGTTTCAAAGTGCAAATGCAGGAGGAAAGCCTGCGATAGGCGTCTAGGAAGCATTAATGCTCAACTCCCTGTTAACATTTTAATGAATATCCACTTGGGATTTAAGTGTCCTGTGCCTTCAACACAGGAAACGACACCATGCCTCCTATAAATAAAACATTAAACCTCATGGTTTTCCTTCAAACACACAATCTTTCCATCAAACAACTTGAGTTTTAGTTGCCAAAACCAGAGGTTAAGGGGATGTTAAGGAGAATAAGTTGGTGCTTGTGAAAGGCTCAGCTGTGAAAAATGCTGTGGTTTGTCATGTCCCCAATCAGTCAGTGCAGAAAATGTCAAACACAATCAGAAAGGCATCGATCAGGAGAGAACTGAAGCAGAGGGATTTCATGAAAGCACTAAGCTTCATCAGCTTCAACATTTCTTACTATTTGATTTATTGCTGATTTTGAATGATTGAGTTGAATATATTTTAGTAGAAGGGTTACTGGCTGCCAAACAAAAGGGCAACATTGTTTACAATAATGGAAAGTTTCTCAATGATGCTGGGCATTGTAGTTGCACTTTAATACTCTACACTCCATCAAATTACAAAAAATGCAATGAAAGTGCACTTAAGAGGTAATCCAACAGTTATCATGGAAAGAAGTTCAAACCGGAGAGACGTGATTTAAGAATTACATATTTATTGTTTACACGTCATATGAATGAAAGGATTGCCACGATAATACAACAGGAGAATGTAATGGTGTTTGGCGATTAGGCCCCGGTTTGCAGGATAATCATTCAGGAGGGAAAGAACCGCTCCGATGAAATCCCCGGGGTCTAGACACTGGTGGTGGTGATGAGTAGGTGAGACCGGTCTGAAGGAGGAAGGTTTAGCTTTGTCCTGAAGGAGACAGGAGGCGAGAGGGGTGGAGGCGGGTTGCGTGTGATCATCTGCAATGACAACTGACAGGGAGGAAGAGCAGGCATTTAAGGAATTTAGCATGTGCAGCGATTGGCTGCTGAGGGGTGACGCCCTCGTATTTAATGAGGGGGGAAGGGAGCCATAGGGTGACGTGTAAGTGACTCGTGTTAGGTCTTCCTTATTGAACTTGCGCTAAAGCTTTCATTTCAAACCGGAGAGACGTGATGTAAGAATTACATATTTATTGTTTACACGTCATATGAATGAAATGATTGCCATGATAATACAACAGGAGAATGTAATGGTGTTTGGCGATTAGGCCCCGGTTTGCAGGATAATCATTCAGGAGGGAAAGAACCGCTCCGATGAATTCCCCAAAACCAGTGAAGTATGAAATACTGAGATGAACTGAGTTGCTTACCTTGTGGGGTGACTGGTGATCTGGGAATGAAAGATAATAGATTAACATATGTAAGCGGCATTGGGCCGGAATCACTGCCGGAGCTTACGGGTCATGCTGAGACTGACTGCCGAAATCAGTGCCGGTCTTATCTGAAAACGACCTGCGGGTCGCCTGCCTGGCTAGCAGGGCTTGACTACGCCGCCCGAAGGTCGAACGGTTTTGTTTTGTAACTGACACCGAAGTGTACGGTGGCCCAACGTCCACGACACCGAAGTGTACGGTAGCCCGAAGCTACGACACCGAAGTGTACGGTGGCCTTCCGCCACGCCTGACTTCGCAGGATATATTTTTCTTTTTCTTTTTCTTCTTTATTTTTCTTTCTCTTTGTTTTGTAACTGACACCGAAGTGTACGGTGGCCCGAAGCCACGACACCGAAGTGTACGGTGGCCCGATTCCACGCCTGACTTCGCAGGATATATCTTTTTATTTTCCTTCTTTACTCTTTTCCTCTTTCTTTATTTTCTTTGTTTTGTAACTGACACCGAAGTGTGCGGTGGCCCGAGTCCACACCTGACTTTGCAGGATATACATTTTACACTGACACATTTGAGCACGGGCCTGGGATTTGGATACCTGTGTCCAGGAGATGAAGCCCGTTACGTGTAGGTGCGCGTGAGACGAGACGTTATTCCCTGTGGGCGGGGCCCGCGGACTAGGACGGGAATAAAGTTTGAATATCAGGTACCTTAGTGAGACATGTATACTTATGAATGTGTTTATGAGCCACCACCAGTTATATGCATAGATACCATAGTTAGGGTCTGAGAGATCTTTGGGAAGCCCGTACGGCGCTGATGTCTGGACAAATGAAGGTTGTGAAGGCGGAGGAGGACCACCGTCCTAGTTGTTGTAGGGATGAGGTAGAGAGACCTTGATTAGCAGCAGAGGTGGCTGCACCTATCCTGAAGGAATGCCCCGGGTATGATATGGGTGATAGGCCGGATTTAATGAGAACTTGCTTGAGGTAGAAATTGACCCTGCGGCCATGACCCTGCGAACCACTCTCCCTGGAAGAAACCCCCAAAACCCATGGATGGGCGGCATCCGTGAAGAACCTCATTGAGTCAGAGGAACGCACGAGGCCATCGTAAAAGAAAGTAACTCCGTTCCAGTGGGCGAGCAGGAGGGACCAGAACCGGAGGTCTGAGCGGCAGCCTTCGTCTAAGAAAACGCAGTCATGGAGGTTGTCGACCGCCGATGCTGCGTCCAGGAGGCGGGAGATGAACGAGCGCCCCTGGGGGATGACGTGCATGGCGAAGTTGAGGTGTCCGAGAAGGGAGAGCAACTGTTGTTTTGTGATAACTTGTTGCTCGCAGTATGACTTGGTGATGTCCCGGATGCGCTGCAATTTGTCGGAGGGGAGAGACGCCTTCATGTCTATGGAGTCGAGGATGATGCCTAAGAACTCTAAGCGTGTCTCGGGACCTAACGTTTTCTCTTTGGAGAGAGGGACACCTAACTCCTGAAGCAGTGTTTAAGCTTGGCCAGTGAGATCCCTGAGCTGTCCTGTGGCGGGTCTATGAGGAGGAAGTCGTCCGGTAGGTGAAGGACGGAGGGGATTCTGACGATGTTCAGCAGGATCCAATAGAGCGCTTCCGAGAAGGAATTGAAGATGCGGGGGCTGCTTCTGCACTCGAAGGTCAGGCGAACGGCGAAGATAGAGTTTGGACTCCCACTTAATACCGAACAAGTTCCACTGAGACGGATGAATGGGGATGATTTGAAGGCATCGGTAATGTCCGCTTTGGAGAGCCGAGCTCCGTGCCCTGTGAACTTGATCATCTTTATTGCATTATCCACTGAGGCATAGTGAAGGGAAAACTGATCTGGAGGGATGATGCTATTGACGCTGCAGAATGGGCCGGAGCAGGGAGCGGACAGATCGAAAATCAGCCTTTTATTTACGTGTGGCTATTCCGATGGGATTTGAACGGAACACTGAGAAGGGGGAGGAGCTAAAATGACCGATTATATATCCTTTGAGAAGTTCTTTGTCGATGAGCTGGGAAACTATGTTGGGTTCTTTAGCGGCTGACTGTAAGTTTCTTGCTACGAAAGTCACTGTGGGAGATGGGAGGACCCCTACCCTGAAGCCTTGGGAGAGCCCTGACAGGAGATAGTCAACAAACACGGAATCTGGGTTAGTAGATAGCGCAGCTGCTAGCTGAGGGATGTTAATATGAGTGGAGGGGTGATATTTCAAAATGTTTAGTTATTTATTTATTTATTGATGTTTCTGGCGCAGAGCCACTGTGACGGCCCGTCCACACGGTGGCGTGCGTTACAGCTTCCAAACGCTTCTGCCCATTCACTTTGAATGGAGTGACGTCACTTTTAGCAAAACTGTATTTTGGGAAGCGACGTGGAGCGTTTGCTGGCGTTGCTCGCTTCAAAAAGTTGAGCAATGTTCAACTTTTGGCGCCTCGGCAGAAGCGTTAGCCAATGAAATCCCGTTTATGCAAATCTGCCAGTACAAGCGCTAGCCAATCAGACCGCGTGTATGCTGGGAGAGACTACGCAGGTAATTCCTCATATTCCAAAAATTTGAGGGAAAATTCATTATAGCGGTAGTGAATCACCCGGTGCTGTATGATCAGTCTCTGTTCATCTACCGGGATATAAACCAGAGGAGCGAGGCATGGAGGGAGGTGGCAGAGACAGTGGGTGAAACTGGTAGGTTTTCGCCTGTTTGGGATTTTTAATTTTTTTTTCCAGTTTACTTCGTTTTAACATTGCTATTGCTTTGTATGTCGGGGGCAAGAGATTCATGTGATTGGTTGTTGCTGCTGTGCGGACCAGTAGCGTAGGCAGAAATGTACTTTAGGGTGGGCCTGTAAAAATATAGAGTGGGTCAGATTTTTCTTCTGCGCATCAGAAACTAACCACAATCCCGCTACCGGTGGCAGATTACTTTTAGAATACTTCCTTTCTTCTCCTTTCCTCTTCTTTTTTCCTTTTCTTCTTCTTTTTATCTTTTCTTTCTCTTTTCAATACTTTCTTTTCCATAACAGATGGGTATGTTTTGTTGAACGGGAGACACGTATTTTACTGTTTTAATGGCTTACGAAGAGCACAAACACAACATTTTAGTGTCATTCTGGACAGCTCTCTCATCTGCACCGCACATAAAACCCAGACTGCATTCTTTGTACTGTCTTAAAACCTTTCCTTGGAATAGTTTATGCATTGTAAGGTGTCCTTGGGTGCTTTGAAAGGCGCCCCTAAATAGAATGCATTATCATTATTATTTATTATCTGAAACGATGTAATAACTTTTAAAACTTTTCCCAGTTACTTGCCCCATGCATTCGGCAGCAGCAGGCCATTCAGTTAGATTTGATCCCGTTATAAATGTCATCATTTCGACAATAAATAAATGCTACATAAACGTTATCTTCCACGTTTTATCTAAACATCTCCGTTTCTACCTTCCAATATGTTTTGAAAGAGAACTCTCTCTCTCTCATCTGCGTGCGGGGCGGGGCCTCACGGACACGCTGCATCTCTCGCTCACAGATACGCTGCAGCGCTGTGCACACGGTTCTGCCGGTAATGAATATTACATATTGTGAGGAAACTTCCACCAATAATTCCAATAAGTATTCACTTCAGGTTTACGAAAGTAACTGCACTCAGATTACTCGTTTTTCAAATGTAACACCAGCTGAATATACTGATTTTTATTTATTTTTTCTGATTATGTAACACCGTTACATGTATTCCGTTACAACCCAACCCTGTGTAAGGGTGAGTGAAAACATTTTCGTTAAAACTAGTACCTGAGTCCAACGGAAGTTGAAGCTCCTGTGGCGGAGTCTTCCAGAGCCTGGAGGCGAGCATCGATAGCTATCATGGAGCTAGCCAGGGATTGCAGGGAGCCGGCCGCGCGGCGCTACTCTCCATAAGGGGTGTGACACTCCCTGCCTGGCGAGCCTGAGAAGGGGTGGATTTTTGGAGGGGGACGGGATCCTGGAGGGCTCGACTTCCTGCCCTTTTTTTACCTCCGCGGCAGCGGCCTCGTCCTGCTCTCTGGGGAGCTGACTGGAGCTGCTGCCCCGGACTGGGGAGCTACGCTGGAGACCTGGTCCGAGAGCTCTCGCAGCTGAGAGAGAGTGAGGCCTGGGGCTGTGGGAAAGCCCTGCTGCAGGAGCCGGGCGATGAGGAAGTCTGCCTCTGTTGATAAACCGCTGTGGGGAGCCGAACCGGGATCGGAGACTTCCAGAGAAGGTTCGTGTTCCGAATTGTCCGAGTTGGACATCTTGAGCTAGTTGTTTCTTACGGTTTTTCTCACGAGAAGGAGTATTGTATTGCAACTACCATTGCGTGTGATCATCTACAATGACAACTGACAGGGAGGAAGAGCAGGCATTTAAGGAATTTAGCATGTGCAGCGATTGGCTGCTGAGGGGTGACGCCCTCGTATTTATTGAGGGGGGAAGGGAGCCATAGAGTGACGTGTAAGTGACTCGTGTTAGGTCTTCCTTATTGAACTTGCAATAAAGCTTTCATTAAGCACTGCTCACTTCAAATGATGGTAACTCAAAGTTAATTCACTGTTGGGAGGCAATTGGACAAAAGCTTCAACAAAATGAATGTAATCATTTCTTATTGTAATGCACGAGACAATAATAGCAAAGAGTAAACCAGAAACTTTTAAATAAATCCGCTCCATGGTCAAATGTGTATGTGTAGCTTAATTGAACATTACATTTACAAAATTATTTATTTGTAGTTTAAAGGTGTTCATATTCATTTGCCGAAGATCCTCTTATCCCACCTTAAATCTCAGTTGTTTGCGTGTACGCATTTTTAAAAAAAAGTAAAACTTTTCGCATTCACACAGAGAATACAAATATTAAATGTCCAGTAGTCAAACCTTTGCAATAACATATTGTGCATATTCATACATAATGTTTTTTTCAATGAGTGAGAAGATGTGCACTTTAGACTTTAGAACTAGCAGCTTCTATTGTGTGTATACTGTATATATTTAAAAAGTAACAATAAGAGCTGTACCGATTTGCTATTAAATGCAGTCCTTTGAAAGGTAATTTGTTCACCCAAGTATGAATGTGACATATAGTAGAGATGTGACAGGAGGGGGAGGGGAAGCAACATTAATCATTCCAGTTGACTGGCATTTGCAAACTTGTCCTACAGCTGAACATCTGACCAAACTGAGTTTCAAGGAAAGAAGGGTCTCCATCAGGGAGTAGAGCAAGATATAAAGGAAAATATGTAGTTTTTAACAAATAAGCAACGTTGCTATCTTGAAATGGAGTTCCTGCCAGAAGCACAGCAGTCAGAGAAGCACTTCTCAAATGTAGCAGAGGGAATAACAGAAAAAGTGATGCCTGCTAAAAAGAAAGGGGATGGCAAGTCAGGCTCTGCGGAAAGGCACAGACTTGGTATCACACAATGTAAATGTAACTCAGTGGGCTGTGAAGCACTGTGTCAATCAGAGTGTGGGAAGAGCTCTTGAAGTCTACCAGCATTCCCACCAGGAAGCTTTGTGATGACAGCCTGATGCATTTCAGCACTAGGGAGTGGACATTCAGATAGCCAATGACATTTGCCCGGGTTATGAATCACAGTCTGACAGGACAGTGTTGCCGAGTGTACGGCTCAAAAGTGCACACCAGTTAGAACGACAAGCGTCAAAATAGAAGAAAAGGAAAGACTTAAATATCCTCTGGGTGACATGTTTATCAGGGACGTGACGTGTTTGGCCGCGTATTGGCTCAGAATAGAAAAATAAGTGATGTCAGAGAAGATTTTAATGTTCTCTGAATGGCATGTCTTTCAGGGATATGACACATTGGTTCCTCCTTCTATGTTTACGGCCTACGTTGTTGTTGAAGATGAGAGATCAGAATAATTATGTGTGGCCTTTTGTCTCTGTCTGTCTGGCTGCAGTGATCTGAGCCTCTTGCTTGACCTCAGACCAAGGGCGCCGGAAGCGGGGGGGCCATTGGCCCCCCCACTTTACGGCCCTGCCCCACATTTTCGCAGCATCGGATGCCGCGGAACACTGTACACATCCCGTTTCAATAATTCCCCTCTACTCTAAAGTCGCATCTAAAAAGAACGCCATCTGATCTAGCTGTGTATATTTTGTTATTGTTGATTGTTATATTCAATCTCATTAGCTACAGGCATGTTTGAAGCTTGTAAAGGGAAGAACACAGCTCGCCTCTCACTCGCCACTCTGCTCTTCCACAGCGCCGCTTCCCCTCCCTCCGCTGACATTATGAATGTAAGGCATAGTAATCATAGATAACACCGCAGGGTCCGTTACAGTTTGTTTTCATCTGATTTCAAATAAACAAAGTCTTGGCTTTCAGAATATTAAACTTGTTTCGGCAAATTCAGATGATAAATACAATTTTGAAGCTTGTAACGGCATAATTACAAGCGGAGAACGGAGTAACTTGACGTCACAGCAAGCATAACAACAGCCGGTGTTTCTCCTGAAAGTTTTCCCCGGGAAACAAACGCAAAAATACACAAACACACACACGTATATACACACACACACACACACTCGCGAGCTTCCCCCAGACCAGTAATCCAAACGAAAATATCTTCCCTCCGTACTACTTTGATCATTTGCTCCGCTAATAATCGATCCAGAGAAGAGGAAACTTTGAGGCCTTTTTCTCAAAATGATGACTCGGTGACAGTCATTATATAATGTGACATATTTTGCTTAATATAGTACAAAAACAATCCTGATATCATTAGAAAGCTAGGAATCTCCTCTTTCCAACAGTGTATACAACTCAAAATGTGTCTTCGGATCAATGCGACTGATTTCGATGGAGCAGGTCACTTTGCATTAGGTAAAATACAGCAGGCAGACATAACAGGAAGAATATGTACATTTTAATCCAATCAAATAGGACATTGTCACACCATTCAAATGTATCCATGTACATTACAACCAATAACAAAGCTTATGTGTTTATTTGTTACGTTGTTTACGATGTGTTACGTTGTTCAGTGTGTGTCAGCCGTTAACCTAGATAGATAAACTTGCAAACATGTCAGAAGAACCGGCGCATAAGAAAACAAAATACAGTCAAACTAAGCTGAAATTCAACAACTTGAATGTCACATCCCTGACATCCACACTCCGGAGCCTGGTCCTTCAACCATAGAACCAGCGCAGCCAGATGAACCCCAGCAGCAGCTCTGCGGCCGCAGAGGCTGTCAAAACCGCCGCCGCCGCCGGCATCGTTGAACCGAAACAGGCTGGTTCCGACTGCATGGAGGTTTGTTGTCGGGACATTGAGACGGGCAAATAATAGCTTATTTGGGCAAAGAGAAGGTACTTCAATGCAGAATGGTACAAAAACAGAGAGTGGTTAATTATTTGCAAAACCACTAAACGAGCTTTCTGTGAAATATGCAGATGTGCTGCTGTCAAACGGCTTGTAACTTTCTCCAAATGTGGAGATGACAGCTTTGTAAATACCGAGTTAATAACTGGAACTTTTCACAGAGCTTACTTCAGTCAAACACCAGTCAACATTCAGCTTGTCAAACAAGAGCGTAGCAAGAAAAAAGAAGAGATGGAATGAGCAACTGCGCTGTCACATGTGTGGGCTGGTCTGTATAGTTTAATGTACAGGAAAGGAGTGAGCAGAGGGTCGAGTTGTCCATTATTGTTCTGTTTTCTCTGACTATCTGTATCTTCCTCCTGAAGACCCTCTCAGACTTTCATTTGCTCGCGCTACTAAAGAGACACGTTACCATGGAAACCAAACAATGGTGTAGCTGTATTGAAGTCCGAGTGGAAACAGTAACATTTGGTGCGTTATGTTAGAATGAAACAAATCAGATTTAGTCAGAAATCGGGAGAAATGCGGGATAAATATGACCCCGGGAGGAAAACGGGAGTCTCCCACGAAAATCGTGAGGGTTGGCAAGTCGACTACGTCACATACACACGCACTTTTTGGCCCCCCCACTTCTGAAATGAATCCGGCGCCGCTGATACACACGCACTTTTTTTTTGGCCCCCCCACTTCTAAAATGAATCCGGCGCGCCTGCCTCAGACTGGACACCCAACAATCTGCTTTTGTTTCTCAAAGAAAGCATTTATCTTGAGCAACATTAGGATAGTTAATGTGCTTAATGCTCTAATGGATCTGAATCACTGCTTAGTGATCTCTTGCAATTTGTGAACCCCATGAAAGAAGCATCACAAGGAATACATGAAAGGCACACTGTTTATGATATGTTGGTTAATGGGCCTGCATGATCACAAGCTTAATAGACAACATGTGACTTTTTATTAGAGTTAATGTTTTAGCTAAATTCATTGAAAGGACATCAAAGTAATCTCTGTGAAATTAATAGTTTTCTGTCAATGTTTTACTATTATACATATATACATGATGATTCTAGCTTTTTAAATAGTTTTTCTAGCTTTAGACATCTTCATGGTGTTTGCAAATTCTAAAGATAGAAAAACCGTTCAGAAAAAAAATCAAACATTAGTAGATAATTGTTTTTCACTTGACAGGTAGGGGATACAACAAATGGCAATCTGGAAAATAGACAAATGTACTTTTACCTGTGAGTATTAAAACAAGTTCACATTTGATATGTACATAAATAGTACAGGTGAATTGTTTTTAGAAAAGGTTTTGAAACAATTTAAATTCAACTGACTTAAAACAACCAAGAATCATAAGTGCTATGTTTGTAACCGTTATCGTGTTAGTTGCAGAGATTAGTGTTTTCTCCAGAGAAGACATTTTTGGAAAGAATTATGGCTCAGTTGTAAGTGAAGGTTTCTCATTTGACTATTTGCAGTATGTTCCCCACAAAAAAAAGAAGGTCAATAAGTAAAAGATACTACTAACGAGCCAAAGTTTCAGGAGAATTGTGAACTTGTTGTGTTAATAAATACACTGTGTATATTTATCATTTCTAATTAACTAGGCATGCATTGAAAGGTCAGCAATGATTAGCATTATGCATTTTAGACATCCCTCATATCCCTCTATTTCAGCCCTGTAAGAGAAACGCGGATTTTGGGCCCTTAGCTTGAAAAAAGAAAAAAAGAGAAGGCGGAGCTAATGCCTGATCAGAATTCTACCGTGATACAGCTAAATTCTGCCGTGATTAAATGCCATATCATGTTCCAAACCACATCAAGGATTATTTCTGAAACAGTATGGAGCTCAAATGCTTTTCCTATTGCGGGTTTCCCACAAGGTGAGTTCCTTTTTTTACACATACTCTCTCCAGTACAGGTTAGCTCTGAGTGTTAGCGATGCTAATGTAAACAAAGACCATATTACGGCCAAAACACGTCGTGCATTGTTTCTGATAGCACTGTTTCTGAGAGATTTGGGTACGGAGGAAAAGAGAGAGGGTTTTGTTTTCTGACACGTTGTGAGTCTCCTTGCCCACAGGGACATTATTTATGTATAAAGGACATTAAAAAGTGCATTTTGCATGATAGGAGACCTTTACATAATTATAATGACCTGTTTACTGACTAGGGGTCAGAAATCCAGAAATGTATTATTTTGTAGCAATACCAGTGAAATTCCACGTTTCGATAACAAATTGTTAACACAGAATTTGTTTTAAAGAAAAATATAAATCCTGTGCTTTAACATCCCACATCCCTTTTTTATGTACCCGTTTGCATACTTTTTTTCATAAAAAATGTTTTACAAGACAACATTGAACACATCATGGTCATGCTATAATTAACCATTGCCTAAAGTTCTTATCACTGAATAGAACATGAACACAACAAAGTGCAACTCTTTTGAACCTCGCTCCACTGGCTGCTACAAGTAACATTATCAATAATCCTTCGGCATCTGTCGAAAAAAAGGGATACTTCAGAAATGATGTATTGCTCTTTCATAAATCTGTGGGACTCACAAGAGACAGATTCAATGATTTAAAGATGGAGCAGCAATGTCTAGCCCTCAGTATTAGTGAAGCTCTGAACACATTTGAAGTCTCTGTTACCTTTGAGTCAGCCACAATAAGACACTGTTAGGATCTGTCTGTGTTGGTGTTTTTCTTGTCTTTTTCTATCTTTGGGTTTCCTGTTTTATTTTGTAGAGTGTTCACCCCCGTTTCCTGCCCGTTTGCTTTCTGTCTGTTTCCCTCCCTGATTACCCGATTGTGTTCACCTGGTGCCTCTGTGTTTTCTCCTCCCTCCTCACCTGTCTCGTATTTATGTGATTAGTCCTGGGTGTATTTAAGTTCTGGGTTTTCTGTCTCTCTTTATCGGGTTGTCTTGTGTAATGACTTGGTCTGCGGTGAGTGTTCTGTTCTGTCTCTGTATATTATAGCCTTGAAATAAAGGAATTATTTTTGTCACTTAAATCTGCATTTGGGTCCTGATTCCTGCACACCGTAACATTACAACCCGACCAAAATATGGGCCCAGCAGATCCTTTTGAGCAGGAGCTATTGGAGTTTTCCTTTGCTTTGGATGACTGCTCGTATCGATGGTTGGGAGCGTCCAGGGTTCAGCAGCGAGAGGCTGTTCTGGCAGAGGCACGCCGGATTACTATGGAGAAGCCAGGCTTGGTTAAATTCTTATCGGGCAGGATTTTGGATTTTCTCACGGTGTGTTATCCCCTGCCTGACAGCCCCAGGCCTCCCAACTCCCGTTTTGATACCACACGCATCGGTGTGGTCCGTCTGGCGTCAGCCCCTGCTTCTCACCCAGTGTTTGCTACAGTCCAGGAGCCATTCGCTGGTACTCGTCTGGCCTTTGGAGGTCCACGGAGCCTCCAAACGGCTCCTAAAGGAAGGAGTCGCAAGGCCAGGTTGGCAGCACGAGCCCAAAGGGCCATGGTTCCAGAACCAGTTCAGCCTCCAGCAGCCATGGTTACAGACCCAGTTCTGGCCCCAGCAGCCATGGTCCTTGCTCCAGAACCGGTCCCGGCAGCCATGGATTCGGCTCCAGAGCCGGCCCATACAGCCATGTTTCCGGCTCCAGAACCGGACCTTACAGCCAAGATTCTGGCTTCAATTCCGGCTCCAGAACCGGACCTTACAGCCATATTTCCGGCTCCAGAACCGGACCTTACAGCCATGTTTCCGGCTCCAGAACCGGACCTTACAGCCATGTTTCCGGCTTCAGAACCGGACCTTACAGCCATGATTCTGGCTTCAATTCCGGCTCCAGAGCCGGCCCATTCAGCCATGTTTCCGGCTCCAGAACCGGACCTTACAGCCATGTTTCCGGCTCCAGAACCAGACCTTACAGCCATGTTTCCGGCTCCAGAACCGGACCTTACAGCCATGATTCTGGCTTCAATTCCGGCCCCCGCAGCCATGGTTCCAGACCCCGCAGCCATGGTTCCAGACCCAGCTCTGGC
Source organism: Gymnodraco acuticeps (assembly GCF_902827175.1). Lineage (NCBI taxonomy): Eukaryota > Metazoa > Chordata > Actinopteri > Perciformes > Bathydraconidae > Gymnodraco > Gymnodraco acuticeps. The sequence continues at coordinate 1,237,917 of NW_022990125.1, read as the reverse complement.
CCCAGCTCTGGCCCCAGCTCTGGCCCCAGCTCTGGCCCCAGCTCTGGCCCCAGCTCTGGCCCCAGCTCTGGCCCCAGCTCTGGCCCCAGCTCTGGCCCCAGCTCTGGCCCCAGCTCTGGCCCCAGCTCTGGCCCCAGCTCTGGCCCCAGCTCTGGCCCCAGCTCTGGCCCCAGCTCTGGCCCCAGCTCTGGCCCCCAGCTCTGGCCCCAGCTCTGGCCCCAGCTCTGGCCCCAGCTCTGGCCCCAGCTCTGGCCCCAGCTCTGGCCCCAGCTCTGGCCCCAGCTCTGGCCCCAGCTGCCACAGTCCCATCTCAAGTTTTCTCTCGAGTCCCCTCTCCAGTTTCTTCTCAAGTCCTCTCTCCAGTTCCCTCCCGAGTCCCCTCTCCAGTTCCTTCTCAAGTCCCCTCTCCTGTTCCATCTCTAGTCTCTTCTCGAGTCACCTCTCGAGTTCCATCTCTAGTCCCTTCTCAAGTCCCTCCTCTAGTCCCCTCTCTGGTCCCTTCCCGGGTCCATCCTCTAGTCCCTACTCAAGTCCCTCCTCTAGTCAATTCCCTAGTCCCATCTCTAGTCCCTCCTCTAGTCTCCTCTCCAGTCCCCTCTCGAGTTCCCTCCTCTAGTCCCTCCTCTAGTCCCTCCTCTAGTCCCCTCTCTAGTCCCTCCTCGAGTCCCCTCTCTAGTTCCCCTCTCGAGTTCCCTTCTCTAGTCCTTTCCCTAGTCCCTCCTCAGGTCACTTCTCTAGTCCCATCTCCAGTTCCCTCTCCAGTTTCCCTCTCCAGTTCCCTCTCGAGTCCCCTCTCCAGGTCCCTCCTCTAGTCCCTCCTCTAGTCCCCTCTCTAGTTCGCCTCGCGAGTCCCCTCTCGAGGTCCCTCCTCTAGTCTCCTCTCAAGTCCCTACCCAATGTCCTGGTCCGTTGGAGGTTCCGCTGGGGGTCCTGCCAACTCCATGTCCTGTCCCGTTGGAGGACCCGTCGACTACTCCTCTGCCGGGGGTCCTACCAATCGTATGTCTGTCCCGTTGGAGGTCCCGCCGTCTACTCTCCTGCCAGGGGTCCTGCCAGCTCCTTGTCCTGTCTCGTTGGAGGTCCCGTCGACTACTCTCCTGCCGGGGGTCCTGCCAACCCTTTGTCCTGTGCCGTTGGAGGCCCCGCCGACTACTCTCCTGCCGGGAGTCCTGCCAACCCTTTGTCCTGTACCGTTGGAGGTCCCGCCGTCTACTCTCCTGCCGGGGGTCCTGCCAACCCTTTTTCCTGTCCCGTTGGAGGGCCCGCCGTCTACTCTCCTGCCGGGGGTCCTGCCAACCCTTTGTCCTGTCCCGTTGGAGGTCCCGCCGTCTACTCTCCTGCCGGGGGTCCTGCCAACCCTTTGTCCTGTCCCGTGGAGGGCCCGCCATCTACTCTCCTGCCGGGTGTCCTGCCAACCCTTTCTCCTGTGCCGTTGGAGGCCCCCGCCGACTACTCTCCTGCCGGGGGTCCTGCCAACCCTTTGTCCTGTCCCGTTGGAGGTCCCGCCGTCTACTCTCCTGCCGGGGGGTCCTGCCAACCCTTTGTCCTGTCCCGTTGGAGGGCCCGCCATCTACTCTCCTGCCGGGTGTCCTGCCAACCCTTTCTCCTGTGCCGTTGGAGGCCCCGCCGACTACTCTCCTGCCGGGGGTCCTGCCAACCCTTTGTCCTGTCCCCTTGGAGGTCCCGCCGTCTACTCTCCTGCCGGGGGTCCTGCCAACCCCTTGTCCTGTCTCGTTGGAGGTCCCGTCGACTACTCTCCTGCCGGGGGTCCTGCCAACCCTTTGTCCTGTGCCGTTGGAGGCCCCGCCGACTACTCTCCTGCCGGGAGTCCTGCCAACCCTTTGTCCTGTACCGTTGGAGGTCCCGCCGTCTACTCTCCTGCCGGGGGTCCTGCCAACCCTTTTTCCTGTCCCGTTGGAGGGCCCGCCGTCTACTCTCCTGCCGGGGGTCCTGCCAACCCTTTGTCCTGTCCCGTTGGAGGTCCCGCCGTCTACTCTCCTGCCGGGGGTCCTGCCAACCCTTTGTCCTGTCCCGTTGGAGGGCCCGCCATCTACTCTCCTGCCGGGTGTCCTGCCAACCCTTTCTCCTGTGCCGTTGGAGGCCCCGCCGACTACTCTCCTGCCGGGGGTCCTGCCAACCCTTTGTCCTGTCCCGTTGGAGGTCCCGCCGTCTACTCTCCTGCCGGGGGTCCTGCCAACCCTTTGTCCTGTCCCGTTGGAGGGCCCGCCATCTACTCTCCTGCCGGGTGTCCTGCCAACCCTTTCTCCTGTGCCGTTGGAGGCCCCGCCGACTACTCTCCTGCCGGGGGTCCTGCCAACCCTTTGTCCTGTCCCCTTGGAGGTCCCGCCGTCTACTCTCCTGCCGGGGGTCCTGCCAACCCCTTGTCCTGTCTCGTTGGAGGTCCCACCGACTACTCTCCTGCCGGGGGTCCTGACAACCCTTTGTCCTGTGCTGTTGGAGGCCCCGCCGACTACTCTCCTGCCGGGGGTCCTGCCAACCCTTTGTCCTGTCTCGTTGGAGGTCCCACCGACTACTCTCCTGCCGGGGGTCCTGCCAACCCTTTGTCCTGTGCTGTTGGAGGTCCCGCCGACTACTCTCCTGCCGGGGGTCCTGCCAACCCTTTGTCCTGTGCTGTTGGAGGTCCCGCTGACTACTCTCCTGCCGGGGGTCCTGCCAATCCTATGTCCTGTGCCGTTGGAGGCCCCGCCGACTGCTCTCCTGCCGGGGATCCTGCAAGTCCCGTGTCATGGTCCTCTTCCGTGGGGGATCCTGCCGAGGCCTGTCCCACCAGCTCCGACACCGGGTCCTGCCCGGCCTCCGGCACTGTCCCGTCAGCGCCTTCCTGCCCGGCCTCCGGAGCTGTCTGGTCTTCGCCCTCGAGCCCGGCCCCCTGAGAGCCGCGGTCTTCACCCTCGAGCCCGGCCCCCTGAGAGCCGCGGTCCTCGCCCTCGGGCCCGGTCCCCTGACTATTCCTGCCGTTGCCTTCGCCCTCGGGCCCGGCCCCCTGACTCTTCCTGCCGCTGCCTTCACCCCTCCATGGTCCCCACCTTGGACTCTGTCTTGCCCCCGGGCCGTCCGCCCGAGTCCCCCTTTTTGGACTCTGCCTTGCCCCCGGGCCGTTCGCCCGAGACCCCTTCCTGGTCCTCTGCCTTGCCCCCGGGCCGTCCGCCCGACTTCCCCTTTTTGGACTCTGCCTTGCCCCCGGGCCGTCCGCCCGAGACCCCTTCCTGGTCCTCTGCCTTGCCCCCGGGCCGTCCGCCCGAGACCCCTTCCTGGTCCTCTGCCGTGCCCCTGGGCGGTCAGTTCAGTCCCGTCCTCCTGACTCCCTCCACCCACCCTGGTGGCTTAGTGATGCGTCCCTCCTCCGGACCCCCTCCATCCACCCTGCTTGAGGATTTGGACTTTTTTTTGTTTTGGGACATCTGGGATCCGTCCCTTGAGGGGGGGGTACTGTTAGGATCTGTCTGTGTTGGTGTTTTTCTTGTCTTTTTCTATCTTTGGGTTTCCTGTTTTATTTTGTAGAGTGTTCACCCCCGTTTCCTGCCCGTTTGCTTTCTGTCTGTTTCCCTCCCTGATTACCCAATTGTGTTCACCTGGTGCCTCTGTTTTCTCCTCCCTCCTCACCTGTCTCGTGTTTATGTGATTAGTCCTGGGTGTATTTAAGTTCTGGGTTTTCTGTCTCTCTTTGTCGGGTTGTCTTGTGTAATGACTTGGTCTGCGGTGAGTGTTCTGTTCTGTCTCTGTATATTATAGCCTTGAAATAAAGGAATTATTTTTGTCACTTAAATCTGCATTTGGGTCCTGATTCCTGCACACCGTAACAGACACAAACACTGTCAGCATCTCAGCCCTGATAAAGTAGGCTAAACACGTTTTAGACTTTTCCCCCTCAAGACAGCTTAATTATATATTGTTGCAAAAGCCTCCCAAATACTCTAATGTTCTTATGTGAATGTGCTCGAGGCAGTCTGAATTCGTGCACTGATGTTTTGTTGTGACGTGTTGTTCTTGCCAACAGGATGGCCTTTCGGAAGCCTGGTCTGCAAGATGAGCGGCATGGTCCAGGGGATCTCTGTGTCAGCATCCGTCTTCACTCTGGTTGCTATTGCTGTAGACAGGTACAGTGGCTGTATTTCACTTTTACTGCTACATGTAATATGACAGAACATTTCCTCTACCCAGCATCTTTCACACTTGAATTGCCCAAGTGCTTAATGTGCAAAAGTAAACGGATTACAGCAGCAACCACTCTGAGAACACGAACCGTCCCAAAGGCGTCACAACCCGATTAATTTTCCTGACTAAGTATTCTAATCTCAATTTTCAGTGACTGCCTTTCTGGAGCCTTCTGTATTTATATTTTTTTGTGATAGGAAGATATGTAAGAATGCTCCAGAATTTCTTTTTAATTTGATTTGGCTGAGAGGAAAGCTAACAGCCTTTATCAATTTGTTGGGTGTTAAATCTAAAATGAGTCCTAACATTTCTTCTTGGTGAAGTGATAGTTTGATGGCATCATATTTGTGAATTTTCTTTCCCATTTTGGAACAATGTTTAAAAAGAAAGTCTTCATTAGTGAACCTTGAGTTCAGAATATTTAAAAACGGATATGTGTTCCCCAAGGTTCCTGCTCACCTTAGATACATATATGTTTAAACCTCACTCAAAAATAAAGATACATTTTAAGTGAGTTTAAAAACAAAATTAGCACCACATCGTCTTTTTTCTCCCTTTACATAATTGTCCATCCCCGTATAAAGACAGCCCAATGAGGATGTTTGTACAGCCTTCTCATCTTTATGTGCTTGTCCTCTTTTCAACCATTGTGCTGAATTGCCTAATTGCTGTTCATGCAGATGACACCAGCTGGCTCTTAAGCATGCAGCACTGTCACCAATTGAAGTTACCTGAGGGGGTCTGTGCCTCTAGAAAGGAAAATAATTTGAAATGCTTTGACACAAAAGGTCAAAGTCACCGTCCATCAGGCAGAAAATTAGAGTTAGATTTGAGTGGATAAAGGGCATTTTGTCTGCCCTATTGGCCGTTTTATTAATGCACGGAAAAGCCAGATCCTAACAACTGCATCTATTCATATGTGAGCTTATTGCTATCATACCATCATATCTAACATAATCCCCTTTTTCCTCTTATCTTTAACATCAACACCATGTATTGAAATTGATCAGCCCAGATGTCTCTGCATGCGTGTGTTCTTAAACTACAAATCAAAAGATCCGAGAGCTCCAAGCAATAAACCTTCTCTCTAACATGGTAGTCATCAGTTATGTCTACTGTCAGTTTCTAATCTAGTCTGAGAACAGACACATGCCGCTGCCTATAATTACACCATGCTTCACGGCACGCAATATCTGATAATGATGTCGGCTTTTTGAAAGCTTCCTGTCCTCTTAGAAACGGATACAGCATTGGAGGCGGGGTCCAATTGATTCCCAATAAAGACACTCAGTGGTTCATGAAACCAAAATGGCCCTTATCTTCCACATCCATTGGACCCATTGAGAGAGATAATTGCTAATTTGACAACCTTTAGGACAGAATGTTCCAAATAAGGCCGTTCAAGTTTTCGTGCTGCAAAGGCAATATAAATGTATGCATATCATTTAAGTCTGTATTAACACAATAATAATAAACACTGTTTTCTGCCATTTCTCCTCCGATTAAGAAACTCTTAAGCCTAAAGTCTTCCTCCCTGCTAGGAGCTCTCTTAATGGCTAAGAAGTTTAAAGATGAATACATGTTGTATTTAGGCCCCGTCCACACGGAGACGAAACGGAGACGAAGATGAAAACGAACCTTAGTCGTTTTCAAAAAAGTCTTTCCAAAAACCACAGCACATTTATTGTGGCAACACCAAAAACAACACAAATGATGAGAGGCTGGGCGAGGGGAAAGGATCCCGGCGAGAGTCTCCCCACAGGAGTCTTGGAGAGAGTGGCGAAGGCCCCTTGACTCCTAACCCCAACCCCAACCCTAACCCTGGGCAGCTGGGCTTAAGTAGAACCTGGGCTCCGGCCAGGTGTCCCCAGTTATGCTGATTGTTTCCTCAGCTCCACCCCCATCAAAGGACCTGCAACACACACCACTAACAGGCAACAGGCTCTGGGGCCATCACAGCCCCCCCCCCCCATAAAGTCAGGTCTCGCCAGGAGAACGTGTATATGTGGCAGCTTCCAGGTAAAGTTAGCGTCAACCCTCACAGGGTGAAAACAGTATTTCCGGTCTCGAAGTTTTCATAATAAAACCGGAAGTATTCCCCTCACTGTCAAATGATTACACAGTGATATCTGCATTACTCATCCGCTAAAAAACATCAGTTTATCTTTGTTAATTACACAATATTGATTGGTTTAAATTGTGTACAATGCTCTTGTGTTTTTAACCTTCGATTCGGAGAAACAAATAGTTATTTCAGAGTTTAGACACAACAGAGTTTCCGAAGACACTACACTACCCAGAATCCCCAGCTATCGTTTGGGACTACAACATCCGCCTTGCTTTACAAACCCCGTGATTAGTCCTCAAGCTCTGTGATTGGATGTTGGAGTGGCAGTGCGACAAGGTTACGCCGAGCGTCAACAGCTCTTTGAAATGGAATGGAACCACGGCAGACTATCCAAAACTGAACTCGGACTCGGACCCCCCCCCCCCCCCCGAACTACACATGCTGGCTATTGTGTGTTACACAACATGTTCTATGGCACGTCTCTACTGGGAATTGTAGTTTTATAAGACGTTTTCGTATTTCCCACAATTAGAAGTTGCAAGTATTAAACTGTGTAGACCCCTGGAGGTTTAGGGGATACCAAACACATTGGTGTTAACTAATTTAAAACATATAATTAATAAATGGGTGAAAATTGCTTGTGCCCATAATGGGCAGCATTAATATACCCACATGACAGCTAAGGTCAGAAAAGCTTTATTTAACAGCTGGTCTTATGTTTGTGACCCCTCCTGTTGTTCATTGATAAGCCTGAAACATGCACTTGTCAAGGTTCAGAGGCAAATTTTGCAAATATGGCAGTAGCCATCGATCATCATAAGATAAGATAAAATATACTTTATTGATCCCAAGTTGGGAAATGTTTTTGTTACAGCAGCATGTACTACTTTGTTCTACTCCACTACAATTCAGAGGTTAACCTGGTACTTTTACTCCAATACATTTATTTGTGTTACTTTGCAGATTCTGATTAATGATGTGAAATATAAACAACCCTTAAATCAGACTTTAGTTACACCTGAGTCAAATTCAGGGAAGGTGATTGTCAAGTGCCAAATTAAACTATGCAATATATTAGACGCTAAGTACTTTGTCAGACTTAATATTTATCTGTGGATACCCCCAAAGCTTTTTTCTTGTTCAAAAGAAGACCTTAACTTAAAGTATTATTTAAGGTTTAAATAAAGCCTTATTAGTGTGTCTGTTTTGCACATCCTCCTATTAATATCTTTGGACGTCCTGCACTAAACTGTTTTATTGTAGAGATCACTACAGTATCTTCTTGATATTTTATATTCTATATTTCTATCATTGACCTTCTACTTTCCCCCTATTTTGTATGTAGGCTACTCTTAATATTTAAATGTTTTCATCAAATATAACATTCAACAACAAAATTCAATAACGTGCTTTAACCACTAGGCGGTGCGGGTTAAAAAACCAGTGTTCTAGTTAATAAAATATAATACTATCAGCTATTGAAATTCTGATTCCATAGATGTGTCTCCCATCACCCAAAACCCCTAACTATTCTCTCAACTCAGTATTTACATTCTTTAATTCAAAAAAAATCAGTAATATCTTTAAAAACTCCTTTTCTATCAGCTGTGCACCGTTATGGTGTAAATATAACCTATCTACCAATTGGATCAAATATAAAAGTCAGCCCAATTACTATTGATACTGCAAGGAGACGTATTGTGTGAAAATAAATGGAAGATGTTGTTTAATTGCTGATATATTTATGATCCACGTCACATATTCAGTTTCGGCTGCATTTCTTCCCGTTTGTCCAAAGGTCTTCTGATCAGGGCTCTATAAATAGAGAACTACTGCAGATGTGTAATATTTAATGCAGCCGAACCGTGTATTACAATGCCGTTATGTGATGATTTCCAAAGAGAAAAGCAAGAACACTCGGAATAAAGTATTATTTAAAAAAAAAAAAAAAAAAAGTGTTCCGATTTCATATCGCATAAACACCATATCCCGACGTGCATTGTGGCTAAAACATCCAGGATTGTGGGTAGTTCGGTGTTCAAAACCTCTGAAAAAAGAAATTTGTCTCTCAGAATCGAAAGAGAAAAACCTATGGGAAAAACACAAAAGCATTGTACACAATTTAAACCAATTAATGTCGTGTAATTAACAAGGATAAACCGATGTTTTTTTAGTGGATGAGTACTGCAGATATCACTGTGAAATCATTTGATCATTGGTTTTATTATGAAAACTTCGAGACCGGAAATACTGTTTTCACCCCGTGAGGGTTGACGCTAACTTTACATGGAAGCTGCCGCATGTACACGTTCTCCTGGCGAGACCTCAAATCATCTTCGTAATATCTATCAAACTATAGATCCTACACATCCACTGGACGTGGATTCTAAAAGTACAATATAGACTTCTCGCTAGAAATCTAATCAAAAAGCATTTTAATGGCCAAACTATCCTACAATTTAGGATTTTACAGAGAGGGTTATTTGTGAATAAACAACCATCTGTAACGTTAGCATTCAACGGGAGCACTAGAGGTCGAAAACTTTAAAACGTGATTATCGTTTGTATTAAGCGCTTGAACAAACAACCTATTTGGTCATAAGAGTTGGAGGACTTGTTGCTAAGAAAACATCATAATCCTAAAGGTTTATTTATATTTTCTCCAATTCAGTTTGGCTAAAAATAACTACATGCCGTTCTTAAGTACAGAAGTCAGGAGGAAATCATAAATCAATGAATGCTGGTTTCAGACGAAAAATAACACCAATTTTTTTGAAGGAAAGTCTGTTGTTAAGATACATTTTTAATTTGGTGGAACACATCCAAATTAGAGTGCATTCTTTTTTGTAAGTATAGCTACAACAAATTGCCTCATTTCCCAACGTATCGGGTAAGTATCTGGTAAAGGTCGAGAGCTCAGATGTCTCAGAAAAGGGCTTGTGGGAAAAAACCCTAAAGAAGTTTTCAGCAAAGCAATACAAAAATTAGGAAGACTGGCCATATGTTCATGGATGTAGTTATTCATACTTCTATTCCGCTCTTCAAAGTGCCAGAAATGAAGAAAGATGGGGCTGACGTCAAAAGGAAGGGCAAAGAGCGTATTAGCTACACAGAGTGGTTCCATCTCACAGAGGAGTACCGAGTCAACAGACTCTCACTTGATTGTGGCTTTCAACCTCAGACTTACATTGCTGCTAGCAGGGATGTCACATACTGCAGGGACACACTGCTGACACTTCAGAAGGAAATATACAGACAGCACACCGTATGAGCTGCTCATTTATACCAAATTGAACAGTAGACCTCTGTTCTAATTTAGATATACTTTTAGGTTAATCAGAGCTCAAATTCCTCAAAGATATAGAAAGCAGTTAAAAGAAAGAAGGAAAAAGGGTCCTTAAAAATCTGCAGATATTATTTACCTTTTAATAACATTCAACACAGCCAATATACAGCAGTCATGGATCACAATTGCGATAATAAGAGAGGCTTGGATAATTATGCCCAAATAGTTTTGAAATGAGTTTAAAGTAAATATTGTGCTTTGCAGCGATGAAAAGGGGAATCAGCAGAAACAGTCAAGTCAATGTTCTCTATTGAAACCTGACCCCAAAGTTAGCGCAAATACAAATCAATTTTGTCTATGTATGTGCTTTCACCTTGATCTTTTTTTTATTTAAGTATTGTATGTCTCAGCTAATTATTCTAAATATACAAGTGGTAAGCAACAGTCACAAGACAGTCATCATTTTAGGAGGTGAAAGACAACTCAAAACAAAAATATGATACATATCTGTGTACTCTGTGTTTCTATGAACAAAGTGTATTTTTTAAGATTAGAAGGGCACAGTTGACGAAATATGCTGCTGTATTCGCAGGAAACACCGTATTTGTACAAATAAAATTCCATTTAGTATCAAGGATTTTTGCAAAAAATATAAATATTACATAAAATTACACAAATCAGGAAACCGATCTCTGATGCAATATTGACAGGACTCATGAGGTTTGACTCAAACGTTGACAGTTTAACAGTGTTTCTGCATTTGTATTGTTATATGCATTGAACTATGGATATATAGTTAGTCAAGTGTTGTCTGTTTACTCAATAATAAGGAAAGGGTTGCTTCATAAAAACAGGTGAATAACCACTGCTTTATACATATGACCGAGAGGTTTTGGTTAACATCCCTTTGAATACTTATCATTATGTAGTAAATGTTCTTTGCTGTCACTCACCATTTGTGGAAAATATATTTTTATAAACAGGTAAAATGTCTACTTGAATCTTCCTGATCCGTCCTTTTTTTCCTTATTTTCTTTTTGCAGATTCAGATGCATTGTCTACCCATTCAAGCAAAAGCTGACTATATCCACAGCCTCCTTGATAATAGTCATTATCTGGGTTCTGGCCATATCCATCATGTGTCCATCTGGGGTGATGCTACAAGTTACCAAGGAGCACACCATTCGAGTTTTACTGGGTTATGACAACAAAACAAACCCGTTTTATTGGTGCAGAGAGAACTGGCCAAACCAGGAGATGAGGAAGGTTTACACCACGGTTCTGTTTGCAAACATCTATCTAGCTCCACTTTCCCTCATAGTGATCATGTACGCCCGGATTGGCATCACGCTTTTCAAAACTTCAGTTCCGACAGCAGGAAAGCTGGGCCATGAAAACCGGCACACTGTTTCAAAGAAAAAGCAAAGGGTGATTAAAATGCTTCTAGTAGTTGCTTTGCTTTTCATCCTTTCCTGGTTACCTCTGTGGACCCTCATGATGTTGAGCGACTACGCCAGCCTGACTGAGCAGCAGTACAGAATCATCAACATTTACATTTACCCCTTTGCTCACTGGCTAGCCTTCTTCAACAGCAGCGTCAATCCCATCATTTATGGTTTCTTCAACGAGAATTTCCGCAGAGGATTTCAAGCTGTGTTCAAGTTCAGCCTGTGCACGGCGGACGGACAGCGGAGGAAAACCTACTCACACAGGCTGCAGGGAAACTCTGTGCTCCCAGCTAACAACGCACAGACGTCCCTGGAGCCTATTTCTCTCAACAGTCTAGATAAGAACACTTCCAGGCGACTCAATCATGTCACTGAACAGGACTTGGTAATGGAGGACCTGGAGAAGGCTTCTTGCAGCAGCGGGGGGGGTAACTGCAGTTTCCATTTGATAAAACGTTATCAAAGGTGTTCAAATCAAATGTCTGAAAATTGCCTGCATCATTGAAACATTATTCATCCAAAACCGCTTAGTAGTAGTTTGTCCAAGGCAATGAAGATACTTATCCTTGAAATGACATATAAAGCATTCATTTATTACTTGGTTTGTCTTGAAGCGGGCTACCTGCGATAAATATGTGTCCAAAACAGATGCCTAAATAACCAATCAAAAAAAATAGAACACTCATTTTGTTGAACACAGTTCCTTATCACCTGGAAGCCACATGATGTATGTTGCACATATTGTGCCATGTTAAAAATGGACGCAGGTTGTGCGGCATGTTGGAATTGTTATTTTCAAAAGGGGGAAAATCTTGTTGGATAGTGCGTCCTTTTTCAATTTGGATTGGTAATAAGTACATTGATAACAGGCTACGGGCCTGCTCATGACATGCAAAACAAAAAACCTGTATACATGTATAAAAATCAATCAAACGTGTACAGTATGTACTATGATGTATGCAGAGCAGATTTCAAAAGTCAAGTCACTTCAACACAAATAATTCAACGTTTTTATAAGATGCACACTGGATGAATTCATCATGTATTCACTGTTACTGATCATGAAAACCTGAGTGGTACTGTGGTCTGTAAACCTGCTTTTGAACAAGGCTTAGAAATCAAGGGCTAAAACATGAACTCAAGCAGTTGAACACGGTGACAGAAGTTGAAGTAACAATCTTTCGAGTAGGCGTGACAGTACAATTACTTTTTTCAAGACCTTATTTATACTTCGGCGAACAAAACTTTACAGAGGGAGGATGAACTCAAGCAAGCGATCACGGCTTTAAATTTGTGAGATCGTTTTCAGACTTAATAATGACAATGAGCCCTTGTTTATGTAATTCAGACTAAAACAGGGCATACACTAATACTTAATTAGTGTAAAGCTTTTCACGCTCCTGGAATTGCTAAACTGCAAATATATTATCGACTTTTGCATTTTACATGGCTATTTTGTATACATTTGCAACAGTCTGATTAAGTCTGCTTTGTCAGCTGCTGCTCTCTTCTAGCCTGTGGATTTAATCCTTTGTCTTTTCAGTCTTTCTGAAAAATGTCCCTGTGTTTCCTATCCGTATTATGGGATACAAATGACATCTGGTTAGTAAATGTGAACATGTTGCCATTTTAATCAGGATTGCTCATTAGCATTTACCAACTGCAGGCTGCAGCTTTGACAGCATGCCGTTGGCTAACACTCATTATACTGAGAAAAAGTAATCATACGTTCATATAATTACTGTAATGTTGGACACCTCTGTCAGTGGCAATGTTGTTTCTCAAAATTCTACCCACATATCTCAGAAACTAATGAGAAAGAAAATGTCTTTGAATTATGTTTTTCTTTCAATTAACTTCATTTCACTGAAGGGGTTTTTCCTTTGATAACAACATTTGTAATGTAAGTTATTTCTTTGAGTTTACACATCTCATCCACCATGTTTCTGTTGATTGTGTTTTTAGATAGGTAAAACAGCCATCAATATGATAGTCTTTTTTGAATCACTGAGAAAGGAAGGTTTACAGGGTTTGGAGATAATCCAGCAGATATCATTTCAAACCAATAGCACACAATGGAAATGTATATTCTGACAGAAACTGTGAATTGTCACACCATTTAACAATGGAGATTGTTGTTAATATACAAAACATATAATATAAATTCCAAATTCTGACTATGTGAGCCATCTTTTTCAATTTCAATTTGTATTCTGAAATCTGCTCTGTGTACATTGGGTTTTATGTTGCTGAATATAGTATTGATTATTCATGAATATCTCATGAGCCTCTTATGAATGTGCCATGTAAATCTCAGATAAAGTGTTTTGCTGTTATTTTATTTTGTATCTCTCTGTCTTGTACTGTAAATGGGAAAACGGTGGGCCTGCATTTGCCCCAAAATATGTATCGTCTGCTGTAAGTATATGTTACTAAGTCTAAAGCTGAAATTACAAGTGATATCTGTCTGTGTGAACTGGCTATAGTATTCTTGCTGGGTAGTGTACTGAACGACCTTTGTCTCAGGCTGTTTTACATTATTTACATTTCTACAGTTGTTGGCGTCAGTAAAATGTTCTCAAAAAGGGGTCCATTTTGAAAAATTGTGCAGGAAAGACATAACAATTGTAAAGTAAAACCAACCTTAAGGGACATGGTAAACTCCGGTGGTCATTGGATGCCCTTAGCTCTTCAATCTGTACGATGGAAGTGTAGTAGTGATCCTGCCCTGTTCATAAGAACCTTAACAGCTCGGTTCGATCAACCTCTCTCAGCTTGTTGTAGCAACACCTTGTATGAGAAAACGAAAAAAATATCTGCACTAAAGGTTAATTCAAGGAAACATAAAATTGATTGTTCAGAGTGAGGCCGTGTTTAGCCAAACAGCTAAGAAAAAGCTAAGGACAAAGGGGAGTTTTAGTGGAAACCTGCTTTATGAGGAGGAAATAGTCTGAGAGTAAAAACTCAGACAACAAAGACACACTGATTGTGGTGGAGACTGGGCACTTTAAAATACATTTTGTCTGATTCTCCTAATTTAGGAGTTTTCATAACTGCAAATTGTGCAACTACCAACTGAGTCGCAAATCAGTGCTTAATCAGAGAAGTTCCCAAAAGCATTGACATTAGCATTTTCTACTGTAAAATCGAATAGCTCTTTTGTGACAATGTGCTATACAATATATATTTTTTACAGGTCGATAAAAATAATTCAATTTGAAGGTTGTAATGCAGAGTTGAAACTAAGACCCTTCACATCTATTTTCTCAGGCTTTCAGCCAAATGTCTTTAGTATCTGGCTGCGCTCCATTTAAAATGTCCACTGGAAATGTGTCACAAGCGGAGCATCGGTTGTTAAGCCACGTTTTCTAGACACCTTCATGTTGTACCACAGTTATATAGCGGCTCATTTAGGTGCGTAAATGCTGTACTTAGTCATGACAAGCTTTAGTAGTTTCCATATTTTTCAGTCATTACTTATTTTATATTTCAAAACAGCCAATTGCACAGCAAATCTGCTGACATTAACTTGTAGTTGTTTAAATGTGGTGATTATAAAATTATAATTAGTTTTCTAAGTGCAGTTCAGCAGCTTTGTATTGATTGCAGAGCAACATGGTATTTATGAGACGCCATCAATGTTTAATCTCGCTGTACTATCTGACGACAGCGATCATTGGCTGGTAGTCTGCTTGTGTGAGGCGTGAAAGGCGGGTACAAGTGATGCCTTAGCCAGCATTTAAAAATATATTTGACACTTGTCATTAGCAGAAACCTTCAATCTTGACAAGTTGTCCACTAAGATAATCATCCCGTTCATTGAACAGCAATAGGAAACCTGGGGAAAGCTTTTTACCCCTTTATGGATGCAAGTTATGAATTGTTAGATTAAATTAGTCTCAATCAATGTTAATTTGTGAAGAATAAAAAAATAGGACTTGCCATGTTCATCTACTATGACGTCAATACATTGTTTTAATTGGCAGAAAAAAGGAGACCGTATATTTTAGAATGTAATTCCCACATCAGGTATAATGCGGCAGATTACAACTAGGAAGATTAGATTAATTTACTCTAATTAAAGTTGACAATTAAAATCGTGCCCTCATTGGTCATGTGCACTTTCGTGTGTGTTGGAGGAGGGGCTCTGTAAGGAAGTGGCAGATTTCTTCCGGCTGTGTATTTTCAAATTCTAGCGCACTCGAGCTGGTTTCTCCAAAATTACCTACCCCACCTTTTAGTCAACCAAAACAAGATGGACAGGGTAAAGTTGACGATACATTATAAAAGAAAAAAAAGGCTGATTAAAATAATAGCTGACGAAATGAACACAAATCTCAATGCTTTCAAAAGAAATCCCACAGGGATCAGGAAACAAACTGCCATTTATTCAGGGGACCTCTTATGGCACCAGACATGGCTGCTAAGAGTTTCCTAACACCAGCCAGCCTCCGTACTGAACTCACACCCATGTTTTTCATGCTCATAACTCATTCTGCCGTGGTTTGTTACTGTCTTCAGCAGTCAGACCTCCAGTGAGAGCCCAGTTGAAAGGTTTCATGCCTCCCTTTATACCCAAAAGGGAAGCATGAAACCTTTTGGTCACCATTGCATGTGTTAACGCATCAGCGTTAACACATGCAATGGTGACCCTGATCTGATCCTCCTTTTGAACAGCCAGTTCACATACACCGCTGCTCACCTGGGGCAGAGTGCTATTATTTATTATACATTCTGACTTCCTCTGATATTCTGCCGTACCGACCATCTGGAAACCTGGTTCATAAATCCAGATTTTAATTAGATGCAATTTTTGGCTACTAAAGAGTGCATTTATGTGTGTTAATTGTACGCTACAACGGATTGTGGGCGAAATGCCATGGTAAAGTGTAATTGCATTTCATTTAATTTTTCAGAATCTATTCAATGTGATTTAGCTTCTTGAAATTGAATTAAGATTTAGAATTACCAGCTCAGAAGTTGTACCACTAACCATAAATCCATCCTCATTCACAAGCCTCACAGTCACAGCTTAAAAACATCAGGAAGCCATGTTGTTTGTTCCCATTTTAGCTCACAGTTCCCAAAATATACCTTTTTATAATAATGTTGGTTATGATTGGGAATCATTGCCAACACTACTGTATCCCCGAGTTTTGGTACAGATGTTTTAACTAAATAAGCAGGAACTGCTCCATGCAGTTAACTTTGCCTATATATATAAAGTCTTACGTTTCATATTTACAGTAAATCAGGAAAATATACCAAAAATAACTGCTCATTGTATTGAAATTAGCTTTCCACTTTCTACACAAACGCCAACTGCCAACACCTGATCAAAAAAAGAAAAAATGTCATAAAAATGGAAGGAGAAAAAAAAATGTTGTATTTGTTTTCTAACAGCCGTTATAATAATTCATTTATTTTATATAGGCGCCTTTCAAGGCTCTCAAGGTCGCCGTACAAACACATACAAAACAAGATACACAATACCTAACACCAGCATAAGAAACATAAACAAGACAATGCAGTATACTGTATAACAAATCAAATAAATAAAACCGAGGATGTGTGATGGATAATGATCAGGGTGGATATGCGAGTGTGAAGAGATATGTTTTGAGGCGTGATTTGAAAATGGGGAGAGAGTCAGTGTTGCAGATGTCAGGTGGGAGGGAGTTCCAGAGGCGGGGTGCAGAGCGGCTGAAGGCTCTAGATCCCATGGTGGTTAAACAGAAGGGGGGTGCAGTGAGGCTGAGGGAAGCAGAAGATCTGAGTGTGCGGATGGGTGTGTTGATGTGCAGGAGGTCGAGAGGTACAGAGGAGTGAGGTTATGGATGGCCTTAAAGGCGAGGAGCAGAATCTTAAAAACGATACGGGATTTGACGGGGAGCCAGTGAAGCTGCTGAAGAACAGGAGTGATGTGGTTAATGGAGGGGGTTCTGGTGATGATGCGGGCGGCAGAGTTCTGAACCAGTTGAAGTCTGTGGATGGATTTGAGAGGGAGACCAAAGAGAAGGGAGTTGCAGTAGTCGATACAGGAAGTGACCAGGGTGTGAACAAGAATGGCGGTGGTCTTATGGTTAAGGGACGGGCGGAGGCAGTTGATGTTGCGTAGATGGAAATAGGCAGACCGAGTGATATTACTGATGTGAGATTTGAATGAAAGTGTGCCGTCGAGGATGACACCCAGACTCTTAGCCTGAGGGGAGGGGGAGACTGAAGAGTTGTCTATAGTAATGGAGAAACTGTCAGGTTTGGTTAGGGTGGATTTTGTGCCAATGAGGAGAACCTCGGTTTTACTGTCGTTAAGTTTGAGAAAGTTAGAGGAGAACCAGGATTTGATGTCCTGTAAGCAGTCAGACAGGGAGGATGGAGGGAGGATGGTGGTTGGTTTGGAGGACAAGTAGAGCTGGGTGTCATCCGCGTAGCAATGAAAGTGGATGTTGTGTTTACGGAAGATATTGCCAAGAGGAAGTAAATAGATGATAAAAAGAAGAGGCCCCAGGACAGAGCCCTGGGGAACACCGGTCGTGACTGGAAGTGGCTGTGATTTGAAGGTTTTGATTTGTTATGTGTTTCTGGCTTTTAAGCAGCAACCTTCATTCATTCCTGTCAAATAATTCAGAGGTAGGCTATTTACAATACTTTTGAACACCTCCAGACTCTTGATGGAGTTCAAAGCATTGCTTGTTGGGAATCATTCTGGCACAAACAAGATGTTGAGTGAATGTAATGAATTTGTACTTTTTGGTGCCTGTGGTGAAAAAAACAAACTTCTCTCTGTTTCAAAGTATGGACTTATTATTGTGATCTTCTTTTGGGGGGATCTAGAGCCTCTTGGTACCTTTGTATAGTCTGCATGTAAATATCTTGTGTACTAGCACAAGAGTTTCTTTGTGTGTCTGCACCTACATGTTCTCAAAATAATGTTAGAAAAACAATGTTAAAGATGTATTTGTTAGGACACAATTGCTGATAGCTGTTTTTACAGGAAGTGATAAAGAAGATTTGTATAGAAAGTAAGGAAGTAAGTGGTGTCCCATTAATATAATTGTAAAGGGCTATTCATCACATTATAAATAACTTCTGTGATTGTCAGCACAAAATATAATTGCAATTGTCAAGGTTCTGAATATCAAATTACTATTTTTTTGTACATAATCTAACGTAATTAATCTATATAAAGAGATTGAGGATTTAATGAATAGAAGATTTAACTGATGCGCCTCTGGTAAAAAGAAATTCCTACAATGAAATCCAATTGCAAACAGAATTTGTTCCAAATCTCTTCCACACTGGGAACAAATTGGCAATGTGACAACATTTACATAAATGGATAATAAATATTATATTTGCCTGACAGTAATGAAGGTGGGTACGCCTGACGCATTAAAGTGAATGTGGAATGAGTAAAAAAAATGCTATTCCCTGATTACATTCCTGTAGGTTAATGTTATGCACCTAGCAAGCTAACTGCTTGACAACATGCCTTAATGTTGTTAGATACTGGAGAGACTATTTATCATGAAGCAGGTGTTTAAAGGCTCATCATAGACCTGAACACTACACAACGATTTCTTATTGCATTACTGCTGTCACAACTAATACTATTAGTCTTGACAATCGTGATGTTAACTATAAAGTGTCTGAGAGACAGGCTCCATTCAAAGGAATGAGGGCTGTTTTTTCCATACAGGTCTCACATAGGTGTGAACTTTGCCTTACAGTGGTTGCTAACTTAAACCTCATATTTCAAGAAAAACTAACTTCAGCGACAAAGAAAGAGCATTTGAGTTCAAGTACGATAGGTTAACATATTTGCGATGATTTGCAGAGGGTGCATTAAGTAAGCAACACATATTTAGTTGTTCTGATTCATATGAAAACAACATACAGGGTGGAGATGAAGAACATTCACTCCACCAGGCCTGGTATGTCCATGTGTCAGAATAGCTCAGTTTATTACCACTCTTACAACATAGCCAGAGACCAAAGAAAAAAAACTGATAACACCAGTGTCTTATCTATGATCCAGTATCATGAAACGACTTAAAATGACACAACTATCGATAATGAGAATGTACTGTTATGGTAACAACTTTTGTGAATCAGGCGACACCTAATTAACATTTCAGTAATCTAGTATGTATAATTCAACAGGCAGCCGACAAAAGCTGAAGCATCAAAAGAAAAATATATTCAGAATAAGGTCAATACTCTTATTATCATGTAAATGTCAGTGTTTAATTCATCCGAGTAATTTGCCAACCAGAATAGAATAAAACAAGAGTCATTAAAGCTAAATCCTCTTCAACACCCAGCAGGGACAAAACTATGGAAATCTGGGATTTAGTAATACCAAATATATAAAGCCATTTGTATGGTAACCAGCTTTACATTCAAATTCCTCTTCTTAAAATGATCTTTTGACCATTTACAAAACTCAATTTGAGGATTCATTTAAAACTCTTTTATTGACTTTTAAAGCCCTCAATGGCCTGGCCCCGCCCTACCTCTCTGAGCTGTTACACGCCCACTCTCAGGTCAGCTGATCAGTTGCTCCTGAGGGTGCCAAAAACAAAGTCAAAGCTCAGAGGGGACCGTGCTTTCTCTGCTGCCGCCCCGAAACTGTGGAACTGTATTTGATGTATCTCTCTGTACAGCACTTTGGTCTGGAGGTTGTAAAGTGCTTTATAAATAAAGTTGTATTGGATTGGAAAAGCTAAAACCCAGATATTTTTGACAGTGTTTTTGTTAGTTTTGCTAATATATATATATATATAATGATAATGATGACAATTGACATAATCATTGTCAATGTGCTGAATTCCTCCTCAATCGGTAACTGATCCATCATATAATTCATACTTGATGTTGTATTTATTTCCAACAAATACAGGGTTCCCCTTAACATTTAATTATTTTGTCTATGAGAAACGATTATCTCAAGTGGAACAAAGAGTAATTGTGTCTGAAGTTGTTCCTTATAATGTTTGCAATTTTTACTTTAGTTGTATCCTGTTGTGCAGTGAGAGTTCGTATATATTTTGTGTGCTCGAACAATCACAGCAAGATATTTGGATGACGTTCTCCAGAGCCATGAACAACATAATGTCTGATATTGTCCTATGAAGTTGCGTACCAAGAGTCTGTATTTTGAGCGATTTCTGACACAATCTTTTTACTCTTAAGTTCTTTGCTGCCTTGTTGTCAGTAGCTGAAATGCTTGCTTGTTTGCTTTTTGCTTTCTACATACGCTCAGTAACCAGAAAAACAAACCCCTGTTTACTGCGACCTTGGTTTGAACCACTTTTCCACACGAACGAATGCTCTTCACAATTATTTTTCTGATATTATGTGGTAAGACATGATGGGATGAAAGAGGTATTGTCTCTTTCCTCACAAGATGATGGCTGAATGTCAAACATGCTTTGTGTATACCCTCAGTCCCACTCTGATCTCGTCTACTATGTGTTTTAATGTTTGTGTTCTAAAGGCCAATCATGCAATATTCCCATAAAGGCAATACAAGTTTGAGTCACTCCTTCCTTTGGGGAAACGTAATATCCATGATCCATGAGTGTCTATTTCTCTGGTCACTGAGTATATGTCAACTTTTGTTGTTGTTTTGATAACATGTAGAAAATATTGAATCAATGGAAATAATAAGTGTGGTTGTGTTTACGCTTGAAACAAAATTGTCAATCTAATTTCTGTCTTGCCTTTGTACCAAGAGATATTTCAATGTGCCCACACTGTGCCAGGGTGCATCGGAGTACTTATTAACAGAAAAATGTCCAAATGGTCATTAATAAAGATATTTGTCTTAACTCACAACAATAAAGTACTAAAATCTCTCTTCTGCACAGCATTTGATTCAGTGAAAACAGAAGAATAATCCTAAAAAGCTGTGCAACACATTGCGGTTTATTGTATTAAGTCTGATTCATTGGGAAAGAAAATCCTTCAGTGCATGTAGTGAGTGCATGCATATGCAATACACACATTTGGAGTGTACAGTCTTCCACAACTGCTGTGCCCTAATACGAAGGGACGATCGTTCCAGTTAGCTAGCGAACAGGGTACTCATAGTATCTGGTTCTTATGGGACGCTTTGCCATACTTTGCATTGGGACATACTCAAAACAACGTAAGTCAGAAGTATGAGAGTTGAGACACGATATCGGCCCAAATCTTCAGGTAGGTCTGTCTGTTAAACCTGATGTATTTCATTCTAATGAAATACGTTTATTTTCACATAATCTCATGAATCATTAATTAGCTTTAAGGTTAACAAGGAAGACCGTTAATGTAAAAAACAAAAGGTGTACCCTAAACAGAATAAAAGTTTAAATTGGTCAGTAAATAAACATACCATGTTTATCACCATTGCTAAGGTTTATTTTTGTCATGAGATGAAGCTGGTACAGTATACTGCTGTTAAACTGCTTCCTCTGTTAGTGGGACTTTACAAATAGAAAATAATATTATGTTGCAATTGACATGCTCAAGTGCAGTTTATACAGGCAACATGTGAAGCGTTGACATGGAGATTATAGCTAATCACCACCTAAAAAATAACAGAATAGGTTTGAAATATTGAAATATTAAAGTGTGCAAAGAGCAAGTCAAGATGAATCATATAAAAAGGAAGAGAGGAGGAAGGAGAAACCTTCTCTAGAAAAGAGGCTTAACTGTAGAGGAATTCAAAAAGAGTACGGCAGCTGCTGCATAATAGTGAGCAAATGCAAAATACAGCCGGTGCACACAGAAATGTAAAGACTGTGAAAAAACACGTCACATGAGATAAATGATCGTGTGAGTCATGTTCTGATTCATTTCCTACTCATATAGTATACATCTTTTTAAATAAATTAATTGTACATTTCCAAATCCTTATCCGAAATGGTTTCCAATCACAATGGATATAATCTGTGAATAAATGGAAGAAGCCATTTCTATTTCATAATTTCAAATGAAAACCAATGCCGTTTTCAAAGCATTTCTTACATCTCTCTGCTGTCTAAAGGAGGATTTTGCAAAAGCATTAAGCTCAATTGGAACCAACGGTTTAGTTTTAGTATAATGCCATTAAAGTCATATTGTCATATGGATTCAATAAACCTAATGATGTGACAATCAATCAATCAATCAATGTTTATTTATATAGCCCAATATCACAAATGTTACATTTGTCTCAGTGGTCTTCACAGTTTGTACAGAATATCAGTATGACAATACGACACCCTCTGTCCTTAGACCCTCACATCGTACAAGGAAAAACTTCCAGAGAAAACCCACAGTTTAAAGGGAAACATGGGAGAAACCTCAGGGAGAGCAACAGAGGAGGGATCCCTCTCCCAGGACGGACATACGTGCAATAGATGCCGATACAATGTTCAAGACTAGATTAAAAAAAGGAAAGGAGGAATAGTCCTAAAGTGTGAAATAATCTAAATGTATATCCTGGCAGCCAAAGATAACACCAACATATCAATTTCTCTAACAGGATTAGGAACCTTACAAATTACTTCCTTTGATAACAAATAAATAAATGTTCATATCACTTTTATTTACACTTAGTTTAACATCACCTCACCCAGATTGTTCAAAACATTAATTATAATGTGAATACAGCTTTCCTCTATGGGAAGTCAAGATAATACGGTCACTTGTTTTGTCAACTGAGTCAACTAGGACCTTAAATTGTATAACTGATATCAGAATGAGAGAAGATGTTTGTAATTTTTTTCAGGTTTTCTTAAATAAATGTCATGACAGTCCGGTGCTAACAGTACACGATGACCCCCCCCCCCCCCCTTTGTGTGTTGAGGGGGGGCTCAACACACAACTTTTCTTGGGGCCACAAGTTGGCCAGGGGCAGCCCTGGGAACTAGTTCTGCAGGTATTTACCATGGATGTATTAGCAAAGCTTGTTATGGCGATGACAATCAGTCATTTGTGCTGACATGTGTGCACCAAATTATAAAAGTAATTCTTCCAACAGTTTCACCCAAAAAACTAAAAGCAGCCGACTTAATGGGGAGTCATTCGGGTAAATTATCTAAAAAATATGAATGCATACAAGGCAATTCATACTATTGCTGTTCAGATATTATGTTGACAAGGAAGTGAAGAGCCAAGAACCAAGATTCAGAGAGACACGGCACTAGCAAGGTACAAACAGCAAAAAATGTCGAGTATGAGCCGTTAAAATGCGAGAATGTGTAGCTTATTTTCTGTTTGATATAACTACAACAGCCATGTTATACTCAAAAGGCAGACAATACTGGGTCACACACAGTCCACACATCCCTTTACACGGACCATGTCATTTATATCCTGTCTAATACCCCAAGAGGAATTATAAAAAACATTGTGTGTATAAATAAGTGGGTAGCAAAGGATTATACAACATCCCTATTAATCAAGTATCTACATTTTCTTTTGTGTATACTGCATATACTTGTACAGTACAAGTGGGACTGTACAATTGTAATGTTCTGTTCTGTGTCACAAATATGCATTTTAAGCCACATTTGATCTAATTTTTTTGGTGGGTAAAAAAGAAAAAATCTTTTTTAACTACAATTAGATCAAATATGGCTTAAAATGCATATTTGTGAGCAATATAAAGATGTAACCTTGCACTCTGATAATTTGTAAATAAGATATTTTTTAAGGTTAACAAAGAAATTCCTAAGAAAATAATTGAAAAAGTATTGAGAATTAAGAACATATTTTGCTGTTGCCCTTTTAGTCACATGCAAACACAACACAGATCAACAGCATTGAGCCATGATGGCCAACAGGGAGTTTAGTCTGCCCTTCCCTCATGTGAAATCTCTTTCTGTCTCTGCGTTGAAGCTTTGTTGAATCATCACGCTCAAATTACCATAAAAGTCTGACTGAAAGAACATCATTCTGCATAGGTGGTTTTAAAATCCCATGATGCAGAGGATCCAGCGGTGTGGTCTTTGACCACATGGTGCCTCAGTGATAAAAACAGCTGTCATTTGTCAGGAGAACAAGGACAGAATCGGATGTTTTTTATGTGAAGCATGTTTTCTGCCTGCATAGGTCTACTCTGGATGCTCAATGTCCTTCCATATTTCAAAGAGATAAAAGGTAAGGACTGAAATCTTTGAATCATCCAAACCTGCAAGGGTAAGTATGGCCAAGAACTGTGACAGAAGGGTTCATTTTCCAGAGCCTGCTTCTTGCTAAACGCCGGCTGGAACAGGTTTCGGCCTCCAGTGACCCGGAACATGAAAAGATGATGGTAGAGCTGGCGGCCCTTCATCACAGGGTTAGAAAGGTACAAAAAAAGACGCTATATAAAAAAGGCAAACATGAACTATTTACTCAAGTGGCCTCGGGAATCTGTGTTTGCTCATAATGAAAATGTAAACATGCCGATGATTTGGTTGTATCAGGTGGTAAACTATCTTATTTTGCCATCCAACAGCTGAGGATTATGGGCATTTAATTTAAACTTGGGTAAATCAAAGGGGCTATGTGGGAAATTAATTGAACAGTTGTTAAAACATTTCACATAAAACTATGGATGTTTATATTATGTCCGCACAAGAAGAAAAAGTCAGGATTCATCCTCTGGAAACAATGAATGTGTACAAAATGTGTGGCAATCCACTATCTGTGAACAATATTTTTTTTCTAGTGGTGGACTAACACTGTTGTCTCTAGAGTCCAGAGTACAGATGTATTTGTTTTGGATAAGATGAAACAGAAATGGTTGCTTTCCTATTTATTTATTTATTTATTTAGATGTTTATGAAAGACTACAGGGCTATTTTGTGTAACAACACTAATGGTTAATACAGCTGATAAGTGCTGCCCTATGGGGTTAATTAAGACTTGGATAAACAAAGCCAATGCAGCAGAGAAGCATACATCCAATTGGCAGTTCGTGGACCTTGAGGAGGCTGTGCAACCAAATGGAAATGAAAAACTGTGGGGGAAATTCTCTTTGTTGGCTCATCATCAACATATCCCACTTTTTAAGGGATATGTTTGCATGAGACCACTCTGTCTAAGACACCGCTGTCAACAGCATTTAACCACATTCCATTAGAGTCAGCTATACCCTCGGTGCTACATAAACCAAACCACGGTGCAGCGGTGGAAAGAAAGCTGCTACCATGAGTAAACCAGCCTCCCCGGGGGAAAAGTGCCAGGACAGATGGAGGAGCAGCAAACCGAACTGGATGTAGAGATTAGCCCAGCCATCCTTGCAGATAATGTACTGAGATGCCATAACAAATGGATAAAGCACAGCTTTAACATGCACTGAAAGAAATAAATCATTGTTTGACTAAAAAAGAGCATTTTGGAATCATTTGTCAGCAGAGCATCAAAAAAACGACTTTTCCTAAATCTAAATAAAGCCCTACTTTTAACCTTAATTCTTACAATTGGCTGCAAGAAAAGGTCCAATCTGTGTTCCAACATCTGTAGTGTCTGTAATTTGGTACATTTGCATAAATACAAGAGCCCAGTTAAAACTCATCTGTGCCTTGCTGTCGGACAACCCTTTCCAAGGGGAAATTGAAACTAATCAAAACTAACTAACTAACGTAACACAATTACACAAACAAACTAGCCCATTTAGGCAGCAGTGGATGGGCAAGTCACGAGTTTTGCAAATCATAATTTTGTCAATGAAGTCTGGTGGATAAGTCTGTTAGGATCTGCTTGTGTTGTGAGTAAACTGCGGTGAGTGTTCTGTTCTGTCTCTGAATATTGTAGCCTTGAAATAAAGGAATTATTTTTGTCACTTAAATCTGCATTTGGGTCCTGCTTCCTGCACACCGTAATATTACGAACCGACCAACAATGGACCCAGCGGATTTTGATTTGGACTTGTTATCCCTAGAGCAGTGGTTCCCAAACTTTTTGTGCCCAAGGCACACCAAAGGACAAGTAAAAATCTCAAGGCACACCTATTGTGCAAAATAGCCCTTATAACACGTGTTATCACTCATATCATGTAAAATATCTGTAAATGTGCATAATTATTTACTAATGCCAAATAAAATGTGACAAAGACAACTATATTACTCGTGAAATATTTATTAACGAAATATTTCAGAAATGTATTTGAAACTTTATCAAATTAGGTTTCATCAAAGCAGCAACACACTCATTTAAACCAGACAGGTCACAAAATTAACATTTCAGCAATCAGCATTGAAACATGTGCTATTGTAAATATTTTGCCGACTTACAAATTAATGAGATACATGTGCCTATCGGGCGCCAGAATTTTTTAATCCTTGGTGGCACTGAGGAGAGGGCCTCTCGCAAGTCTGTTCAACAGAGAGCCGTGAGTCCCGTGACCTCCTGTTGTTCTTCATGTAAATCAGAGTAGAGAACGCCAACTCCAGAGATGGGGTCGTTACTAAATGTTTTTAATATATTACATATTACATATAAGTAATATATTACACTACTTCGTTACTATCTACATAAAGTAACTCGTTACTTTACTCGCCGAGCACGTACGAAGTTCCGCATGCCTGAGTGGCAATAACTTTCCTTACCAGCAGGCGGCGGTAGTGTGTATTTGTCATTCAAAACAGGCAACAACCGGAAGACAGAGAAGAAGAACAGACGACGTGATATAAACAAACAACAAATAGCTGTGCGGTAGCTTCACCTTAGCATGTGTTCTTTGCAGGTGCTTGTTGAGGTTTGACGTGGTGTTTACAGCAGTGGGTAACAGCTTCTGGCCTGGACACAGTTTGCACCTCACTGTCACATTCCTGTCTATTCTTCGGACGAACTCAAAATAATGGGCATACCTCCACCCCTCGAAAGTTATCGCTGACTCAGCCATGTTTATGCAGCACTGCACGTGGAGATGTGGACGCGCAAGTCGCGCAGATTACGTACTTATAAACCTACAAAGTACTGATATTATAGTAAATAAAAAAATTATTATTTATGTGTAGTTGTATATTGCAATAATAACGTATGGTTGTCACAAAATCCCACGGCACACCCGGACTTGCCTCACGGCACACCAGTGTGCCGCGGCACACCGTTTGGGAACCACTGCCCTAGAGTACACTCTTCAGTGTCATTATGCTGAATGGAGTAGAACCTTGGCTAAAAGGGACAAAGAGGCTGTCCTCAAAAAGGCACAAATGGAGGTGGACAACATGCCATGGTTGAGAGGCTCATTGCCTGAGTTTCTCAGAGTTTTCTCACGCAGCCCTGAGTGCCAGTCTCCATTCTCTGACCCTTTCTTGGGATCCCGCCTGGCGTTTGGAGGTCCACGGAGCCTCCAAAAGACTTCTAAAAGACGCAAGGTCAGGAAGCCAGCTCGTACTCAGGTACCGGTCCTAGCAGCCATGGTTCCGGCTCCAGAGCCGGCCCATACAGCCATGTTTCCGGCTTCAGAACGGGACCTTACAGCCATGTTTCCGGCTCCAGAACCGGACCTTACAGCCATGTTTCCGGCTCCAGAACCGGACCTTACAGCCATGTTTCCGGCTTCAGAACCGGACCTTACAGCCATGTTTCCGGCTTCAGAACCGGACCTTACAGCCATGTTTCCGGCTTCAGAGCCGGACCTTACAGCCATGATTCTGGCTTCAATTCCGGCTCCAGAGCCGGCCCATACAGCCATGTTTCCGGCTTCAGAACTGGATCATACAGCCATATTTCCGGCCATGGTTCCAGACCTAGTACAGTCCCCAGCAGCCATGGTTTCAGCCCCAGTTCTGGCCCGAGCAGCCATTGTCCCGGCCCCAGTCCCGGCCCCAGCTGCCACAGTCCCCTCTCCAGTTCCCCCTCGAGTCCCCTCTCGAGTCCCTTCTCTAGTCCCTCCTCTAGCCCCTCCTCTAGTCTCTCCTCTAGTCCCCTCTGGAGTCCCCTCTCCAGTCCCCTCTTGAGTCCCTTCTCTAGTTCCTCCTCTAGTCCCTCCTCTAGTCCCTCCTCTAGTCTCTCCTCTAGTCCCCTCTGGAGTCCCCTCTCCAGTCCCCTCTCGAGTTCCCTCCTCTAGTCCCTCCTTTAGTCCCTCCTCTAGTCCCTCCTCGAGTCCCCTCTCTAGTTCCCCTCTCGAGTTCCCTCCTCTAGTTCCTCCTCTAGTCCCCTCTGGAGTCCCCTCTCTAGTTCCCCTCTCGAGTCTCCTCTCGAGTCTCCTCTCGAGTCCCCTCTCGAGTTCCCCCTTGGTTCCCCTCTCGAGTTCCCCCTTGGTTCCCCTCTCGAGTCTCCTCTCGAGTCCCTACTTGAGTCACGTCTCAAGTCCCTACCCAATGTCCTGGTCCGTTGGAGGTTCCGCTGGGGGTCCTGCCAACTCCAAGTACTGTCCCGTTGGAGGCCCTGTCGACTACTCCTCTGCCGGGGGTCCTACCAATCCATGTACTGTCCCGTTGGAGGTCCCGCCGACTACTCTCCTGCCGGAGGTCCTGCCAACCCTTTGTCCTGTGCCGTTGGAGGCCCCGCCGACTACTCTCCTGCCGGGGGTCCTGCCAACTCTTTGTCCTGTCCCGTTGGAGGCCCCACCGACTACTCTCCTGCCGGGGGTCCTGCCAACCCTTTGTCCTGTCCCGTTGGAGGTCCCGCCGTCTACTCTCCTGCCGGGGGGTCCTGCCAACCCTTTGTCCTGTCTCGTTGGAGGCCCCGTCGATTACTCACCTGCCGGGGGTCCTACCAACCCCATGTCCTGTGCCGTTGGAGGTCCCGCAGACTGCTCTTCTGCCGGGGGTCCTGCCAACCCCATGTCCTGTGCCGTTGGAGGTCCCGCAGACTGCCCTCCTGCCGGGGGTCCTGCCAACCCTGTGTACTGTTCCGTTGGGGGTCCCGCCGACTGCCCTTCTGTCGGGGGTCCTGTCAACCCTGTGTCCTGTCCTGTTGGAGGTTCCGCTGACTGCTCTCCTGCCGGGGGTCCTGCCAATCCTGTGTCCTGTCCCGTTGGGGGTCCCGCCGACTGCCCTCCTGGCGGGGGTCCTGCCAACTCCTGGTCCTCTTCCGTGGGGGATCCTGCCGAGGCCTGTCCCACCAGCGCCGGTTCCTGTCCGGCCGACACCGGGTTCTGCCCGGCCTCCTGAGAGCCGCGGTCCTCGCCCTCGGGCCCGACCCCCTGACTCTTCCTGCCCCTGCCTTCGCCCCTCCATAATCCCCTTTTCAAGCTCTGCCTTGCCCCTGGGCTGTCAGCCCAAGCCCGTCCTCCAGTCCCCCTCCACCCACCCTGGTGGTCTACGTCCCTCCTCCGGACCCCCTCCACCCACCCTGCTTGTGGTTTTGGACTTTTTGTGGTTTTGTTTTGGGATGTCTGGGATCCGTCCCTTGAGGGGGGGGGTACTGTTAGGATCTGCTTGTGTTGTGAGTAAACTGCGGTGAGTGTTCTGTTCTGTCTCTGAATATTGTAGCCTTGAAATAAATGAATTATTTTTGTCACTTAAATCTGCATTTGGGTACTGCTTCCTGCACACCGTAACAAAGTCGAAAGCAAAGTAAAGCAATTAGCTGCTGCCCCTCTCCACAGCAGTTCATTTATTGGCTTTCGTGCTAGTCCTCTCATCTGATTCTCCTAACAGGGGGCATGCCTGTCTACTCTAGGTAATACACCAATTATAGATAAGTACCTCATACAACCCCACTTAAAAACATACAAACTGTACCTTTTAGCAGAATCATCTGGATGTCTAAATAGAAATTACACTTCATCATCATATCAAAGTATTTAATAAGTCAAAAATGATTATGAAAATGATGGTTGGTTTTGATGATTTGTCTGTTATCAGTGTTCACATAAAATAAATAATGACTTAAGCCAGTGATAAAGAGAGCTAGTCTGAGCTACAGTACAACCACCATGCGACTGTAAGTCTTTGTTCCTAAGGGGATGAATTCAGCAACACATTTAGCTTCAGTTGCCGTGTAAGTATCTCCTCCAACATGTTCCTCAACTATGAACTCTGACAACATTTTCTTCAGGCTAAGATTAGAGGCTCACTTTCAGTCATGGGAGGACACACATTAGTTGGCTTGGATTACATACTGTAGATATCAAGTCACAGTGAACTGGCAGTAAGAGGTGACATCACCGTCCCAGCAGGCATACAGTATACATAAACATCATGCAGTAATTATGAGCAATATCCTCACTTACAAACCCCAGTGTGAATGAATAATGAACTTTCCATTCATATACTGTATAATGAATGTAGTTGTTCAAGAGGCTGGTTGCTTAAATATCACAGGAAGTTTGTTTCCTATTCCCCTATTTGGGCAAAACAAATTGGGGCCAAGGGAGAATTATGTGAGATTTTAGAACTTGAGAAAGAACAAAGAAAGTCCAGTTCTCAGCAAATCACGTTTGACAACAAAAATGTCTTCTGCAAATATCCCAAATATTTCTGACCCTCACTATTGTCCTTTTCAAAAGATGAGCCACCTACTTTTGCCTGAAGTTGCACAATGGAGTTCTCTCCGCTGTGAATTGTTAATAATCTACATTATGATCTAGTAACCTTTACGAGGATTTAGAGCCACCTTGACCTGTTCTCAAATTGCGTTTTTTAGAGTCCCTGACTGCCTCGAGTTCAAAGGACTGTGAAGATGTTCAAATGTTCTGCAAAAATGTGTGCTAAGACAGCTCTATTCTGTCCTCATGTTTAACAATTTTTGTTAAAACCAACGCAATATTGGAATTTCACACAGCTCTATACATTTCCATTATCTTAAGACATCTCATCAGCTGTATAGAAGAAGATTGTTGTAATGCTCTGCAGGGCTCTATGTGCAACTTTTCCCATACTGCATCCCATAAATAAATTAAATAAATGTTCTTTTTTGTTCAGACAACCTGGGTAATATATGTCATGTTAGAGGAAACACTGACTTAGATAACGTAATAAACAGTAAATGCTCATTCTTTTGACAACAGCGAAGCAACGAGACAATGATCAAGTTGGATAATCATGCAAAGAATGGCAGCAAAACATAATGGGCTGTAATGTGCCCAGATGTTTGCATCACTATAAACACACAGTATAGCAGATGCATTTGTGTTCTTCCTCCACAGATGGTGTTATTTTAACTCTTAATTAACCCCGTCTGTGGATGAAGGAAGATTGGTAGCTAATTGGCTTTGGCCTTAGGAAGAGGGAGTAATCATTTTGATCTCTCCAGAACTCACTTACAGCTCTGTGCTGCTGAGATTTACAGCAAATGATTAGATATTTGGAAACTGAGTCAGAAAAAAGGTCTACAGTATGTGTGCAGTGATGGATGACACCCAGATGCCCCAAGATATAATTTAACCCTTATCCTTCAAACTAATGCAATATTAAAAAGTATTTGTCATATTTCAGAAATCTGCAGGAGCAGGGCCCTTTTTTGCACAGTACATTAATAATGTGAACGTCTAAACCTTTTCCACCAGAGCAAATATCACTAATGAGACCTTTACTTTACATCTCCTGGTAGACTTTTAGAATAAATGGGAGGTTTTGTGGGAAGAGGGTGGGGAAATACCAACAGACAGACTTAGAACAGACAATACCACGTACAGCATTTACTGTTTTGTATATTACTATTTTTGTGTCCAGCAAGAAGGAGTTCTCCATGTGAAGACATCAAATAAAACACAAAATAATCAGTATAAACCCAACACAACTCAATATACCCAAACTAAGTTAGGACAATAATAAACAACACATCAGAGGTCATTCCAAAAGCATTCCTAAGGCACTCCAGAACCACTGCTAGACAATTGTAATGAACATTATGCATTTTATAGCATGAACTGATGCTATCCTGTACTAATTAATGATGCAATGTAAAACAAAGAGAAGCCATATCTCACAGGTACAATATCATTGTTGTATGGTATGAACAACAGAATAGCAGCTAAATAAA
Organism: Gymnodraco acuticeps; assembly: GCF_902827175.1. NCBI lineage: Eukaryota > Metazoa > Chordata > Actinopteri > Perciformes > Bathydraconidae > Gymnodraco > Gymnodraco acuticeps. Next base: position 1,206,044 of record NW_022990125.1, on the reverse strand, counting down.
TGTATTTCTCTTGATCCAACGCAGTGAAAACACTCAGACGGACTAATGATGTCTGAACATATTCCACATTTAAATACTCAATTTAAACTGTGTCACTTTGAAATGATTACTGATAATCCATCAAAACATTTATGGCAATACACGTATTTTATTGTAGTGTAACAGAGCTTTTGGTTTTGGGCAAACTGAATCATCATTTCTCACTCCTCAATGGTAATGTTTAGATGGATTTAGGAACCTCCACTCGATTATATTGGCTCTAACGGTTACAAGGAGGTATCAATCACCCAAATCGACCAATGGGTTCCAGAGATACGGCAAATACACCCAAATGGTAAGTCCGTCTTTTTTTCTTTGCTAAACCTCTCTAAAAAGGTCAAATTTCACTTGTTTTGCATCAATCTTGATACAGGGTACTTATTATATGTTATAGTTTGGACTCCCAAAGCTTTTAGTCTACCATCCCATCATTCAAGGGTGATTTTCACTATAAGTAATGTTTTTTTTTTAGACAGAAACTATCATTTAAATGTTTTTACTATGTTCAATCTGAATTTACTTTAAAATTAAAACATCTATATTGATTCTGACACTTCTACATCCAACTCACAGGTTTATCATTGCTTTGAGAAAAAGATTATTAATTTAACCCTTTTAGAAGTGAAGATATGGTCATTTGTTCTGGGCATGTCATTTTCGAGCCTGAGACCTGAAAAGCAGGCTCAGGGTTAAGGGGCCCTATTATGCTCTTTTTCAGGCTCATATACTGACCATTTACACACACCAAAACCTATATAACACACCACAGAAACCTGTTTGCAACAGCAGATAAACCAAAAAAATAAGCTAGAAATTAAAAACACTTGGAATAAATAAAAATAGATATATAGACATATGGATATATTTGTATCAGTGTGTATGGGGGGAGGGGGTACAGATGGGTGGTCATTGAAAATGTGTTCTGATAAGTTCTTCACAGCAAATGAGCCAAGGCCATTGAGTGTGGGTTTAAAAAAAAAATGTATCACATCATTTTTCTTTAGCTAAACAATGAAAACGGGTCCCACTGACCCGAATACCATACAAGGGTTAATGAGTACAATTTATGTGGATTTTGATATTGATCATTTTGTTATCACATCTTTAGTTTCATCATGTGTTCACATTAGATCAATGGACCTCTAACTACAGACAAGATGCAGTTAAGGTTGTGTATGATAACTGTGACAGTGGTGCGTAACAAATTTCAGTTAAATGTTTTTCTGCATGCCTCTGATTATTGTGTAGCATGTAATAGGCGAGGCTCTTGTTTTTTATCGCCATATCCTGGTTGACCACATCAAATCCCAAAATACATTACAAATGCAACCTTAATCCGACTAATTTGACTCATTACATGTCGTCACCTTCTTAAACTAATGGCCTAAGTCATATTTTGGAGAAAATGTTTTTTTTTCCTAAATCATCTTTTCTTGATGCTGGCCACCTCTGGTAAAATTGCCTACATCCTTATTGAAAAGAAAGTGCTGTTCCTACCCTGATAGTATAATGGCCTATGTCAAGAGTGTGACTTAGGCAATATATTCAACCAAAAAAAAATTGCTTAAGTCACATTGTCTTGTGACTTAGGCCATTTGACAAGCTTTACAAAATGGCTGCTTCAAAAAGAAAGAAAAACTAACAGATAAATTAAGTTATTTTCATGGTTCAGGGCTTGTCCCCTGTTGGTAAGTGATGTTTACTATACTATAGGCTAGGCTATAAATGTTGTGTAGTTATTTAGTCTTTTAATTTCACAATTTATAGTTACTGTAGCTAATGTAGCTACTGTAGCTCCATGAAGCATGCACACATTTCCCTCTGGGACAATAAAGACTCATCTAAAAATGAATCTAATCTTTCAAAACTAACGGTTACAATTACAGCATAATTATAAATAAGGAAAAGTACATTTTGCGTTCGTCTGTTTTAAATCTTAATATTGTCCTTTTTCCACATTACATTTCCATCTTATTAGGAAAGATTAAATGTTTGTTTAACTGAATTTGGCCAAATAATATTAATTAAATAGCTTTAATGTATTAATGCATAGGACCACAGTGCAATTACAAACATGTTTTTCACAATGATCACACAGTTGTGACCGTACGCCTACTCCTTTTTGGTAGGAGATGCACTTGACTTTTCAGACACCGATCAGGAATCATCCAATGAAAATGAGACTGTCGTTAAAGAGGTGGAGCAGCATGTACCAGGCCAAGACACTGTGGGTGTTTCTCAATGTCGAGGACGCTTCCTTGTCCTCCGAGTCAGGTCCATCAGAAGCTAGGCAAGATTCATTCCTGGCTCCAAACTGCCCTCT